>NC_137925.1:4826875-4886875 GCF_963457725.1 Sprattus sprattus | reverse complement strand
AGCCTTGGCACCAGCTACGCTGAGATTTATCATTTAGAGTCACAAAACCCAAGGTCATGCTCATTTATTTTTGCAGCGAAACACCACCAGAAACCCCAACAACAACACCAACACCAACACCAACAACAACAACAGCAACAGCAAGTGTGCCTTGTAAGAGTTACGCTGAGTGTCACTCGGGACTGCATAAGATGCATTACAAACCCAAGTGCAACACAGGGTCTGAAATTCATCATTTGGACAGTATCTGATAGCATGGATTAGATACAGTCCAGACACATTTGGGTTAGCTGGTTCTGCGGCAGGATGGCATTCAGCACTTGAATGCCTCGCGAACGTGTAAAGCAATCTGTCACGAGCCAGCAGCGACTGCCATGCCCTCCACCAGGCAGGGTTTTCTGATTTATGCAGGCTTCTCTCGCAAGCCAGGAGGATCAGGAAAGCGATCAGTTGTTATCATCACTGATGTACCAAAGCTACCCACAGATGAGCCTCGGGGCAACCTATGCTGATGGGGGGGGGGGGGGGGAATAAGTAACATGTTTGTTGTGACAGGGCTGAAATTTCCGATATTCTCCCCAAATGATGAATGATTGTCATTTGGCAAACACAGGATACTGATAATGATTGGCTCCCTCCCTCTCTCTTTCTCGCTCTCTCTTTCTCTCTCTCTCTCTCTCTCTCTCTCTCTCTCTCTCTCTCTCTCTCTCTCTCTCTCATTAGTACACCTCAAACCAATCTCATCCTACAAGGTGCAGGGATGGAAGGGCCTTGGAGGGGCGAGATAAGTGCTTGCAGGGCTTGAGATATTTTCTGGCTACTTCATCAATGACATCATTAACCCGTGGTGCTATAATTAAACTCAGGTTGCCCCTGCTACCATCCGTGTGGCGTGCTGCCTCAGCAAACACAAACTTCACAGCAGCGCTCCATTCACACACCAGACAGACCTGTAGAGCAGTCATTTACCACTCAGTCATTTCCCCCACACATGGTGTTATGCTGCAGCCTCATGCTTAAACAGTTTAAATTCATTTCCCCCCCCTCATCAATTTACACTCAATTACCCCATGACAATGACAAAACAGGATTTTAGAAAACTCTGTGCCCCGAAGGGGGGGGTACCTTTCGCAGCGATTATAGACTCTGGGTCTTTTTGGGTTTGATGCAACAAACGTTGGGGATTTTGGGGGATTTTTTTGGCTTTCTTCTCTGCAGATCCTTTAAAGCTCTGTGAGTTTGGATGGGGACCGCTGGTGGGTGTGGACAGCCAATTTCAGGACTCGCCAGAGATGTTCAATTAGGTTGAGAGCTCTGGCTGGGCCACTCAAGGACTTTCCCAGAGTTTCTCATAACCCACTCCTGCGCAGCCTCGGCTGCGTGCTTAGGGTCATTGTCCTGCTGGAAGGTGAACCTTCAGCCCAGTCTGAAGTCCTGAGTGCTCTGGACCATGTTTTTCTTTAAGGGTGTCTCTGTACTTTGCTCTGTTGTGCTTTCCCTCAACCCTGGCCAGTCCCTACCGTTGAAAAACACCCCACAGCTTGATGCTGATACCACCACCATGCTTCACCGTTGGGATGGCCCTGGGCTTAGATGCTTAGAATTGAGGCCAAATATTTCGATCTTGGTTTCATCAGACCAGAAAATCTTGTTTCTCACAGTCTGAGAGTCCTTGAGATGTTTTTTTTTTTTTGGGGGGGGGGGGGGGGGCAAACTCCATGCAGGCTTCCCTGTGTCTTTCACTGAGGAGAGGCTTCGGGCTGTGATGGTTGTCCTTCTGGAAGTTTCTCCCTCAGTGAAACACAGGATCTCTGCTGCTAAACCAGATAGACTATCGGGTTCTTGATCACCTTTCCCAGGCCCTTCTCCACTGATTGCTCAGTTTTGGACGGGCGGCCGGCTCTAGAATTCCTGGTGGTTCCAATGGTCTCCCATTGAAGAATTATCGAGGCTGCTGTGCTCTTGGGAATCTTAAATGCAATTTTTTGTAGCCTTCTCCATATCTGTGCCTTGACACAAGCCTGTCTCTAAGCTCTGGAGGCAGCTCCTTCGACCTCATGGCTTGGTTATCGCTCTGATATGCACTGCCAGCTGTGAGGCCTTATATAGACAGGTGTGCGCCTTTTCCAAATCATGTCTAATAAATTAAATATACCGCAGTAGGACTCCAATCAAAGTGCAGAAACCTCTCAAATATGATCAAAAGAAGGTGGGAGGCACCTGAGCTAAATGTCAAAGCCGAGGGTCTGAATACTGAGTACTGTCAATGAGATATTTCAAGTTTTTTCTTTTAAACCAATTTACCAAAAAATGTCAAATCCTGTTTTTGCTTTGTCATTTTGGGGTATGGAGTGTAGATGGATAAGGGGAGAAAAACATTCAAACAATATTAGCATGAGGCTGCAACAGAACAAAATGTAAAAAAGTGAAGGGGTCTGAACAGTTTTTGAATGCACTGTACATAAGTTTTATGTATGTATCATATGTTTATTATACGTATTATACGTATCCATGTATTTTATGTGTGTTTCCGTATAATACAAAAATATGATTTCCAGCCATTGACATCAACATATTGATAAAATATATTTTTAATATCCAGCTAAATAATAGCATTTTTGTAATATTAGAAACAAACTGAAAAGAATAGGGCCTAAGTTTTAAAAGCTTTGAAGTGAAAACAGCATATGTAGAAGGCACATGCGCGCGTGCGCACACACACACACACACACACGCACACACACACACACACACACACACACACACACACACACTCACACACACACACACACACACACACACACAGAGCACAGCACAGGCTGTCAAGTCTATAACTGAAAAGCCACAGTTATTACTTTGCTGTTATTACTTTCCTGCACCACTATTTGAGAAATGTACCAGTTGGTCAAATACGGCCTTTGCCTTGACTTTCCTTCCTTATGACATTGATATACAGAGACCCGAGTTCCAGTATCTGAGCTGGTGCAGCATGCTCTATGGTGTCACGCTCCCTGAAGCACAACGCCCGATAAAACGAATGACTCGACTAAATTGCTTTAAAGTTGCTTTAGACATAATCATCTGCTAAATGTCAGTCTGCGGGGTGGTTTCATTATACCACCACCTAACTCAGTTATTAGAGGAACGGATTAGTCCGACTCGACGGGGCTGTTTCCTGGACTTTGTCTGTTAATGGGTAGGGCATGGGCAATCTTAATGAAATTCTTCATGTAAAAAAAAAAGAAAAGACAAGAAAAGGAAGGGAAGGGAAGGGAAGGAGACATTAAACCGGCTCTGTAGGGGCAAGAGCGTAACTGCTGATCTGAGTTTTGTGTGTAGTACGTAGGATTTACACTGACGTCTGCTGCGGATGATGTGCGTGGTTCGTTTGTTATCACAGAGCCTGTCAAGATTCGGCAGCCACGTCTTCATGCTCGCAGACAGAATCAGCAGGTAAGCAAAAAAGGAAAAACAAATGGCCTCGTTTTAATAGACACGATACATGGGGCGAAGAGGGAGGGGGCAAAAACACAGAGAATCCCCCTCCACACAGTCATGGAGGCTGGAACACGTAGAGAGGGAGGGAGGGAGGGAGGGATGAAGAGCGAGCGAGTAAGAGAGAGGGAGGGAGAGGGAGAGAGTGCTCGGCACGCTTTGAGTGATGGGAGGGGCAACAGATGTGTCTGGCTGACTTCGCCTCGAAATCCTGACCCGGCAGGCCCGTCGCCGGAGACATCCGCCGCATTACAGCACCCTCAGCGGGCGCTAGAAAGCTAGGGTTCAGTGACAGGGTGATGCGCGCTCTCTCTCTCTCCGGCCTAAGTGGAGAGATTAAGGGCTGATACGCTCCACACGACCCGCCCATCCCCCCTCCCCCCCCCCCAGCACCCCCTCGGAGCGGCTGTCCCACAAGCGGAACGGAGCGGATTCGCCCGTCACTGCTGATCTGTAAATGCACCGCAGGCTTTCAAATACCTCTGGACGTAAACATACGTGGCATCTGTACACAAACATGCTGTTAGTAAATTGATTGCCAAATACGGAGCTGTAAAAGTACGTGTGTCATGCATGTATATGATACGCACGGAGATCACAGCTCTCGGTTCCTTTCCTCCCATCCTCCTGAGTAATTCGATTCTGTTGATGGATTTAAATGCTTTTCACTCATTAATTTTCAGGGCTATCTCGGCTGCATGACTTCCCCATACAGCACTTGCCACTGATTGACATGTAACTGTAAACCAAATTAACAAATAAAGAAAACTGGTAAAATTCATTAAAAGCTTGTCAGCACATTAAATATTTGTAAGGATATTTCATGTTTCCTCACCTCCCCAGTGGTAACTGTAATGAGCGGAGGCCACGTTGAGAGCACCATTTTGACTTCTCTGGTAATCAATTATGTCGCTCCTCTGGCTGCACTTTGGGGCGCTTTATGTGTTAGGTGACCTAAATAAATGTCTGCTTCCAAAAATAATGATGTAACCGTGTAGTAATCCCCTTTGCTGAGCCGTACACTGACATTTGGTTGGCTGGTTCTGAGCAAATTCACTCTCTAAAGGAGAAACGGACCCAAATTTGGACCGAAACTGCACACACCCTGCTCAGAGATACATAAAGGCCACACCGACATGGGGTCAACAGTGCCACTGGGAGCCCGACGGGTGCCTTTTGTGTCAACATGGTGGGCTGAAAAAGCCCCTTTGCATCAACATCACAATTCTGCACCTCCATGTAAAACCTGCCAAGGTGAAATCGGCCGCAAGCACCGCAAGCAGTCTTTGTTTCTGTATGCTTCCCTTTGAAATTCTTAAAAAAACTCTGTCTGGGGTTTCTTGCTCACAGCGATGAAATTCTACATAATATATTCTAGGGGGAAGTTGAGAGCTACCCTTAAATGAATTTTGTTCAAGTGTGCCCTTTCAAGTGGGATTCCACAACATAAGAGATAATGCTAATCTGATGCTTTGCCTAAAGTGTTTCGTTTTTGTGTGTGTGTGTTTGTGTGTGTGTGTGTGTGTGTGTGTGTCTCTGCCTGATGTTCAATAGCTTAGTCTGCCTATTGCCTATTGCCTCATAACTGCTTATCTGCCAAAACTGTTATCAACCCATCTTCTGATGACCCCAGCATGAAATGCCCTCTGAAAGGATTAAAAGGCAATTTGATTATCAGTGTTTTCAATTTTTCTATTCTTTGTTCGACAATTTGTGCGGATCACAAGTGTGTATAGAACACAAACTACTAAGCGTAGATTGTTCTACAAAAGTCACAATGCGAAAGTTAAGATCTGGGGAACAACGATGAATTATGCCTACAAAAAAAAGATCAAGTAAGGATCAAGAAGACTTTTCTATTCAGTTTAAAGACAGCTGATTCATCATGCCTGCGAGAACAGAGCCGGAAAACAAATTAATGAGATATATTCATCCACTCTGGAAATCCGAGGCAAAGACAGCCATGACACTCTCTCAGTGTTATAATAGCTCAGCAAAACCCATATAATTTATTCCTTTGCTGTTCAACAGGAGCTTCAGGGCTAAGGATTTGACGTCAACTGAAAGATTTATTTTTTTTCCTTCAGAAATATCTTCTGGCAACAGTGCAGTTGCCACAAACCACAGAAAATAAATATACATTCTTATTTATATCTGTTTTAAAGCCAATGATAGAATTCTAATATTGGCAAAGCATTAGTAAATTAAACATTACAGTAATACCTGTCTGGGAGTGAATCATTCGTAACAATACGTTAAAAAAATGAAAGCCAATACTAAGGTTATACTACTAAAGTTTCTACCCTCCTGGCTTCAGGAGTAGCTGCAGTGTGATAAACCAGCCCGCCCCAGTGTCAAACCACCATCGTCATGTCTTGCATCAGATTGGGCATCATCTGAGGTATCCCTGAAAGTCTCTCCTAGCAGGAATTACATCACGAGACACATTTTGCTGTCCAGATAAGCCAAACAAAGTCTGCCGGCCGTGACAGATTGCACTGAAAACCGTCTGTAATAACGGGTGATTCTCTCACCCCTTAGGGGCTTCAAGACGTTATCTCAAAGCTGACGAGTCAGCCACTCCCCCCCCCGCCCCCGCCAAGGCCTCACTGCCGCAGCCACTAACTTTGTTGATGCCAGTGATGGACCAGGCAGGGATGGAGGCAGTAATGGACCAGGCAGGGATGGAGGCAGGGAGGGAGGCAGGGATGGAGGGAGGCAGGGAGGTCTTCTACTGTACCCCACTGGCCTTGCACTATTAAATTTGCACCATCCCAAATTTCACTAGATTGCATTTTAGCCAGCGAGTGAGGAAAAGGTGTGCCTCAGAGCTCATTTGGTGTGAGCGTCCACCTGGGAGGAGGGAGAGTTCAGCCTTGATTGCATATGCCCAGACATCACACCGCGGAGGGGAGGAGAGACGGAGCATGGAAATGAAAGACATGCAAAAGAGGGTGGGGAAGGTTACAGATGATGTAAGCTGACACACGGGAGCCCAAGTGAGCAGGGGAACAGGAGGAGAATTTTCTCTCTCTCTCACTCTTTCCCTCTCTCTCTCTCTCTCTCTCTCTCTCTCTCTCTCTATCTCCCTCTCTCTCACTTTTTCTATCTTTTTCCCTCTCTCTCTCTCTCTCTATCTCCCTCTCTCTCTCACTTTCTCTATCTCTTTTACTCTCTATCTCTCTCTCTACCTCCCTTTCCCTCTCTCTCTCCCTCCCTCTCCTTTTCTCTTTCTCTCCCTCTCGCTCCCTCCTTTTCTGTCTTTCTCCTTTTCTCTCTTTCTCTCTCAGTATTCACTGTGGATCATTTGTGAAAAGCCCTGCAACCTTACTTTTAAACACCATTTTAAATTCAATAACATTCAAAATCATTGCTACATGCTATCACCTCATCTCTTGAAAGACTTTACTCGCATTCACACTGAGAGACTGATTTATTATCTTTATTCCTAATCTGGCCAAAGTTAATTGACAAATGTATCTAAAAAGAGAGACAAAGTGAATTTAAACTCGAGCACACTTGAAACAAGTCTGATGCAATTTCAAACATGTTTTTGCCAGTGTACCCTTGAGTATTTTGCGCTGCATCCTGCAGTCTACAAACACAACGATTATATAATCTTTCTGAAATAAACATACTTTCTTCCAGTTTTTACTTTTTCTTTAAAATATAGGAGACATAAACTGCATAATTTAGATAATATTATAATAAATCACAGTGCACTGACCACATTATACCTCCTCATATTGCTACTCTATACGAGTTGTGTTTCCTCACTGAAAAGATAAACAGTCTTCCCATCCTCCGGAAAAAAAAAAAAAAATACAGAAAGATTTACTACCATGAAATGAAGGCTAGCATGCAGAGGGTTTGTACATCTACATTTGACCCTAACCTGCACACTGCACAGTACATTCACAGATTAGCATCTGTCTTCCCACTCTTGGCACAGGGAGGCGGACTCACGCGGTTTGCTATTGTGAGAATTGTTGTTTATGTTTGACCAGGGATCCTGAAGGATTAAGAACACATTTGGCCCAATATGATAGCATGGAACTGTGGCCAGGACTCTAGAACAGTCAGATCTACCCACCAAAGCCCAACAGTGATCAGACTTGCAATTATGCACAGCGATGTTACAGCCCAGAGAACAGAAGTATGCAGCCAGTGTCACTGTGCCAGCTGCAATGAATCTGTCAACTGTGGTGTCTGTTCCTGGCCCCCTGAACATGCTGATTTCAGCTCTACATGGTGTTCTACACACTGAACTGTCTGGGACACAGTTTGTGTGTGTGTGGGTGTGTGTGTGTGTGTGTGTGTGTGTGTGTGTGTGTGTGTGTGTGAGTGTGTGAATTAGTAAGTGTGTGTATATGAGTATGTGTGAGTCTGGGTGTGTGTGTGTGTGTGTGTGTGTGTGTGTGTGTGTGTGTGTGTGTGTGTGTGTGTGTGTGTGTGTGTGTGTGTGTGCGCGTGTGTGTGAGTGTGGGTGTGAATGTATGTGTTTGTGTGTGTGTGTGTGTGTGTGTGAATGTGTGTGAGTGAGTGTGAGTGTGTGTGTGTGTCTGGGTGTGAATGTGTATGAATGTATGTGTGTGTGTAGTTTTAACTTATTCTTTATAAATTGACCTTGTCTGCACTAAGCTCTTTCCTGCCATGCTTTCATGTGTGAAACACATGTCTCCAGTGTACTTCCTAGAACTTGTGGTTTGACCCTGCCGAGCCAAAAACCATTTTTAAAACGGTTTCCAAACAACAATGATTGCAGCAAAATGTGTGCGAAAAGAACACTGTCCAGCAAAAGTGCTGAGCACACATCATGCCATGATTATCATTACACAACACCAATAAACAGCTTTCCAGTTTAGCACACACGAAATAGAATGGAATCAGCGCATAAGTTGGAGTGTGTGGGACAAGACAATTTGATGGCTTCCAATCAATGTGTGGGCGACAGATGGCAAGTTCATCCAAAGGGGGAAACGGAGGACAGATTGGACTTAACACTGGATTGGACAGATGAATGAAAACTCAAGCGGTGCTTTTACACTGACACTGGCAAATGAAGTGTGAAGCCATTGCCTGACAATCGTCACAGGGAATCTGTCATATGCTATTCATAAGCCGACAAAGTCTGTCTGCCTTTGCGTGGTCACAGCCTAGAGAGGTACTCCATAGCCTTGGCGTTGGTTTGTTGGCCTTGGCTATTTCAGAGGGAGAAGAGAGAGGGGCGGCAAAACTTCTACAAAATGGAAACATGAACAGACGGCTGTCACGGAAACACATGTTCTATGTAGCCGCGCGTGGCAGGCAAAAACGAAGAAAAAGGAACGACCACGGACACGCGGGACACCGTCCATTACTCTAAAGAAATTCAGGAGAACCATATGAAAAAATGCATCATATGAATTAATTATCGTGTCTTTCAAATGAAATAAAATGACCGTGACCGTACATGTGGCGCGGTGGGGTAATTAGGATTCAACACGTTTATTATAATTCCCCCCCTTTGCTTCACAACCAGCAATTACAGATACTGCTTTCCCTCATTTGCAGGCTGTTCCCTCCTGAAGCAAAACATACCAACCCTGGCTCATATTAAGTCAGGCAACTGCTTGTTTTCTTCCCTGACCTATTTGTACTAATGGGAGTGCTGCTCATTGAAAGCACCCATCTTGTGTTTCTCTCTGATGCAAACCCCTCACAATGAATGGCAAAGAAAGCCTCGCATCCACTGCCACATTAGTGTCAGCTCTCCTGTTCCATCGCAAGGAATGCCTGGCGTCTCTTAGCTGCTTAGGAACAGCGCAGGCCGTAATGGCCGAGCTAAGAGCAGGGACGGCCGTTGTGTCATGGAAAGATCAAAGGTGGAAGAAGAACCTCGGAGGAGGATCTGTGGCTTTCGATCCCAGCGATTGGGGACACCGCGCATCACGAACGCTGTGATCCTCAGCCTATCCCTCTGGTATTACCCCAGAACACAAAAGCACGTGTGCACATTTCACTAGCAAAAAAAGTACTCCCACGCGCAGGAAGGAATTAAGCTATTTTGGATGCGTTTGAAATAGAAAACAGAAGAGATGGGTTCAGAGCCAAAGTGCCAAGGGAGGTGAAATTGCTCAGGGGTTTTGTATCCTGCCAGATGCATATGGAATCAGGGAATTTACTCACAGATTAATTATTTCCAGCACCAGGCATTCTTTAAAAAACAGTTCCACTTTATTTTCGCTAACCTTAGGATTGAGGTTATTAAAGCTTAATTAATTAGTACAGATTTGTAATACAAGCGTGCATCGCCACAAGAGGTACTTACGGTTTCGGCTACAATGGAAGGGTAGGATTAGAGTAATTTGAGTAATATACACTGAAATGTAATACTTGAATAACTTAAAGACATTGTACCCAAGGCTACATTTAAATAAAGTGGGACAACTTATTCAAATTCAAACCTTACCATTCACATAAAAATATACAGTTTCCTTTTACACAAAGTTGCCAGTGAATGTTAAACACGTGCAAATCAAATACCAGAATGAGTGAGGCTTCGGCATTCATAATACATTTAATATTGCGAGCAAGTTCAATCTGTGTTTGACACTGAAAAGCACATCATATTTCCATTTCAGCTGAGCAGAGTTCCAGCCATTTAAACTTGCTCTTCACTGCGTAGGAGTGATTTTTTCCCACTCCCATCTATCTAACTATCTTCACCATCACTTCATCTCTCTCTCTCTCTCTCTCTCTCTCTCTCTCCTTCCCTCCCACCCACTTCAACTCCCCCTGTCGTTTCCTCCTCCACTGCAAGAGTTTCAAGGGCGTGAGTGCAAGAGCTGGCTATGATCATAGAAAGATTTGGTGACCTACTTTCGCAGACTGTATATAACACATTTATGTTCTGTGGACTGCAAGATCAAAATATACTGTATAAATGAATTTATCTTTCGCTTTTTTTTTTTGCCTGGAGTAGGTGACGCAGATATATATACGTCAAGAAATCCCAGATTTAAAAAAAAAAAACTTGCTGGTAACAGTGTCAGATCTCCACTTAAGCTTCTTTAATTGGCTTATGGGATATTAGCGTGGAAAATTGTCTGAAACAACAGATGCTTTGCCTTCCCTCAATTACCCCCCTCCCACCCCCCCCACCCACCCCTCCAGCAAACATGCGCCCCCTCTTTACAACACAGCACACCCACGTGCTCCCAGATTCGAATGCATTCACGCACAAGCACATAGAAAGCAGAACAAGACCTGATCCAGTGTTTATTCACTCAAAACAGCAGACTGAGTCATGTTTGAACAGCCCTTAAGGCTGCTATTCACAGGCTGTTGGGAAAGGATGCAGCTTGGCTCGTGCACCAACAATACTGTCGCCATGTCAAGCCCACAAACAGACACAGCTGAGCAAGTTGTTCCGAATAGATCCCCTGGACCTGTGCCGACGTGTTTTCACCCGTGTGCATTATTCAATAAGCACGGAGCGTTCTCGACACTAACGACTGAAGCGGTCACTAAAAGACAGGTATCGTTGACATGCTCTCATTTCACGGGGATGAAAAGGAATCAGGCGCAGCAGTGCTCTGTGGGAGGAGCAGGATGCTGCGTTCCCAACCAGCGAGGAAACATTCACTGCACCTGGTAGGTGTGCGGTAGATTGGGATTCAAAGAACAATCTGTTATGTAAGGGATAACGGCCGACGAGCTGTCCAGTTCTACGAAGTTAATGGACGCTGCGGGGCAAAGAACACCACGACGCGGAGCGGAGTGGTGTTGGTCCGCAGAAGTCCATTAACTTCGTAGAACTGGACAGCTCGGAGGCCGTTATCCCGCTTATCTCCCGTTTACAACATCCAAAATTTTTTTTATTATTATTATTATTATTATTTAGAATTTCCTCTATCTTTAGGAAATTTAATATGCATAATAACCTGATGAATTCTTGATTTGAAGCCTAGTGCTCCCGTTAGAGAAAGTAGTGCGTTTTTTGAAGAAAAAAAAAAACGTTACGTTGGTTGTCAATGGTAACCATTCATGAGCATTGATATGGAACGGCGATTTAACGTTTCTACTGGGACTACGTCCAAGGTGTCCGGTTATACGAACTTAATGTACACCCCATTAGCCAATCAGAAAACAGTATTTCGTTCCAGAGGGAGATAATATGGGTGGACGGATCCCAAAGGGACACTTTACCTGGAACAAAGCTCCCTTGTACAGCGTCTTTATAGGCCCACCAACCATCATGAAGCTTTGATGATCCAGGCTGAGCTGCAGAGACAAAAGAAGAAACAGACCATAGTTAATAGGGGTGGGGGAAAAAATCGATTATTCGATTTTAATCGATTCTCTCTAAAACGATTCTGTCTCGATTCAGAAAAGTTCATAATCGATTTTGTAATTAAATTTTTTTTTTTTTTTTTTTTTTTAAATTACAAAATCGATTTTAAATCGATAATCGATAATCGATAATCGATTTTAAATCGAATCGTTGACCTCTGAATCGATTTCGAATCGAATCGTGAGGTGCCAAGAGATTCCCACCCCTAATAGTTAATTCCATAAAGCTTTCAGACAGAGAACGCCACACGTCATGTTGTCATTTATTTAACGCATTCAATCATTTACTGTGTGTCCAAGATTTGAAAAACCTTTTTAATTTTTTTTTTTTTATCAGCTCTTGACATCTGCATGTGTGCTGACCGTGTCTAAAAGCACCCCAGTGTGACTTTTAAAACACACAGGCTGGGAGATGTAGTCCCACTTGTGCGTAGTGTTGCACTTTGATGTGTGAACATGCATTAAGTTGGCTGGGAAATTCCTTCATGTATCATGTATGCTCCGAAACCAAGAGGGAAACTAGGTCAGGACGGATGCCGACTACTGAGTTGAACATTCAAACACACTCCCTATCATTGCTATTCTCCTCATCTCTCTCTCGCCCCTCACTCCTGCTCGCTCTCTCTCTCTCTCTCTCTCTCGCTCCCTCGACTGGCTACAGGTTGCTTTGTATCTGATCAAAACTCCCTCCTACCCCTGCTGCTGCCTGGGTACGTGGCACGACATCAACATTCAATCATCGGGGTGGGGGCCTGCCATGCAGAATTCATCGAGTACGGCTGGTGCATTATGCAATTCTCTCTTTCCATTCAGAGGCATTATGATGCATTGTTAATATGTTTTAGTTTAAACAGATCTAATCTCCAATGCACGCGTGACATGTGTGAGTTGTGTTGATGTTAGAGTAATCGGTTGAAGGGTGGGTCATTCAGGGATGTGTAGGCACAGCGTAATGGGGTTGTAGAGCGTAATGCACTTGAGGTGAGCAACAGGGGGCCTTAGCTGAGCTCTAATTTGTTTGAACAGGCTCATGGAATGGCACTACAGTCCCCCCCCCCCCAAAAAAAAAACAATAGGGTAACACTTTACCTGAACCCCCCTTCATAAGACTGACATGTCCATGTCATACTGTATGCGTGTTATGTCAGATGTCATATGCATCAAGACAGCTGACGTTCACTGATTTAACAATGTTGTGTTACTATTATCAGTAATTGCCATGACAACCCTCAAAATTGTATGTGCCATAACATCTTAATTTCACATGTTATTAAGTTGTTATAATATCATAGAATCACTGTTTATGGTGACATGACACTGTTACGTCCCTGAACACTGATTGGTTTAACTATTTATGACCGTATATATGACATTTGCATTGACAAGATTTATGACCTGGTTATGTTGCAGGGTTCAAGTAAAGTGCTACCAAATACAAATAGGCTGAAAAGTACCTAACCTCTAAAAGCAACCAATACTTTATGCTATTGTCCTTAATAATATAATTAATAATATCACCTTCAAATATTTATCTGTTTGTGAATAAATATGTGTTCTATTCCAAGCACAAATGCTGGTAAATTGAGTGAGCTTGATGACAGGGACCATTTTGCGATAGTGCAGTTGTTTGGAAGTCCTCTCCAACCCTTTGGTTCAAGGACTGTAAGATACCAGTTTGGGCATGACTGGTTCTTCCACACCCAATGTCAGCTATGAAACTAAATTCAGACAGTATCGCAAACCCACTATGAAAAAAATGGCAATATGACCAAACCCTTCGTGGCAGTCTATTGAGCTGGCCTTATTTAAGTGCCCTCAATGCGGTGTTTCGGTGACGCAATCACTACTTGAATGGATCTGCTGGTAGACAGTGGGGACTCCAAGGACAAATGTTTTTTAATTTCCAGGGACGGCTTCTATATAGACCCCTTTCTGCATTCGTTATATAACATAGATTATTGACTCATTCTCTGTCATTCTATAACAACCTTTTTCATGCCAGTGTGTCATTTACATTATTCCTTTTAGCAGACACTTAGGGACAGTTGTAAAACATGAAATAAGCATATATATAAGTAATTTGTGAATTTGATTAGTCTGAGTGTGTCTTGGGGATCGAACCCATGACCTGTGTGTTGTGTGTGCACTTTTCTCTTCAAGTTCAGCGCGAAGGCACATTTGTCCGTGGCAGGTACACTTTATCATTATTGTCCTCCTTCCCTATACATGCACTCAACGTGTAATTGCCTTGAACATTAGCATCTCCTGAGTTGCTTTTAAAAGCAGATAAGCACAGCAGGCCGGTCGGTACATGCAGACTTCGCTGTTGTCTCACCAGCCCCAACGCTCTCACCCCACCTGCCCACAGAAAAATCCTGCATTGATTTCCTGCTCACGTCTGACTCATGTGCTTTGAGTCATGCTGTCTCCAGCCCTCTTCTCTCTCTCTCACTCTCCACTCTCACCCGCCACTCGTCCTCCTTGGCCGCACTTCCTCTCTATGGTGCATTTACGCTGTTTCTCCCATCAACCACGGACATGCTTATCACCCGGCCGGAGAGCAGCCTTGTTGGCCTTCTTATAAAAAAAAAGAGAAATTATAAATAAATTATTTATAAAAAAAATATATTAAAAAAAGGAAAAAAACCTCTGGAGCCGTCTAAATAGAATGCAAATCACAGGGCTATGCAAGCACACGGACCAAGAATCAAAGTCCCTTGAGGAATAAGAAATACTATGGTTCATCCATAAAGTATATGCAGCCCACTAAAACTGCAGTGCATGACTGTGAAAAATAACAGTGGCTGTTATTATGCCAAGCATATGCCAAGATTATGCCAAGCGTGTCAGCCAAAAGGCAACAACTTTTTTAGAGATCAAACCTTTGAAATGTATAAAGGCTACTAAAAAATTCTGTTTAATGATCATTACAGCTGGACTGCAGGGATGCATGAGTGGCAAGCATGGGCTAAATGTATGCCATTGCTTGAGTGCCTGAGAGATCTACAAAGCAAAGCAGCACAGCTGGTGTTTCAAATGAAATGGTGTTTGAAATCATGGCAAGTCCTCAAGACTGTCATTTCCCACCATCCTCTCGTATCACCAACTGGACTGCGTGGTGTGGATCCCTCCTGAACATGCTTAACTGAGGATAGGGAAGGGTTATCTAGACTTTAGAGGCTCCAAGGCCATTATTATTAACACTAAGCTCCAAGATTAAAGACTGTCCCGATGAAGATCCAGAGACAAGTAAACGATGTGTTGAAATGATGGAAGCAGGCCTAATACTTGAAACGGACATGCTCTGAAGAAGTATTTTTGTGTGTGTTTCTGTTTGCCAGAAGAGCATTAATGTGGCTTATTGTGCGACTGATGTTTGATGTCAGGAATTCTGAGTGCCTGCCAGGCATCCAAATGACGTGAACAGCTGGATGCATCCGAGAACGTCAGAGATGTGGAAGCGAGCCAGAAGTGGACGCGCAAGGGAACGCGGAGAAAACAACGCAACTCTGCCAAACATAATTTCAGTGCCTAAACATTTGCTTTCTCGAGATAAAAAAATCAAATTGAATTTAGATTGTGTTAGCATTGGAAACTCGAACAGACGTCTGTCTGATATCATCTCTTGTGCAGTGTGATTCTAACTCGTTCATTTTTTATAAGGGAGGGGGAAGAGGGGGGGGGGGGGGGGGGGGGGAGATAGAGAGAGAGATGAAGAAAGAAATAAAGAAAGAGAGGGAGGGAGAGAGACAGAGAGATATGCAAACCTACTGAATGAAGAATGAAACGATCAGTGATTAATTATGAGAACTACAATAATTATGAGAAGGGATCATCTGCCTGTATAAATGAAGTACAGAGTCAATGCAAAACTTAGAAATACTTAATTAAGTGTAGTGGATATTTTCGCATGCTCTGAAACACTACTTTAAAATGATCTGACGGTCCTACATTAATTTATTTTGAACAGGATAATAATTCAGTCTGCGTTTGCCTTTGGCTCGTAGATCGTATCCCTCTCACCACCCACACCTCCCGTTTCCCCGTCGGCATACCTGCAGAGAAGATGATCAAATTTGCATGAAGAATTGTAAATATTTCCCAGACTTTATGCATTCTTCTATTATTCCATGTTCCTCAGACTGCAGTCAAGATGATGTTGCAAACTCCGGACCAGTACAGCGATCACAGGGCATTATTCCAACCGGAGGCAAAGCGGGTCATGCATATCCCGAGTGGGAAGTGGAGAGAAATTGCACGATTCCTGAGGCGCTCTACGGGTGCACCCTGGACTATGGAAACATGTAAAACAACACGAAAATATCACACGGCGACAAGCGTGAAATGTCCTTAACGGGTGTAGTATTCTCCATGAAACGCCTCTGTCGCTCAAAAGTCCGTATTAATCCAAACTGATAATCTTCTGCCTAAATCGTGGATGACATCCTGTTCGGTAGCACTAGTGGACAGACTGCCTGCGAGCGCTAAAACACTCTACCGGCTATTACCGTCATCCTGTGGTTCCTCATGAGACACGAACGGGCGGTGCTGTTTACGTTTCCTCTCCTGGATGTGATACGCACTGAAACTAGTAAAACCAAACCTGTGACGAATTATTTTGCCCCATTAAGTTTGTATGCGTTATATCACAGACTGATATATATAGCAAATAACAATTATAAACAATGCGCAAATATCACGCTTATTAGGCTATATTTTATGCCAATGTAGCCTGTATTTAAATCCCTTATTTTCCCTTTCTGAATGTGATATACGATTACTTGTCTTGCCTTATAGACTACAGTACCTCTGCAATCATTTCAAGACTGATTATTATCAGACCAGAGGAACCACACCAAGGAACATCAATGGCTTGACTTGGGGGCTCCCTTGTCACAGAGGGAAACTGTTTCCTGAAACATGGGCTAATTCTGAAACAGTAGCCTAATTGAGTTGGTGTTCTGGGCATAATTTGAATGTCAAAAGAGGCTGTTTTTTTTATCTGACAGCATAGAAGGCATTTCAACACTCCCATGTCAGGGGGTTTCATTAGTGGCACAGCTAAGGAGTCAGGATGTGCCTCTTCGCTCAGAACAGTTTCTCCAGTTCACGACAGACATAATGGAGTCAAGCATTATGGACTAAGGCAAGGCGTTTTTTAATAAAGTCAAGCGTTATAAATTGAGGCAAGTCCTTCTATTTCACAGGCCTACCAAGAACTTAAATGGAATTTTCCAAAGAATGTGTCACACTTACAATCGGCTTTAAGGCCTCTGAAATGAAGCAGTGTTTGACATGAATGCAAGGTTACTCTACATTTGTAAAATAATCTATTGATATCTCTGGATAAGCTTCCTTAAGGGTTCTTGCTATAATGCATGCTATAATTAGGCATATTCTACCCAGGGCTTCTCAAATGGAAGAACATTACGTTTTAGAGAGGAAACTGAAATCACAAAAAATGTGGGGCAATGGTAAAAATGGCATTGATATTTGTAAAAACAATACTATATAATTGATATAATAAAATAACAATTTGGTGACCAAGCTAATAGTTAAACACAAGAACAAGGTTCATTATAAAAAAAACCTATGCCACCATAATAAGGCTTGTACCCTTTTAGTTCAAGTCAAGTGAAAGGTTGCTTGGCTTCAAGTCTAATCGAAAAAGGGGTAACGCAAACTAAATTTAACCCCACTATTCTCGATCTCAGTGAAGCCCCATTAAACAGCCGATAAGTATTCTCCTGATATCTTAGACCACCACATCCACAATCCCCCAGGTGGTGTCTGGTATTGGATAAAAGAGTTGTACTTGTTACATGAGAGCTTGAGATAGTAATCTGATGCAACCCACTGGAGATGTAATGGTTTTGGGGTTGTTCAAAGCCTTATAGTTTTGCAAATTATACTCAGATTTGTAATTTTAACCCAGTCTAGGAAGACCACACCACACCACAGTACAAAAAAAAAAAAACATTTACAGGAAGTCCAAAGCTATGAATTTTCCTACCTTGTTACAACTACTTTAACAAGTGTCTGCCACTCCAATACACAATATGTAATCCACATAAAATAACTCCAGTAGCCGCCAATATGTGACACAATTATCTTCTGCCCAAATTAGGGGTTTCAGATCCATTGCCTGGCCAATTTCATGGCAAAATGAGTATCACAATGATTGCATCAGTGTTTGTCTGATGTACACACTCCATGCTTAATATTTCAATTTTCCGCTGATAATTGAATATGTGGCTATGGTATGAAACATTTTTCAGGCTGCCATAAAAATGGCAAAATTGCTAGTCTAACCTGAGTTTCCCAGATAACCGCAAATTACTCAGTGTACTCTAAATCGTTCTTAATAGATGAAAAGTGTTTTTTTTTTTTTACACAGACCCCAACAGTGTAGATGACAGTAAAATTCAGAGATAGTAACAAGCTGGCTTTACCGACCCCCCCCCCCCCCCCCCCCCCCCTTCAGTTTTCAGGGGATTTAGCCTGCTGACCTTCCTTCCATAACATACCTATCAAATTTGGAGGGTGTTGTTTGGGGCAGCCGTCTGGCAATAACACTATCAAGCTAAAACACTGCCATTCATTTCAATGAATCTCTGACAGTTTGCTTGAAGGATTGTTTAGAGTTGTTTTCTTAGGTGCTCAAATTATCCGATCTTTCTGTGCTTTCAGTGCTACTGTGTGCTTTATAATAGCATGTGTAGTTTACAAAGGATTTTATTCCTGCTGCATACATTCTTTCCTCTATGATAGGTGTGTGTTCGTGTTTTGTGTGTGAGTGTGTGATTAAATTAGTTTTGAAAAAGAGTATATTTGAGCTCTTTCCAACATGTTTAAGAAGACCTCAATTGGAAATCAATGACTATTAAGGGCATTGCCCATTCATCTACACTCTCACTCTCTGCTTGATATAACACCAACTCCACCCCCTCGGACACAGACGCTCACTAACCATTACAGCTCTCCTTTTGTGATGCAGTCACACTTAATAGAGAACAGGTCAGAGAAGAAGATGGTCTTAACCTGGGTCACTTCAAGACCGAACATGTACGAAATGCATAGCCATGGCTTTCTCAGTGTTCTTTGTTAAGTGAAAGTCATTTTTGTGTTTATGAAATATGTTCATGGTTGTTTGACCATAGAAGTCAATATTGACCCAGTGGTAGGGGAAGCATGGGATTAAACAGGATAATAAAATCAGGGCATTTTATGTTTTATTTATTTATTTTTTGTCTGGATAAAACCATATGTCAGATCACACTCTCTGCGACCTTGCTTTAAAAAGGCACAGCCAGTACATCAGCGCTTCTTGTACATTTCTGTAACTATCATCTCCCGAGACAATCAAGTGATGACATCAAAGGGTCGGTATTAGTAATGTCTAAAGGTCACATTTATAACATCACAAGCAGTAAGTAGCAAGGTCAGAGTCGTACTGCTTTCTGACTGCAGTGTTTTGCTCTAAATGAATTCCTGCCGTCGTTGTTGGCGAGCCTCCTTCACA
This sequence comes from Sprattus sprattus, assembly GCF_963457725.1. Taxonomy (NCBI): domain Eukaryota; kingdom Metazoa; phylum Chordata; class Actinopteri; order Clupeiformes; family Clupeidae; genus Sprattus; species Sprattus sprattus. The sequence goes on along the minus strand of NC_137925.1, from coordinate 4,867,524 downwards.
CATGAGCAGTGAAGTCATAATCTTTCGTATAAGGCTGCATGCCGAATGATCCAACGTGCAGCACAGGGCTTGGCTCAGGCTCTCAGTGTTGTCACATAGCCTCTATCTGAATCGGCATGTTTATTATACCTACGTAGCTTATTCATTATCATTTTTTTTTATTGTTGCTGTCGTCCTCAATAATTGTGTTTGTTAATGAATGCAACTGAGACGCCTCATCTTCACAGAAACGTTGCTGTGAAATTTCATATCAGTGTATTTCCAGGTCTTTGTGAAGAGTTCCTCATTTTGCATTCTGGCGGCTGAGGCCTTGAACTGAAAGTAAATTAAACCAAATGATCTTCGCTGTACAAATATTTTGCTATTTGTTTGAATGGGTGTTTCAATGCAAAGACAACAATTATGTCCCATGCCTTATTAACGAGTTCATTGCCCATGGCTAGACTGTGATGGAGGCAGCTTTTCCTTGAACTCGAAAAATATTCAATTAACTCAGTCGCATTCAGAGAGGGAAATGATCACCAAACAGGTATGCAGTGAATGGATAGCACACCGTCTTTATCTTGGAAACACAGGTCACATGAAACAGAAAGGACTGCTTCAAGACCTTCAGACTGCTGATACATGTCTAAGCAAATACATTTCCCTGCAGTAAAAACTATGCAATATACATTGAATTCAAGGGTTTAAGTCTCCAAAAGGGTTCATCTTTAGCAGTAGACTATGGAGATATCATAAAGTTGTAACAGATGTAGAGGGTCAACACATTTCGTCTTACCAACTGGATATAGACTGAAAAATGTTACACAGTTGTAGAACATGTGGCAAAGAGTCAGTATATCTGCACTAGCTGGAATCATCTTTAATCTTGAGAGAAGAGGTCAGCTATGGAGAAATGGTATCTAGATGTTACTTAATCCTGTACACATAATACTTACAATAAACGCTTCCATCCACGTAGCCAAATTACGTAACAGCCATTGGTGGATCATTTTAAACATCAACATTTCTTTGCCTTGGTGTTGCCCAACTGCCCAATATGACCCTCTAACTTGAGCTTGACCTGCAGACGCACTGACACTGAAGGTAAGGACATCTTATTTTCAAAAGGGAAGTTTGGTTAAAAAAAAAATCAATTTTATTTTTTATTGAAACTTTAGCCCTAGACTAAGATCAGGTCAGGAAAAACCCATTGCACAATCTCAGATGGTATCAGATGGTTTTTCACTCTTGCACAGGAAATGTCTTATGACACTTCACTTAAATGTTCAAAACAAGTTCATCCATACCTCTGTCGCCATGGTAATTAGTTCTTATTTCACACTCTTGAAGATTAACAATATTATTGATATATTATTGATATATATATTAAGTCTTAATTACACATAGAATATACTGCCTTTTTAGTTAAATATGCTTTCAGTTTGAAGCATTTCTACATCTTCAAAACAGCCATGTGGGGATACCCCCCCCCCCCCCCCCCCCCACACACACACACACACACACACACACAAAGTCGGCAAACACATTAGTATTTGGAGTATGTGTCAAAATGGATCTTTTATGAGAACATTTCCCTGGTAACAAGATTTAAATGTCTCAACCAAAAAAGTGCATTTCTATGGCAAGAACATTTTGTTACTATGCATAAAGAAACATGTACTTTCCCATTTACCTAATGGAAACGGGAGCAAAGAGACATTTTAGATGCAGGCCAAAACTATGCTCAGAGGAAACTCTTGAGTTACGAGTTGAGCAAGAACTCAGCAAACTGCCTGACCACACCAACCTGGTTTTAATACATTCAAGGTACAACATCTTGTCCGGTGTGTCCTCTCCCACACACATATGAATAAACATATCAGTATATACATCTCTTGGGCTAATGCCATTGTTCCTTAAGGCCTGTACCATAAGGCCTGACAGAATAAACACAGAATTAGCGCCTTCTGAACACCTTTGGTGGCGTCTATCCAAACTGTTCATTTGCAATTCATTTGTATGTAAAGCCAGTGAACACGGAAGCACTCTTCTCCATATGTTCAGTACACACCTCCCTCTGTGCAGAGGATTGAGCCCACACAAGCAGCTAATCAAGAGAAAACACCTTTAAAGATTTGATGAATGTTGAACTTTTTTGCAAACATTTTTGGCCCAGCTCCTAAATTGTGTGGGGAAGTAGACTTATGGAGAGCACCCCCCCCCCCCCCCCACACACCCCCCCATTCTGAATAGCTTTAAAACGCTACAGCGCATCTGCATATATCACACATGCAGCAAAAACATTTAAGGTGATTGATAATACAGTTCAGCACTCATTTTTCCAGCACATGCACTGTGTGTTGACATTCTTTAAAGCTACAAGCTGTACTAATTGAAGCACAGGTACAAAGAATGTGTGAGGTAGTAAATTTGCCTCGATCAGCAGGTTTTCTATCATTTATCAAAATAATGATTTTGCTGATACATCAAAGGAAAACGAGTTAAATGTGATTGATGGTTATCTTCTTTGTAATGAAACCATTTGATTCTGATGCAATGACATAAGTGGGCTAGATTCTGTGTCTCTTTCTCTCTGCCAATAAGCATAAACATCCAATGTACCCAACTTGAGCAAAAATGCTGACAGGGAAGTTACCGGCAAGAGAGGACAGAGGATTAAGATCAGTTTTTACCTCATATCCAAGTCGAATTCTTCAGTCTGTGTCAAAATCGGAGGTTACCCTAACTAAATTGACCAAAATCGAGGGTTACCCTAACTCTAACTACAAAGAAATCACCCTTTTTGTATTCCCTATAGTCAACAGAGTGTCAGCAGATGGTTTGTTGATTGTTCATGATAGCCCATTAAATTTAAGGAGGACTAATTATAGAAGAGTGGCTGATGAGTGCAATGATAATGTTCTGGAAAGTGAATAGTGCTCAGCCCTCTCAGACTCACCCTTGAAGCAAACAAAATCACACCAAAACCAACGAGGACTGAGTAGGAATCATCTCCACCCCAAAAAGCCCCCCGAAGCACTGCTTTCTGGGATGAGAACCCAAACTGTACATGCTAGTAGAGAAAAAGCTGCTTTGAACACATTTCTGAATTTCTGTTCCTTTCCACGTAAGGGTTACGCGGGATGGTTCGGGTGATGACACGGAGGACACACGCACATCTGCTATCTGACTACGGCTTTGTGACAGCTGGTGAAGGGTATTAGAAACTGTTTCTTTCGTTCGCATCATTTTGGCTCAGAAGTTTGAGGAGAGCCGTACGGGCCTTTTTAAGGGGAAGCACTCTTTGTTCGAGCTCTCTTCTCTCTTAAGGATTTGGTAGGGTTGGTTTATAGTTCTTAGTTCATAGACTTATTCATAGTCTCTGATTGATCTCATGTGTTAATGATTTAAGATGGATGCTGTTCCAATTACTTTAAATATAATAAGGATCGGTGGCCATTACCTATGGCTGTAGTGCAGGTCGAATCCAATGTCTTCCTGTCTACAATAAATATAGCAAACATGGGTTTGGCAGCTGATGTCACTGGGAAGAGAGCAACCTTTTAGAGCAATTTTTAAATTCGTCAGCAGAAGACATATCTATTGGCTCTTTATTTGTGAAAAGCAGCCAGATGGCAGTTTAAGAAAACGCTGTCGCCATCACACAACAGTGTTACAAAAAACAACCAGAAAAGTTAGTTTTGCTGACATCACTCACAGAGCTATGCTGACCTACGTATTCCATATGTCAATAATTTGCATTAATTCAACCAGAGATATAGACATGAATATTTTGAATAGTTCACACTTGAATTTGTCGAAATACTCTTGCTTTCAAAATGTTGACACTGAGTTCCTGTTGGAGGTGGTGGGTGTTCCCTGTTGCCAGCGATCACATCAGAGCGGAAGGGTGTGCGCTGAAGGTGACAGGACCGTTACTCACTGCTAAACTCAGCTCAGTGTTCTCGTTATCAGAGGCAGGATTTAGGAGGCTGGAAAGCATTCAGACTCTGTAAGTATGTGTGTGTGTTATCAAATGGTGTAGGATTTTCCAGGCAATCTACAGTTGCAGCTTAAAAGGGGTAGAATTGTGGAAAAATCATTACCAAATATCAAATGGCCACTCGCACTATTAGATTACAGTAAATACAAGCAGTTTCCTGGACATTCTTCAAGTACTGTTTTAATGCTTTAATGCTTTTTGGGGGCACTGCATACTTTTCTTCTTTCAGACATTCATGTATGAGCTGTATGAGCTTGGCCTTTGCACATAACCCTGCCAGCAATACCACGATGAATTCAACACCATCTACAGTATTGCTGAATACACTATGACTATAAACATTGGACAGTTTGAACTGATAAAATGTTTGTGTTTATCTCCTGCATCAAGGGTGGAGTTTTGTTGAGTGAACGTTAATGTAACAGTATGGGTTAGGGTTAGGGTTAGTAATGAAGGTGCAGGACCTCCAGTGGAGTGCTATGCTAGGAGTCTTCGAATGGGTGTGCGCTTAGAGTGGTGAACAATTAATTTAATTTAATTTAATTTAATTTAATTTAATTTAATTTAATTTAATTTAATTTAATTTAATTTAATTTAATTTAATTTAATTCAATTCAATTCAATTCAATTCAATTCAATTCAATTCAATTCAATTCAATTCAATTCAATTCAATTCAATTCAATTCAATTCAATTCAATTCAATTTAATTTAACTCAATTTGCCAAAACAATAAAATTGTCTCAAAGGAACAAGGAAAGGAGCAGTAAACAGTAAACAATGAAAAAGACTGAATTTGAACTTGAACAAACCATCTGTAAACTCTTTGTAGGTGGACTCTCCAAATAATGTGCTACCAATTTTAACTGCGTGCCACTCCTTACGCTTTTAGCCAGTTCTTCCTGATCACTGATCCACTGATGCCCTTTATTTGAATTATTCAGTTTCGTATTGCACTGACAAGCAAACCTGTAATGGATGGCCACTGGTACATGGTTGAGTAGAAAAGGTAGGAGTTTCATTTTTGAGTGAACAATGCCTTTACAATCCCCCTCTACACACGCCCTCTGCACTGCCCACAGGTTTAAGACTGACTGGTGTCGTGAACAACAGGATTATGCTGCTAATCCTAATTTTCTATATTCTACATTTCCAAGGTATGGACAAGATTTTTTTCTTTTTCTCTTTAGCTCATCAGAAGTCATTTGTAATCTATTCTTCAATGCTTTAAGGGGATTATCATCAAATGCACATGCAATTTCAGGCAAAAAACTGCAGATGTCTGTGTTTTTAAAAAGCATTGTAATCAATGTATGTAATGTGTGAGGAAACTTATCATCAAGTCAACTAATGTGAGTTTTTTTTTAATTTGTCCAGGTTATGTGGTCTGCTCTGGAAATGCTAAATGGGAATCAAATATTCCTGTGTCTGTAGTTGCATTGGAGGGTTCCTGTGTTGTAATCCCCTGCACGTATAGTTATCCCACAAACACTCCAACCATCACAGAGTGGAAGCCATTCTGGTTTATTGGGCCCATTAAGGGGAAAGAAACAATGGTGTACAGTAACATATCACAGATTGACAAACGTTTCCAGAGCCGCACTTCAATGCCGGGAAACATACGAGAGAAGAACTGTTCACTTGAAATAAGTAGTGTAAAACAAGATGATGCTCCTGGTCCATATTTCTTTAGAATTGAGATGCCAGGGTTTGACAAATACTCATATAGAAAATACAAGACAAACATTACTGTTAAAGGTAGGTCATGGAATTTGTGTTTTTGCCAAATATTGTTTTTGGCAACTGAAGAAGTCATCTTTAAACTATATTTCAAAGCTGATGTTTTGACGTGTTATTTGTGTTATATGTTTTGAGTGTGATTTTTTTCTTGCATTCTTGTGAAGCTAAAGCAGACCCTCCAACCTCGTCTGGAGTGAAAAAGGAAGTGAGGGCTGGAAAGAGTGTGACTGTTTCCTGTTCCGTGTCTCATTCCTGTCCCCCTCACCCTCCCACCATCACCTGGAGCCATAAAGGCAGTATCACTGTCCAATCAGAGCAGCAGACGGCGGGACAACATCAACTAACCTCCAGCCTGACCTTTATTGCAAGTGCTTCAGACCACCAACAACTAATCACATGCTCTGCTCAGTATCATGGTGGAAAGAAGAACAGCACATCTTTCAACTTTGCAGTAGCATGTGAGTTCAGTTTTTCCAGTTATTTATGGCAGAGGAGTTCAGAAAGACCCATAGACTTGGCTCGGTTCATTTGTAGGCTAGGTTGTAATAGTAACTGATCTTTTGGTAAGCTTTCACATTCTTTGGCATGATGGGGCGACAGTGGTACAGGAGGTAGAGAAGTCGTTTAGTAATCAGAAGGTTGCTAGTTTGATTCCTCACTGTCGAAGTGTCCTTGAGCAAGACAATGAACCCCTTATTGCTCCTGATGTGCAGTGTGCCATCAGTGTAGATGTAAAATGTATATGCATCCTTGTAAGTCGCTTTGGATAAAAGCGTCTGCTTAAATGACAAAAAAAAAAACGATGGTCTGTACATGCTGCTCAATGCGCAAGTCTGAGACCGAATTTCATGAAAAGTTGCACCTTGAACAACAAGAGAAGGAGAGAAGGAAAGCCAAAAACATAATTCTTTCTATCAGTGATGGGGTCTCTTGGTCGTGATTTCCATCTAAAAAGGCACATTCAGCAGTGTGATGGCAAAAAAAATGTAAGGTTTGTTGTGAGCATTCAGACTCATTTGTTTGCGACCATCCACACTCATTTTCTCACATCCTTTGATGTTAAAACCTGGGAAATTAGCACACCACTTCGGAGTCCTATTCCACAACGGTCTGTGCTGGCCTTGGAGCTCCGCGTCCCTCGGCTGGTTTGGGCGCAGGCTATGAAGTGGAGGCTGGGCTTCTGCTTGGCTATATTGTTCAAAGATATGAGGGTTTTTTTTCCTTAGGAGAATGCAGACTGTCAGCGAGTTCGCAATGTGCGTAGGCTGTAGCAAACTCCCCCAAGATTTTCCCTTGTGCAAGTGCAGTACACGGCTTTCAACTCAATACCTTGATCATATGTAGTACAGCATATTTATATACATAGAGCTATATGCTATATATATATATATATATATATTCATGAATAGGCCTGTATATGAGCATAACAACATGGATTGGTTACATGTGCAGAGACCTGCTCTGAAAGTGCCACTGCTAGTTGTAGGTCCCTTTACTCAGGGGAACTTCCCTCAGACCAGGATGGCTATTCACCTCAAATAATCGTTCCACTGAGTAAATCTGACTTGCTTGTAGGATCTACTGCCATCACATATGTTGTTTCGTTATAGTTTTACAACTGAATACAGCATTCATCAATACAATATAATTCAGCAAAATAACATTCAACTACGGTGTGAATTTGGCTTTTCCAGGAGGGCCCCTTTTGCAGACATCAAAGGCATTTTGAGAAATCATTTTTGGAAGAACGTACAGATTTCTGCAACAGATGTTTGCTTAAAACAGTTAACAAACCTAAATGTTTAATGTTAATTTGTAAATAAGCTGTCTCATCAAGCATGATCAGCATAAAGAACTAAAGAGGCCTCTCTGGACAGTCTCCCCCCCCCCCCCCCCCCCTCTCTCTTTCTCTCTCTCTGGTCTGTGATGGCTGTGGGCATACAGCCGAGGCTATTCTCTCTTGTGTGACATGACAGGCTTCCTGACGGAGCACAGCACTCAGTTTTGATGTATTGATTCATTAATGCGATCCAGCCCCTGTGAGGGTTGGTGGGAAATTATTTTTGTTTCAGTGGGCCTACTCTCCTCAGCAACACCTCTCTGAAACAGAGGGGAGAGCTGTGCTATCAGTGGGCTTACTCTCCTCAGCAACACCTCTCTGAAACAGAGGGGAGAGCTGTGATATCAGCCGGGGTGCTGCAGGAAGAAAACAACACGCTCTTGAACTGGCAGGTGTTCGGTGCAGTATGGACAAAATGACTGCACAGTAACTGAACTGAATGTGTGATGCATTGGGTCGGGCGGTGGCCTCTATTTTCTTTAAACATCCTGACGGCTTTTCTAGGATTTCCTTCCTCGAATATACACAGTGCCCAGGGACAAACATAGCGAGGAAGAGATTCATTCACACACACACATATGCGGTGTGCATTCGATGATGGTTTGTGTACACATTTGTACCATCTTAACTCACTGTACTGACGGCAAACAGGAAGTATGATGCTTTTAATGTGAATGAACCTCTTACGGTGCAAACCCATGCCACCGTTGTGAGCGACTTCCATCGCTTTGAGTGGGCGTGGTGTAGCGTGTGGAAATAGCATGCAGTCCAACTGTCAAAGACGACACCAAACAATCTCATTGGCTGCTGCCGGGAAATATCGCTCCTCATTTGCATAAGTTTCAACATGTTCGAATTTTCAACGGACGCGTCGCTCAGATCGCTAATTTACGTCACAATGGATTGGCTCCCATTGAAATGCATTGGGTTTAGAGATCGCGTCGCTCACAACGGTGGCATGGGTTTGCACCGTTAGTGTTAATGGTGTGGAGCCCATTTTCAAATGAGTTTTTGTTGCACAAGCAATTGTTGCCAATGGCTGTGGCTTTCAAGTACTAAATGGGTATGGATAGTGAAGAAACGACTGCATTGTCAAAACAGTTCTTTAACTGAAGGAAAGGTCATTGTAGCGTGCGCTGGGTCTTAAAGGTGGACAGTCTCCCAAGGCTGTGTGGTTTCAGTATAATTGATTTATTTATTTTTTTTTCACGGAAATGTTCACAAGCAAACGTAGTTATTGAATGGAGAGGGGGCGGACAGCAATGTGCTATTGTGTGCACTCAGACATGTCTGTGTCTTTTGACTGCTGATCTTAATGGGGTTTGTTCTCTAGCTGCTGAACCTGGGACACAAACACCTCACACCAGTACTGAGGGATATACAACCACAGCATCCCCTGTAACAGACGGTCTGTAAATGTTTATAAATATTTCATAAACAGTATACATTTTATATTTAAAGGAATCAATATTTTATATTTATATATATATATACATACATACATATATATATACATATATATATATATATATATAAAGTGCATAGTCATTTTAGCATTTTATAACAAAAAAACTATTCTTTGTACAAAGAAAAGCACTATTTACCTTTTTTCAACACTATTTGTGTAATTTTCTGGCAGACATTCTCATCAAAATTCTACCTGCGACAGGTGCTCTGTGTATTGGCATTGCCATGCTTGTGTGCTGCATATGCCAGAGGGCCCAGAAGTAAGTCATCTCAACGAGGGCATTCATTTTAAGCCCATATCAGCTGTATGCCATTTTATTGTAGCCCATGATAATGTATATTTTCCACATTCTCTTCACAGGCGAAAACACACCACACAATGTCCCACAAATGTAAAGACGCTGTGAGTGTTGTCTCATTGGTTGAACGATCATCAGACATTTACTTGTTCTGTAGAATATGTGGAGATAAACGTATATGTATGTTTACTATGACTCATACATGTGACAACATGTGAATGTTACTATAAGCATTCCAGCATATTGTTTGGTGAGAGCCTGCCTTGTGTGAACCAACAGCTCAGGTCAAAGGCCATCCCTTGAGATGACTGATCCCGTGTACGCCAACGCTGAAGTGATTAAGGTACTCGGGTCATCGTGCCATTTATCATTTCAAAAGGTGCAATTAGCCCCTCAGAGCCCCACTTTAAGAAAGCTTTAATCAAATCAGCTCCAATGCTGATAAGGACTTCACTTTTACTTTCAATCTACAGCGAACGCTACTTCTTGTAATCTAACACAACTTGCTTCACTCGGTTTTATTCCCAGGCAGGCACAGATGTTTGTCATGAAGATGAAGTGTATGCAAATGTTGAGGTGAGATACACACGTTACCATGACAAGTACATGTGTTCCTGTGAAGCTTTTTATTTTAAAACGCACGCGTACAGGCTTACACTACACTGACTGCCGCCCGCGGTAAGTGTGTTAAGGAAAGCGAAAGCGTAAGTGCCTGTGAAATGTTCTATTTGTACAAATGCACCACTCGTACAGTCATTGTTTGGAATACTGAGGAAGGTAATTTGCCGTGAAAGCATCTCTGTGTGTTAGTTGTCAGCCGAAACGAAACGAAAACAAAATGTGATGCTTACTTTACTTCTTCTGCCTTTTACAGTTTCTGCAGAGCCAAGACGCCGCAGTGGAGGGGAATCGTGGATTTGGATCTTTCGCAGATGAAGACGTCTATGCCAACACGGAGTAAGGCACGCAGACGGGAACAGAAAGAGACAGAGCAATACTCTGTACAGCCATTGAAGCCTGATTTGGAAAATGATGAACTCAAGATGAGTAAAAAAAAAAGTAAAAAAATGATTTTTGCCAAAGTGCTTCAAAGAGAGAATGCACTATTGGCCAAATGAATATACCCAGTGAGGTCTCATTTTACCCAAGTACAGTATGGAGTGTTGTTTGGAAATATGTTAAATATATTATATGGATTTCATATATGCGTTTAATTGTACATAAAGATTGTATATGGAAGACTTACGCCTTTCAATACGTTCCAATGTAATCAATCTAATTCAGCTGTAGCACTTGGTCCTCTGCTTGTGTGTGTGTGTGTGTGTGTGTGTACAGGGACGGGGGGAGGTGGGGGGGGGGGGGGGGGGGGGCGGCACGGGACATATGAAGCACTGCTCAGTTATCAGTCATCCAGCTCCTTTTGGATGTGTCCCTGTTGTTCAGCATGATCTCACCAAATAACTTCCAGCGAATGACTAATGGGAACTCGTTAATCGTGAAACATAAATGCAGGTTTAATACCAACCTAATGAATAAAGCTTGCAACAGCCTAAGTCTTAATTGAACCATTTTTTTTTTCTGATAAGCAAAAAACAATGACACCATTAAAACCATTCATCCTGAAATGTTGCAGCAAAGCCGGCTTGTGCCATTATGGTTATTAGATGTGAAATCAATCAAAATTATCCTAAACTAATTCAAAACCAGTAGCTTTGAGGTGAATGTCACACCGTTTTTGGTGATATTCTTTTTTGTTTGGTTGTATTCAAGTAATGTTGTTGCCTCTTCTGGCATTTATTCATGTTTGCCAATGACTTTTAGCCCACTAATCTCACACTGATTCAAGCTTTCTCCCAATCATATATTTTTACACTCAATACCATGTTAGCCCCAGAACCTACACAGAGGAAGCGATAGGAAATCTCCCTGACAGTTTAAGTGTCATTTAATATTTTATGTCTTTTAGGGGAATAAAGATTTTTACGGACCATTGGCTTGAGACCATTAGCTTGAAAGATGGTTGAGGAAGAGTAAAAGAGCCGTGTAATTTTCCTGTTAGGGGATACACATATGTTCGAGTTCAGTGAGGTAGGCCAGCCTTCTACTTCAAGAGGTTGCCATAGTAATGCAATTTGCTCTGGGCGGGAATCAGTTTCTGTTTGCAAGGCTATTGCGAAAGTACGGTAGCACCTCACTTAATACTAAGAAGTGAAGTGTCCTCATTTTTATGAGATGCACATGGATGCAATTTTCTGTGCCTCCAAACATCCATTACTGATAAGGGAATATGCCAAATTGAACATCGTTTCCTGTGCACATAATTCTTACACATTTGAATTTCGGAAAAGGACAATCTGCTCATGTTTATTATTTCAGGAAACCACCTAATGTTCCACATGTGTTTCTCTAATTCAGCTGGTAGATTAAATCAGTGTACTACCAACATTCAAGTCATTTGACCCCCCTTAGGCCACTTAGACATACAATTCGTATCTTCGCGATATGGAGGCAGATTTAATATGAACAGAACTGCTAAGTAGATGCATATAATAATATATGTGGCTGACTCATCAAAGACAAAACAAAAAACAGGACATCTTGAACCGTACAGAGGAAAAGGGCGATGCTGCGTCGACAGTGTGGTGAAGTCTGATCTAACAGCCTTGTATGTGTCTGGCTGGGATGTTGGGTGTGATGTTCAGTAGAACGCCCTTCAGCTCAGCTGATGAAAAAACACACACATGGTGGCCAACAAGAATCAGCAAGAATGAAATATCATCCATGCATCAGCAAATGTGCATTATTATTATTATTATTATAATTTATGGCATCTTCAAATAACTAAGTACATAAACAAAAAAACAAATAAACAAACAACAAACAAACACATGAAACCACTAACAACTTGCCGATGCTAATCATTTCAAATCAGCACAGTACAAAACATAACATTTTATACAGCACACTGCTTTCAACAGATGTCCCAGCTTTCGCCTTATTTATTGGTACATCAAGGCAGTCGACTTACCAAGGCAGTTATTAGTGCTAACATTATGTCCCTGTATTTATCATGGACGGCAAACTGTTCTTACTCTGAATGGTTGGGTGGAGGTTGGGCTGTCACACTTTCGTTACAGCCATACCCATAGACAGCTCTGCATTAATAGTCAGGCGGAGACAACACCTCCTCACACATTACTTGGCAGTCACCTCCAGCGCTCGTTCATCAGTGTTGTCACAGTGCCACCAAGTGTCACTACAGGGGTAATATTGCAGGTGTTAGGTGGAAAAGGACATTCAGCCCATTTATTTCCTCACATTTACTTGGCGTTCTTTTACTCCCTGTTTAGCTGTCTGGCTGTGATTTGGCATTGCACCTGGTGACTCTCCTTTTAGATGTGTCCTCATTCATCCTCCACACTATTCTCTTCAGCCAGTGAAGAATCCTTCTAAAAAAATGCACAGCACTACCGTCTATGACAGATCGTGGTGATCGCTCATATCCCAACTGTCCCCTATGAGTACAGCAGGACATGACACTCCTCAAGCTGTACCGAGCTACCTGTCTGAGTGTCTGACTAAATACCTGTCAGGAGGGGCCGCACTGACAAAGAAAGGGTCAACTGCAGACGACAGCTTCTGTCAGAGTGAGAACATTCAATGGATCATGGCAAATAACATATGGTGTTCAAAAAGGGGGTTGAAGTAGGTGCTTTTAATGCTTAAAAATACATTCAAACAAACCTATTATTATCCATCTGTCATTATGCTGATACTCCTTCGTGTGGACATATTAAAGATCACATGTTCCTTGCCATTGCATCTGATGCGGCACTGTGGCCTGTCAGTTAGACAAATCAGGGAACCACTAGCCTCAGAGGCGTGTGACCTGTGTTGGAACTGTTGGATATTCCTGCACAATGTTGCGACATGTGCAGGCTGATTCCACATCTGCAGTCTAAGCTCTTGTCAAGAGAGGAAGAACAAAAAAGGTAGGGGCTCCCTTGACGACGGTATTCAAGTGAGCTAAATGGAAAAAACTGGTCAGCTAGCAAGCTCACAATCTCACAAAATAAAAAAACCTGAACTACTAGCTTGCCAACAGCCAAGCATTCAGTGGCTATCCTTACCAGAGTGTTAATGTTCTTCTTTTTTTTAGTTTTAAACAAAGAGTGACCACAGCCTACTAGTCCTATATTTTTTTTTTACATCTAGTCCTATATATTGAATCCCCCTGAGGCCTATATCCACCAATTAAAAACTCTGTGAAGCCATGTCCAACACTCCAATTCCCTTGACTGCCAGGTGTTTGGCGGAGGCCTAGCAGAAAAATACTCACTGTCTTTTCCCCCTCCCGCTTTTCACACATAGACATTGGCAGTGTTACCAGGGTTACAGTTTTCTCTCCAAATTGGGCTACAGTGGAAACACGGTTACCTTCCAAGTAAGCCTACAGAAGGATATTTGTAAGGGGCTTTTTAGCCACTTTTAGGGATGCTGATAAATGCACTTAATATCTGGGTGGTGGTGGCCATGGCTATTTCCAAAATGGTAAATGGCTGAAAGATTGAATTTGGTGGGTGATGATTTTGGGTGACATTTCACCATTGCATAGTCCAACGCCATAGCCTTGTAAGAGTCCCGTCCTTCTCAGTGTTCACTATTTCTTATGTGGATAATTCCCTCAACTAATTATAAAATAGTGAATAATAGTTAATAATGCCTTTATTGAAGATCAACAAAGGAAGGCTGTCCATGAGAGTCTGATGTGTTACGTACAGTGTTCTGTATGTCATTTATGTTATGCATGTTATAGGCCTACATGTATAGTGTTCTGTTTTGTGTAGTATGTTTGTGTTGTTGTTCTGTCTCCTCCTCCTGTTTTCATTCTCCAAATTCTCAGATGTGCACACCTGGTCCCAATCACCAAATCACCACACCTGTTCCAGATCTCCCATCAAACATTCCCCTTTAAATAGTCCTGTGTTTGTTTGTCAGTGTGGAGTGCTTTGGTTTGAGCTGTGGCAGAGCTTTGGTTGAGCGCTGTTGGCTTGTTTTTGGATTATATTTGCTAGTGTTTACTAGTGTTTGCGAGTACTTGCGAGTACTTGCGAGTGCTTGGCTTCTTTGTTGGTTTATTGTATTGTCTTTAGTTATTACACATTTGTTTAAACCTTATTACTTTAGTTGTTAGCAGCCTACTTTAGTTTTGTCTTTGTCTTTGTTAATTCTTTTGTTGTGCGCACAGGGTCAATAAGGATAGGTAAGATACCCTGGGGTTTACATATTTCATACACGTAGGTTTACCTGTTGTTAATACCCTAGGTTAGAGTGAGCACCACCCACTGTACTTTTTGGGTGCAAAGCACCTGTCAATGGGGCGGTGGGTTTTGTTATGTTCTTTTCTTTGGTGCCACTGACAGTCCTTGTTGATCCCTGTGTTGCCTTTTTGTAAATAAACGCTTTATATTGACTTCACCTTTTGTCTTGGATTTTGTGTGACTGCACCCTCACTTGCCCAAACCTGTTGCCCTTATGTTGCGTCCTACTCCGAGCCACCAGGGGGCGTAACATAAATTACAAGGAAGTATCAGAATTATTATAGTCTCAACTCTCCCAATGGTTTAACTCCTATTTTCTTATTTCACATTGAGCATGGCCTATCATTAAGGAACTTGCCACCATTATGTTGGAGTCCCTTTTCAAGGTTTATGGCCACCATTTTGTGTAATGCTTCTTCTCAATTTAGAATCAACATGAAAATAACTACATCATCTGTTGTAATATTAGTTTTTTTGCCCACTTTGACAATATTTTAGTGTGATTGTTTCATCAGGAATCAAACTATTGCTCTTCTTTCAGTTTTGTCTTTCACCCATTTTTTGGCGCCCGTTTCGGCTTCTAGCGCTCTTGAGATATTGACACCACTCCAACACAGGTCCTGGTCCTGTGTAGTGGTCTTCTACAAGTGGTTGTTGTTGTAGTTGTTGTAGCTGTTATCACACTTTCCATTTCCTTAGCGGAAAACGCATCTCTAGTTGAAATTGAATGGAAATGAATGGGAGAACACTCTGTTACCATCCATGGGTTTTAGCCTCCTTGTTAGCACGCCTGCCTCCTATGCTGGAGGTTGCGAGTTTTTTTTGCTATATTTGTTTCATATGTTTCCATAACTCATGATTTAGTTTCCCCATCAGGCGGATTAATAGGACTGTGTATGCACTATGCTGACTACTTGAGAACTTTGTTCGGTTTATGATTCGCAGTAACTTATTGACTTATAGGCTTTTTTTGAACCACTGTGAGGGAAGTACAAGTTTCAGGAATTATATGAATGCCATTTATTAGAAATTATTGTTCATAGTGTATACACACCGTTTGACATTTTGTGTCCTTTCCAGATAAGGGTTCAAGGAGATTAATAGTCTGGGCCAATAAAAACACATTTCCGTACGGCAGAACTAAGTTTATTACCTTGCACTTTATTAACTTTACACTTATTAAATGCGTGCCCTCATTTCTTCTTCAACTTTAAATCAACTAGGGAACATCGCATTTGTGTTCATTGTTCAACATTATGTGATGATTACCAGGCAGGATCTCAAGGGCTTAACCTTTTAAACACTTTGGGCCAACGAAAACTAACTTTAGTATGACCGAATATGATATCTGACAATGGTATCACTTGTTATCAGGCTGGCCTAGAGGTTTTTCTTCTAAGACAGCTAGTAAACATTGTTCATACACACTTTGTTTGACATTATGTGACAAATCTCAGGCTACAGCCCAAGGGGATGAACGCTTCGGGCGGATGAAAACTCACTTTAGTATGAAAGAGCAGGACTAATATTACTTGCGACCCATCTCTCTCTTGATGTATTCTTCACCTTTGAATCTAGCAGTGAATACGGTTCATATACACATTGGTTGACAGTATGTAATGATTTCCAGGCAGGAGCTCAGTGGCTTAAAGGCTTTGGACCAGGGGTGGCTCGTCCATAAGGGCGATTGGGGCGACACACTGCCTATGGGAAAAAAAAGCTCACCTCAGTGTGACAGAATGTTACATCCGAAAGTAAAATTACTTGTTAACTGTCTGGCCCAAAGTGGATTCACCTTTAAATCAACCAGGTAACATTGTTGAAATAAACATTACGATTGACATTTCGTGACAAAGTTTCAGACTGGTGGCAGTGGAGGTTAAATGCTTTGGGCCACTTAAAACGCACTTCAGAATATGACATTTGAAAGTAATATTTCTTTTTACCTATCTGGCCGTACGTCATCTTCACCTTCAACTCGAGCAGAAAAGATTGTTCATTCGTGAACATTATGTTATGACTTCCAGACCGGAATCCAAGGCCAACATTACACAATGCTCTATGATGTCTGTAAGGTTAAAACACTACACGATGCTCTATTATGTCCTTAAGGCTAAAGGATATTTACAGAATAATAAGCTGTAGAGAGAGAAAGGACACGCATAATATGTCTGACGATGTCCAACTCCTAGCATGACAAAATGAGGAAATATTTCTTGCAACTGCACTAAAATGAGACAGTCCCTCCAGGAATTCACCAAAATGAGACAGTCCCTCCATGAATTCACCAAAATGAGACAGTCCCTCCATGAATTCACCAAAATGAGACAGTCCCTCCATGAATTCACCAAAATGAGACAGTCCCGCCATGAATTCACCAAAATGAGACAGTCCCTCCATGAATTCACCAAAATGAGACAGTCCCTACATGAATTCACCAAAATGAGACAGTCCCTCCATGAATTCAGAATTCAGAATTTGCAATGAAAATTACAGATATTTGTTTGGTGATTGTTAAACATTTCTGAGAATTTTTTGTTTCTCTTAACCCCAATTTAAACTCAATTACTGCAATTACTAAAAAACATGAAAGATAAAAATCAGACAGATTATCTATAGGAGTACTTTTGTTTTTGTAATAATATTTTTATATATATTTGTGTGTGTGTGTGTGTTCTTCTGTCCTCATTTCATGCAATAAGAACACTCAATTTAGATGTATCTATCATGTGATCTCACGAATTTCTGAGAACATTCCCGACCATACTAATATGGTAATGTCATCCATACTAGAATGTTATTGAAATTAAATTGAAATAAAATGTCATGTTGTTTGAACCTTTGAAATCTGTTCCAAAATCACAGGTTCCAGTTAATATGCAGAACATTAATCACAAGTACTATTGCCTAAAGAAAACATGATCATGAATCAAAAAATTAACAAAGTTCTGAATTAGTCAGCTAAGGGCATACACAGTGAAAAGATAAACTTCTGTGAAATAATCCCCCTACAGGCGAAATATTGTCATTGCAGTCGGCTGTGCTGCAATTGGCAAATTCTAATAAGGAGCTGTAAAAAGAAGAAAAAAAAACATGTCTTCTGGGTACAGAACAGTAACTAATCACTAAGTACCATCCCCCTTAGTAACCAATGACTGACTACTTATGAGCATATATCCAATCATGTTAAGCCACAAGTCACAGTGAAAGGTGTGACTGGACTCCAAGAACTGTATTTATGTTACTGATTTGACTAATATTTCACAATAAAATGTATCACGTGCAGCACGAGACTCCGTGTTCACAGCTGCCTACCAAGATTTTCTTGAATCACCCCCCACCAGGTTCCCTGGTCTAGATGGAGAGTGTGTGGTTACTTTACTGGCGGTAAACCTGACAGGATGTGACAAATGCTTCCCAGGACAGACTCCCTGCAGCAACATAAAGAGGGGAATTGTGCAACACATCTTCCTGTTCACCAAGGGTCGAGTGCTAGGATGACAGGCAGGTGTGATTGGACAGGGTGGACTGGATGGAGGCAGTTCACCAAAGCCTTTTTCCTCTAAAGGTCCTTATAAATATGTACGTAAATACAGTAAATGTATGATTATGGCTGTAGCATTTATTGCATTCCATGCAATTTCTCAATCAGCAATTCGACCAGGATATGAAGTTCTTCGAAGGAGTTTATTGTAGGATTAAAACCACCTCAAAGAGATGAGTTCTACAGAAAGATCTACCAGCTAAACCCTGTGCCACATTATTTTAAAGGTTATCTAACGCCTCCGTCCTATGCCCTGTTTGGTTGACCCCTTCAGCCAATTGAGTTTGACCTCCCATCTGACCCCATTCAAATCAGAAGGCTATAACTGTATCTAATTCCCCACCCGCTATTTCCCTTGGGTCCACTGGGGTCACACCCTCTTATTTCAAACTTCGTCTGAATCTAATCCAAATCTAAACTAATTCAAGGGGTATCGTGTAAATCATTTCTTACTCATACAAAAATATTCCTACATGGCCTTTTATTTGTTTCTGGTACAGTATATGGCAAACATCCAGGAGTGTTTTAACATTATTATGGGAACATCAAAGGCATGAACGCGTCTTTGTTGGAAATCTGTGCTTGAGAGACATGGGTTTTCACAAGGCCAAGCAGCTTACTATGTAATATTCTGTTTGAAAGACAAAGGACCTTGCTGTACGGTTCGATATATTGACTGAAGTTTCAACTGAAGTGAAGAAAACACTGTCGGGGAACACTGTCAATGGCCATCCCTAATGCATAATATTTTCATCTGACAATCTGGCTTTTATCACATCTCAACATGACTCAAACAGAGTAGATAATGGAAAGAAACAAGAAGGTTGGCTACTGTGTCCTGATCGAGACCTGAGATTAACACTGATCTTAACACAGGTTATCAGATAATTATTCACCAGCCTCATACTGTGTGATCTTCTCAGCGGTGTCATGGAAACAATCCAACTCCCAATAGAGTGTACCATTTAAAAAAGTATTATAATAATAAGGCAGCTAATTGAATAATATTCCACTTATTGAAGTGGATTGAGTTAAATATTACACCGCAACGAATGCAACGCTAATGCCGTCTCAGAGAAAAAATAACTAAAAAATGCTTCTCTGAAATGGAAGACACTCTAAAAGTCTAATTTCTAAGAGGCTGCTAGGGGGAGTGGGGGAACTAGTTCATATATTCATATATTCCGTTTTGCCCAACATCAGACTAAGGATCTTAAAAAAAATGTCCTTTGAGACACTCTCAGTAGCTGCTCAATCTGATGACTCAACAGACCTCAAGCCCCCACCACCACGACCACTAACAGCATCACCTTGGGCTTTTGAGAAAGTTAAAGGTGCTGTATGTAGGATTTAATGGCAGCATCTCGTGGTGCAGATTGAAACCAACTGAATACGTTTCCCTTCCCTCTCCTCCCTATGTAGATAGGAAGGGCTCCTTCTTAGCTAATGAAAACACAACTATTCATAACTACATGTGATGATACACAAATGAAAATGATAAAAAATCATAACTATGAATCCTTTATTCCATATACTTATAGATCACCCTAAATCCTTCATACTCCACCTTTAAGTCCACATACGTTATAACAGTGTTATGTATGTGTTCTGGAATACTAGACATCTGTTTGGAAATCTGTTTAAGAATTCTTATTCTTGAATGGTTCCAATAGATGCACAGTGATTCAGGAGCCAGAGCAGACGGTTGGGAATTGGAGTCCCAGCTCAATTCCAGTTCCTACTGGCTGGCTGTCCGAGTGTCCTTGAGCTAAGCAAGCCACTGAAATACAGCCTTGTACGGTAGCCTCTGGTAGACATAAAGCATGAAATGTAAAGCAGTTGATTATATAGTTAAGTGGAACCTCCCCTTATTTGTTAGCTGATTTTCTAACTACAGTTTCACTTATCTGCGATTTACCGTGACAGAAAATATTAAGTGGAAAGTGAAAAAAATAAACAGTTTTGAATCCCGCACTACTCTGAGTACCCTTTCCACTCTGTCACCGCTTAATACGTGACTCGTGTCTTTAAGCACATCTCATTTCTCCTGTATGTCTGTCCTTGATTCCTTCATCTTCCTTGCATTGAGTCCATTGCTTCACGTTTTTATTAAAGGGAGGGGCTAGGATGTCAAACAAAAGGAAGGAAGGAAGGAAGGAAGTAAGGAAGGTAAAAGTATATACAGTATATTGGTGTGGGCCTAATCGTTTTATTTTATCATTAGTTATTCTTGTAGATGTTTTATTGTGTGTAATTTATAAATGAAACTCGTATGTGTACACGAAAAACAAGTTACATATGGTGTTTGCTACTATCCGTGGTTTCACTATCCGCAGTAAAGGTCTTGGATCTTACCCACTGTAGATCTACATCTATTTATCTATCTACAGTATCTATAGACATACCAGCACTGTTACACTCGGTGTGTACTGTATAAGAAGGTGCTCTCACATGAGGCTCCACACCACAAACGGCCAGTCAGGGTTTGTGGTGTGGGAGACAGGCAGTCGCCTTAGGCGCCCGTATGTGGAGGCTGCGCGGAGAATGCAGGAGTTGCTTGGCAGTCATAATCTATCAGGACCACCTCCTACAACACACACAGGCCAGCACACACACAAATACAGTTGAAAATAACTTTTTCATCCGTGTACTAACACTGAAGAAGGAATTATTTTGTTTTTGTTCAGCAAATAAACAACAACAACAACAACAACAACTCTCTGTAGGTGCAGTGGCTGTGGCCTCCCCTGCTGTTTATGCAGCTACCCTATTTTTTATTTTATTTATTTAAAAAAAAAAAAAAAAAATGTATTTATGTTTATGTATACTTGAATCCTATTCCTACTACCTTGCTGCTTTGACAATTGAATTTCCCTTACGGGATTAATAAAAGTATATCTATCTATCTATCTATCTATCTATCTATCTATCTATCTACCCCTTCTAAGAGGAGGACGAGGGGTGGCTTTCATTCACATTACGTACTCTCCGTACGTGCGTCACATTTCTCACTCACATGCAGAGAGCGCACCAACACGGTTGTTATACACACTCTTTACACACACTCTTTATCTCAAAGCTATCTCTGCTGGAGATACAGAGGCGTCTCATTTTCCCTGGAGTCAGGAAGATTGTGATGTCAGTATAAGCTACCCTGGATGCACTGATTTGCTTTAGCCTCAGACACGACCCCTCTCACTGTCGCGGTGGTAAAATGTAAAATGTAGAATGTCATTGAACATGTAGAATGTCACTGTCAAGTTAGAATGGTAAGATGAAGAAAGATGGAGCTCTCTAGAAATCATTTTCACAGAAGGGGGGAAGTGAGAAGTGAAGTGGCAAAAAGATTAAGATTTATACTGTAGATATCTCTGTGGACATATTGTTTAACATTTTGGGAGGGGGATACTGTATATACGTATTTATTACCTCCGCCAAGGAGGTTATTTTTTCGTCCCTGTATGTTTGTTTGTCAGCAGGATTACGGTAAGGATGCAGCAGGATAAAGGTTAAGGTCATGGCGGAGGTTTGCATTCTCTGAATGCTCCCATTCTTGTATACAGTATATATGAAACACTTGTGTATACCCATTCATATAGGTCGCAAAGAAGAGGACCCTTTGGATGTATACAACAAGTTGTTTGTGTTCCTTCAGGCTCAGTTCTGTAGGGCTGAGCCACTCCTGTTGTTGCTCCATTTGTAACATGTCAGTGACCCTATGCACATTGTACATGAGAATAGGTATTCACATGCTCTCACCGCCCCTGGTGGCCTTGGGTCTGTGTCTAAGCATGAAAACATGAAAATCAGGGCAGTAAAATGAGCTCGTCTTCCACGGAAATGCCTCACAATGAAAACGGAGGGCTGTTAAGCAGCCTTCAAGGACGGGCAGGTAAGCAGCATCATAAGGAGAAGCGGAAGCCGGCCATTAGTGGCGGATTCTTTTGACAGGATGGGATTGATGGAGAGGCAATGGGTTATGTCTCCTTAAAGGTACAGTCCACGATACTGGCGAAAGGTTGTTGATATGTGAGCTCAGCGGCTGATGCGATTGAGCCGCTCCCTTCTCTGCTCCTGAAGCAATGTGTTGATTGGCTGGAATTGCTTATATCTCGGTCTGAGACACCATGTTTGTTTCCCATTTACAGCACTGTGGACAAGGACTGTGTACGAGGAGGAGGAGGAGGAGGAAGAATTTGCTGAATTTGACAGGATGTGTATTGGATTAGAATCACAGACACCACCTTTACCCACCTCAAGCATTTTTTGGTGATGCACAAACAGATCTCCATGTGGGGCTCCATCATTGTTAACTGATTTTAGCACCTCATTTTTGTGGGTCTACTTAATTAAGCAGCTCTCAAAAAACGAATGTAAATTTACTAATGACTACAAAACACCAATACTCTGATCTTGACATGAGAGCAAAGAGCATACAAAAACGCCTAAATGAAAAGCACATCCTATTTCTGAATCAAACTTCACCTCAATCAGAAACGTCACAAATGTTACCGTTTCACTGAAAATCGTGTGCAGAAGGCCAATCAGGCTTAATAAGGCTAAACTTTCTAAAGCTGCCTCTATAGAAGCACGGGAATGTCTGTGTGCGCCTGAGTTGAACCTGTAGAGGCAAGGCTATTATTGATGGCCTGGAGTGGAGTCAGTGGCCTCCAACCGGATGTCATTCATAGGAGGACGTATTGCTACCTTGAGCAGTCTGGGAAGTGTTGCAGTGAGTGCACTTGTCAAGCCCGCTCTGAGGGACAACATTATCCAACGTGAAATAAAAGCGTCCTGCTGAATTTTGATATTTTGCAAAGATGTGCCCTAAGAGTAGTAGGAAAGTATTATTTAAAGGCCACTAGCACAATACATTGACTGTTATTTACATTTATTCATTTAGCAGACGCTTCTATCCAAAGCGACTTACAAGGATGTATACACTTTTTTTACATTTACCCTGATGGCAAACTGCACATCAGGAGCATTTAGGGGTTGAGTGTCTTGCCCAAGGACACTTTGACATGGAATCGAACTAGCAACGTTCCGATACTAAACGACTTCTCTACCTCCTGTACCACTGTCGCCCCACTGTTTTACTACAATTGCATTAAATCGCAATTTGTTTAAATTCATTGGTGAAAAAACTGGCCACAGTTGAGACAAATCATTGAGTGTGGGTAGCAATGCAAGGTTTCAGGAACATCAAGTAGCTTACAAAATGTCTCTTTAAAAAAAAAAAAAAAAAACACTTTCAGCTATGTGCTTACCTCACCACACCAATCACACAGCAATAACCACTTCCCATTCTGGAACTGTAGCTTTTGTTTTAGAATTTCATGGAAATTATTTACTTGGTTTTGGCATGACTCAATGTAACTTCCCTCTTTCCCCTTGTTAGTCAAACCATCCCAGGTCATGGATATCCTTGATGGCCAATGCGGCTTGGCTGTCAACATGTAAAGTCTGCCCGCACATGACATTAAAGCTAATTTAATAACTTGGCAAAATAATTTTGCAAATTTCGTAACAAGATTAAGATCAAGCCAACTATCTAAAATGAGGTCGTTAGCAGGGTAACTACCCACAAAGTAGACAGGTTACGCAACGGTCAGCAAATTCATAGCAGCGTGATTGGTTGTTGACCTGTCAATCTCACTCTAAATGTCTGTTCTATCAACACACCCCACAAACGTCAAGCGTTAATGCAACACATGCATGTTAATGAACCGTATAAATCACCTTGAGGCAAACTGAGTGGAACTTTCTCACCCTATTTGACTCGTGCTCTGTGGTTAACATCTGAAATGGCCTGTCCCTCTCTCACTTCCTCTTCGACACATCTGTAGTGTCAGCTACCAACTGAATTAGCTCTAATAGGGCTTTGAAATGGCATAATTTGTTCAGTTGTATACCTCTACCTGGTAGGTGTTTGTCATGTTATGGTGTACAAGAGGTCAGTCGCAAACAGAACCTAAACAGCACGTAGCATGTACAACTTTTCAGCAGACCTGGTATGGCAATACAGCATTTAACTGTATACTTCACAAAAATACATATTCATTATCGCACCAACTGCTTCACATTTATTGTCCGCTGTTTATTAAAAATTAAAAAGGAGGAAGAAAGATGGCCGTACCCAAATCAGTGTTATTATTAACAGGCTAATAAAATGACATCAACCGCACTACAATGGTCATGAACAAACCTCACTCATAGTGGCATCACTGTGAAGACTTGATTGTTTCGGTCATGTTTGGTATACCACTTGCTGTGCGTGTTAAAATAGACACAAGTCATGACAGGAAGTGAGTTCAGAAGGCTGTGTATTTTCAGTTCAGTTTTCTTAGAAGTGCAACTTAGGAGGTACAGAAAGTAGTCAAACGCTGTAAGTATATTCACCTTCCATATAATTAAGTGGACTAATAGAAAACAGAGTTATACTGTCATTTCACTGATTTGAGGACCTTGTGCTTTATTTAAAATGTGTTGGTGGATTACTTTGCAGTTGTAATTGATGTATTGAATGATTGACAGTTGAGGTCAAATTGAGATACTGAAAAAAATAATTCTGTTGAGCCTGATTTACATACTTGGTATCTTACCAAACCTTGCTAACTTAGTCTGTGTATTCCTTTGGTTAAATGTAGATTGGTACCTTACCAAAACCTTGCTGTCTTAGTCTGTGTTTTCCTTTGGTTAAAGGTAGATTGGTGTCTTACCAAACCTTGCTAACCTAGTCTGTGTATTCCTTTGGTTAAATGTATATTGGTACCTTACCAAAACCTTGCTAACTTAGTCTGTGTTTTCCTTTGGTTAAAGGTAGATTGCTGGATTGGCTGTATGATGTTGAATCTCTTTTTCCAGATTCTTTATTTCCAAGGTATTAGTCTTTTTCACCTTTTTAAATGAGCACCACGAGTTGTAAATCTCAGAAAATTTGTCATATTTCAGTTCTACATATTACATATTCAGGAAATAAATTATAATATATGTAAATCATTTCAATAGTAAGGCCTGCTAAATCAAATTAAAACTGTGTAGACTCAACAGTAAGGCCCAATCTCAATACTTCCCCTTACCCCTTATCTTACCCCTTACCCTTGAAATTGCGCGTTCATGTGAGAGCTAGTGGTGTCTCAATACCCAACTTGATCAAGATTAAGGGGTAAGTTTAAGGAGTGTATGGCCCTCGTTTTTGAGATGATCGGAGAGCTACCTTGGTCCTCCAAGGGCTATCCCAGAGCACACCGCGAAACCAGCTCGGGAATTTTCAAAAAAACATGGCTGCTTGAAGCGAGGAATATTTTACATGAATAAAGCTATCTACACAACTTTTTATATGTTTATAATGACTCGGTTTGATCTGAAATGTACTACACGAGCGATGCATAGAATTGTCGGTCTTAACTGAAGCTTTCAAACGGTAGTTTTAGGATACATTTAGCGCGTATACCACCACTCCATTGGCTTATATGGTAGCTTGCCAGCTATCATGCTACATACACTACATGTAAGTATTTTTGGCTTATAATTAATTTAAAAATGACGACAGTCTTGTTTCGTGCTCTACACAGTTGTATACATATATATTTGCAACCATGTTCTTCATTAGACTTTTTTTTAAATCGCTAGTTTCATAGCTCATACAGTCACGCATGACGTACCCGAAACCTAGTGGCGTCTCATTTCATAGGGGAAAGATCTCAGCCCTTGGCCCTTTCACTTGCAAGTGCTAGGGTTAAGACTAAGACAAGATTAAGCAAAAGGGGCAAGGAGAAGAATCGAGATTCGGCCTAAGACTCCCTTTGGTCTGTTAAAACAGTAAGACAGTATTCATCTTGATGTCATATGAGGAAGACGTCAAGTCTAGTCACAAACGATGGTGATAGTTTAAATGTTTTGGCCTGACTCAAGAACATTACATAAAATGTTTTTAGTGCCCCTGACACCTACAATATGGCGTCTGACTTGATTTGTGTGCTTTGAATTTGAATGGTATTTATAAGAATGGCATCTGAATGTGAATCCCAATGCCGTGTTTTTTTCTTCATATAATTCAGCTTTTCGAGAGGTGGGAGCTGAGCACAAATGGGAGGCGTCTGTTCCCCCATCTCTTACTGGATTAGAGAGCTCTTGTATTGTAGTTCCCTGCACATATGACTACCCAGACACAGAAAAACATATCAAAAGTTGGAAAGGAATTTGGTACTTTGGTTTAGATCATGTCTATGCGTATCACCAAGATTCTTCACAAGTGGACATTAGTTTCCAGACACGAACCTCTTTGCCAGGGGAGTTGAACAAAAAAAACTGTTCACTTCAGATTACTGATATTAAACAGAGTGACAAAGGACAATATTGGTTTAGAACTGAGATGGACGGATATAATAGCTACTCCTATAATGACTATAAAGTGACCATTTCAATCAAAGGTACGTGGTGTTATCTGCAGCATCAATGTTACTATGCTTGTGTCATTTAAACCTTAAAACAATTTAATTGTAAGTTTAAGTGTTATTTTCTGCATTTTTGTAAAGCTTAACTCGATTCTCCATCACTCAAATGAAGGGAAAATAGTGAAATAATTTGTCAATATGAGCAACTGTCAGGGAAGTTATCGTGTCTACACTACATTTCTCTTAAAGGGTAGTATTTTGTTGCATTATTCTAGGTAGAAAGTAATAATAATATTTGACTTTTTGTGAAGCTGATGCAGACCTTCCATCATTGTCTGGAGTGAAAAAGGAAGAGAGGGCTGGAGAGAGTGTGACTGTTTCCTGTTCCGTGGCTCATTCCTGTCCCCCTCACCCTCCCACCATCACCTGGAGCCATAACGGCAGAATCACCGTCCAATCAGAGCAACAGACGGCGGGACAACATCAACTAACCTCCACCTTGACCTTTATTGCCAGCGCTTCAGACCACCAACAGCCAATCACGTGCTCTGCTCAGTATCATGGCGGGAAGAAGGCCATCAGCTCCGCCATCCTCAATGTGATCTGTGAGTGACACGCATGAAATGATGTCTGCATTTAGTCTAAGACAACCCAACTACAGTACATACAGAGGGCAAACATTTTGTATGGAAATTGGGGGAGGATGGCAACTTTTTCTTCGGAGTATACATGGAACTTGGACAGCACAGCACAGTTCTACCAAGTATGATCACTTTGATCACAAAAAAAAAATGTGAAATCCTGGAGGGACCGTCTAGACATGTTCTTAACTAAGTGCAACTCCTCACTGGAGAATTCAAAGGCATTGCAATCAGGCTCCATGGCAGTACAGTTAACAGGCTTGGTGCATTGCAGAGTTTTGGTCTAAAACTAGTAAGCGAAACAAGCTAACAGCCAGTTAGTACTGATAACGTCTAGATAGCTTCTTCTCAGATGTGTTTTGGTGATAGAGGGCTAAATTTGGCTAAAAGCAGAACACAAAACGTGATAGTGAATAGCCTGGGGAGCAACAGGTGCATTAACTTTCCCTCTATATGACCATGAACCATTACAAATGCATTTGCTAACAAACTTCCTGCAATAAATGGAAACACAGAAAGTCGCTTTAAGTCATACAACTACTGTATGACACATTATCCGTGTGAAACACAAAACTGTGAACTGTGTTTGAGGTTTCCAACCAAGAGAAGTTGCTTCCTTGTTTCTGTCATCAGATAAATGAATCCCAACACTACTCCTCTGTCCTTTATTAGATATTATGTTATATTAGCTAAATGTTTTTATTCATGAAACTGTTACCTGTCTTGTGGCCACAATGAATTTGTGATTTGTCTCCTCGTAGATGCCCCGGTGAATGTAACAGTTGACCCCTGGGAGCCGTCTGTGCTTGAGAATCGCTCCGTTGAGCTACGTTGCGCTGCTAAAGGAAACCCTGCGGCCCACAGCTACCAGTGGCTCAATGGGAATGTGTCTCTGCATACACAGGGAGCCACCCTTACACTGCACAATGTCACCAGGCGTACCCAGGCCATCAGCTGTGTGGCCAGGAACAGCGAGGGAGAGGCCACCTCCAGGCCTGTGAAGGTTAACGTGGAATGTGAGTGAAGAAGAGCACTTCTTGGTGTCTCTGCTTGACATGCCTTTGACCTTAGCCTTTGTACCGCTAAAGACTTCAAAAGGTGTGAAGCCAGCTTTGATGGTGTGACATGATGGCAGATACTGCTATGACTGTTAGGCCTCAGAACATAATGGAAAGAACCTAATGCACTGAAGTATCATTGTGTAGTGTGTGCTATTTATTTATGCCAAAGAACATAGACGAATAATTATGCATTAGCAACACAGCCCGGCCCACCAGGATAGTCAGATATTTGGTTACTCAAACGTTGCATTACAAGGTATTCACAGATGGTCAGGTAGGGAGACAGTGGGAAAATACACTGTAAGCTCTTTTTTTTAGATACAACCACAATGTTTCAACACTTTGTACCGAAAACATTGTCCATATGCTGTGCAAATAAAACTTGGATAGATCTCTCCTAAAACTCATACCTAACACTGGCCCTCCTCTCTAGATCCCCCAGAAATATCGAAGAGGTCTTTCTGCACCAGAAGTCACTCGGACACACAGTGTACCTGCGTGATTGAGTCAAACCCTCCCTCCGGTGTGTGGTGGATCTGGGACAACAGCGATAAGAAGTCTCCTCAGATGCAGGATGGTGTCACTACCATGGCGGTCGATCTTCTTCCCCCGGATCTTCCCCAGATTGTGTGCTTTGCTAGCAATATACATGGCAACACAACGAAAATACTCCATGTAAAAAAAGGTATTTGCTTAGACACTTGGCCCTTATTTAATTGATGGGCAATGTGGCTAGCAAGACGCAAAGTCTGCCACGCATGACCTAAAGCTAATTTCATCACTGGGGTGTGTCTTGCCACAGACGTAGGGGGTGGGCAGACCGCCCCCAGGAGCCTTCTGTAGTATACACCGTTCTAATCACGAACGGAAATGTGTTGTTTGCTCTACTGTAGAACAAATAAAGCTCCGTGTGAATGTCACTAAGGTATGGTCGAATCATTGTGATCTGCTCATAAAGAATGACTTCACTGCCACATCTACTAAATCTATGTATGATTAATTGCGCTGAAATTATCATCAAATATGGGTTTTCCCACCTATTCTCACTGTTTGCTAAGGAGCGAGGCAGCGCTAAGCGGTCGTTGTGCTATGAAATTAGGGCCCAATATGTATACTTAATTTACTGACGACAGAGAGAACTCTCATGCTATCTAGTCACTCTTCTGCAGAGTGAACACAATCTTGGAACTCAGTAAAAACGGTATCATTACTGCTCTGTTAGGCACAGTAAGACAGTTTTTTTGGAGAATATCATGAGATTTTAACATGTGATCTTATTTCTCATACCCGCATGCACTGGTTTATTTCTGTTCCCCTCTCCAGACCTGTTGTATGTCTACATATCACTGGGTGTGGTCTGTGGTCTTCTTTTGCTGATCATCCTGACTCTCATCTTTCTTTGCTTCAGGAAACGCTCCAGGACACAGCAGTGAGTCCTATGAGCTCATTTCCTCTGTGTGCCGTCTAGTTTTTAAAATGTGTTTTCCACAATGATCTGTATTTCCCCACCCCAGTGAAAAATATGTAAATATACTATCACAACTACTTCTGCTACCACCATCAAAACTACTTCTGCTACCACCACCACAACTACTACTGCTACCATCACCACATTAAACCCAACATTTCCTCATACTAGTCTACTACTGCCACTACAACTGCTACTGTGTTTATTTATTTTCCACAATGATCTGTATTTTCTCACCTATAGGCAAGCATGTGATACACCAAGTCATCTCAACAATTCAAAGTAAGATGTTCAATTAGGTTTCAGGTTTAAGTTATGTACTACTACCATCAGTCCATCACCACCACTAACACTAGCTATGTACTGCTACAGCTACCACTACTACTACTAATGCTACTATTAGGCTACTACTATTACTGGGTTTATTTATTTGTCACAATGATCTTTATTTTCCAACCCCTAGGCAAACATGTGAAACACAAAGTCCTGTCTACGATCCACAGTAAGGTGTTCAATTATTGACTGTTTCAAGTTTAAGTTATGTACAACTACTATCACCACCACTGGTAGCTTTGTACTGCTACAGCTACCACTATTACTATTACTACTACTATTACTGCTACTACTATTACTGCTACGTCCACTTCTACTACTACTGCAACTACAGCTACTACTACTATTACTGCTACTGGGTTTATTTATTTGTCACAATGATCTGTATTTTCCCAACCCTAGGCAAACATGTGATACACACTAGCTATGTACTGCTACAGCTTCCACTACTACTACTGCTACTGGTACTACTACTACTACAACTACTACTTGCGCCACTTCCTCTGCTACTACTACCAGTATAACTACTGCCACTACTTCTACCACTACTACTGCCACTTCTACTGCTACTATTTCTACTTCTGCTACTACTGCTACTACTTCTACTTCTGCCATTACTATGACTATATGTCTTGCTACCACTACTACTACTACTAATAATAATAATCATAATAATAAAATCTACAAAAATCATTGTGGTGACAGGCCCTGTGGAAAGCCATTCTCCAAAGGGGATGAAGATGTGTATGACAATGATGAAATGATGCAGGTATTTCATTCATATTCTTAAGTGCTAAACCTTTTACATGGCATCTCCTCTGCCAGCTGCTGTCTAGGTAGTTTTAGTATTTAGACCAATGGCCTGCGGGACAGCCCATGAATTCTCTCTTGTTTACAGTACCATGCTCTGCGCAGACTGTTGAGACATGTCTCTGGATAGTGTTGGGTATGCTATTTGTCTATGCTTTCCAGGTCACTGAAGCACACTGTTTATTTTCATATCTGAAATATTATTTATTTTCATATTGGTCCTTAAAAAAAAAGCACTCACAAAGACAAGAGGCACATTAAAGAATATGATAGCACTATCCCATGATTTTGCTAAGTCTCCATAAACAGAAAAACAACAGACCTGTAGTGCTGAAATTTAAAGAGATATAAAAAAGAAACATAAAAATGAATAGCTGGAGGTATGTGTGGCACAAAAAAACACCATAGCCACATTATTTTCCAGGGGTATAGTGCTAAAGTTGGTGAACAAGGCCTGTAAATATGACGGTCAGTGCAGATGCGAGGGGCAAGAGCTAGCTGTCTACCACTGTTGGAAAAACAGATCTGCTCAAATCATTTTGGCCACTATTATCCCTAAACTGTGTTCATGCTCACTATTAAATTCATGTGGGCGCAAGTGAACAAAAAAGCCTTCAGCCCACACTAAGCTCACTGTGGCAGACGATTTGCTGGAAAACACACATAACAATTTCCCATGGGCACTGCATCGTCATGACGTTATGTTACTGTTCCTAGGATGTTGATGATGATGGAGATATCTATGCTAACACCGCGGTGAGTAATACTGCTTGTGCATAACTATCTCAAGACAAGAAGAGATCATAAGTGGGGGAAAAAACTCCAACTCTAAGGCCCTAATTTCATTGACGCACAGCGGGTAAAGCAACGAGCAGCGTGTACCGCGCATGAACTTAAGCTAATTGAATGACTTTAACATTTAGCTAATGTCATAGCATGACTAAGGTTTTAAGCACAAACGTGGGTTGCTCAGCGCAATGCTCTCACACGCCACACGATAGCTTCAGTTCATACGACTTCGCTTGTTGCTTTGCTTACGACAGTCTGTCAATTTAATTAGGGTCTTATATATTTACATTTATATTTACTGTATATTAAGAGTTAAGGAGATAATAAA
This sequence comes from Sprattus sprattus, assembly GCF_963457725.1. Taxonomy (NCBI): domain Eukaryota; kingdom Metazoa; phylum Chordata; class Actinopteri; order Clupeiformes; family Clupeidae; genus Sprattus; species Sprattus sprattus. The sequence goes on along the minus strand of NC_137925.1, from coordinate 4,835,501 downwards.
ACCTTACCCTCTCGCTGTCTTTGCATATATGTGCTAGCTTCACTTCATGGTGGACAAGCGCACATACGTAAAATGATTTGCGATGAAATGAAAATGATTGAAATTTGTGTTAGTACCTTGGTCAAACTAACTGTGTGATTTACTGTTCCACATCTTCTAGTATGGAGGCAGTGAAGAGCGTAATGATGACATTTATGCCAATTACAAGAGCCAGTGAAAACCAGAAGGCAGCCGTGCACCAGCAAATCCACCAGCAAATCCACCCTGCGCAGTCTCCAGACCAACAGAGGCCCCATGTGCAATTATGTGAAGTGGCAATGATACTTTCCACTACTGGTACACATGCAGGTTTATTTTCATGTAAATATGCTAAGACCCTGTAAATTGCCACTTCACTTATGTACGGTATACGATATGTTACTTTCTTACCTGTGAATTGAGCCAGTGGTTAACCAACCAGATTATACTAAACAGCCTGAGCCTAAATTGGTATGTTTGTTTTATTTTGAGGAGCAGTCACCATACTGAGGTGACAACCACATTTTGTGCTCTGTAATTTTGGTTTATTTAAAGGTATGACAAACACCATCTCTCCAACTATATGGATTCATCCATTTGGCAATATCAAGTAGCTCAACATGTTCTGATCTTTCAATTGTGTTTTGAATTTGTTGTGTGTGTAAATGTTGTCTATGTTAGCCTTCTGCCTTAAAAGACTAAATAAAATGTAGATGTATAATGCTGAACTACTAAACTATTCAGCCATTCAGCGTCAGCTTCTCTGATGGTTGAAAGGCCTGTTAAAATGAATGGACTATGCCTAGACAGCACATACTTTTCGTGAACGATCACTCCTGCCTGCAGTGTATTTCAGGCAAACCAGCATCCTTCTACTGCAAAACAATTTAAGCCTTTTCTCTAGGAGACCCATCACATTTAGAGTGTTCAGGAAAAGAAAAAAGAGCACCTTCAAATCTGTGTTTTTTTTATTTCTTCTTCTTCCTTCCTGGATCACACTTTGGTGGTTGCACTTGATATGTAAATATGTGTTAAAATAGAAAACGGTCTACTTCAATAACAGGAGCACAGCAGTCATGTTTTCTACGCATGCTTATTAGCATTAGCCAAATGTGCCAGTTAAAGGGTTGTTAAGTAAGCCTCGGTTGATGATTATGTGAGTTTATCCTCTTGGTATGATCCTGTCTGTATGACTGATAACAAATTGTTTATTAAACTCTGTCCAAAATAAACAGAGATTCACTCTCATTTTCAGATATTGTTTGGAGATAATGACACAGATTTCACCAACAAACATCTCCTCAAGACATTAGATTGGTAGACATCAGATATAAAAACGCTTTAATTCAAAAGGCACAGTACAGTATAAAAGAAATATACTAGCTTTTGTTTCATAATTTTTACAACACATTAAATATGCACAGCGGTTTTTCAGAGCTGGTGATTATGTAGCCTACATGTGGAAGTCTGATACTCAAACAATAGCGCTATGCTAACAAGGACAGTCCATTCTGGCTGTGCAAATAGATGGCTGGCTTTGTTTCCACAACGTATCATAATGGCACTAGAAAGCCTTCTGAATATGAAACTAATATCCAACAATAATAATCTATCATCATACCTCATATAGATATTTATGCCATGGTGATGTGGCTTTGATATGGAGGTCTTGGAATAGCAACAATACTTGTCTCTAGACTTTGGATCAGAATTGGAAACAGATTTCATTTCATCAAGTAGAACTAGCAGTGTGAAAATTGTCCTGAGGCATCTCTGTTTTTTGTTTTTTTGTATTTTTTTAAAGCAGAATCAAGTCTTCAGCGCTTCTGAAAAATAAACAGTATCGATTATAAACGTGATCAGCAAGGGTATTGAATTTCTTTGTCCCTCATCAGTAATTCAGAAGTTGGTAAGCACGCAACACTCAGATTAATTAAAAAGCTGATAAAAAGTCCAAACTTTAACACTGGCATATGCTATATATAATTCAGTGATTCTATAAAACTGCTGATAACAGTTCCTTTTTTGGCACAGACACAAACAGTTCATCAATCATGGGACAAATCACAGCATAATTTACAGAGTAAAAAAGAGACACATAAAAACATTCATCAGTCTACACAGCAGAAGAGAACGTGTGCAAATGTTAAACCTTTCATTTGCCTATGATAAATTAAACGATGCCTATCTAATAATACATACCCAAAGCCTCTTGATCACGCAGAGGACAACAAATGATCAGATTATTACGTTTCATTACTTTCTTAACCGCAATCAATAAAAATAGTTTTGGTCCTGGATAATATCACACAAAACAAGTGTGTGACAATAAGAAAGGCATTGGGAGTGTAACACTCAAATCCAGTTAGCGAGGTACAGTACATAACATGATGTCAACACCATGGCACATTGCACAGAGAGAAGCATACCACACAGACTCTCAATATCACAGATGATGAGAATGTTTACACAGACCGTAACATGCAGAGGTACTCTATGCCAAAGGAAAACAAAAAAAACATGTAGCAGTAATAGAGAAACTCTTGGCAGTGACAATAAAATAAAACAAAGATTTAAAAATGTGCCATTCAATTGGTATTACACGTACAGGATATTTGCTCAGCTGTTACTCTAACGTTTAAATAGCACACAAACCCCCTATATCATTAAACAATGTTAATGCACAATGTTAACTAAAGTCCACCAGAGTAACGTTTCAAACACAGGGAGGGGGGACAGGGGTGAGGCTCCCTGCGCCCCCCCTTTGTGTGGGCGAAGAGTGTGTCTGTGTGTCTGTCTGTCTGGATGCATCCGTGTCTTTTCTGTCCAGTTTGTAATCCAGTGCTTCTTGGTTGTGTCCTCCTCGATGAGGAAGCCCTCGCTAAGGCGGAAGCGTTGCTCCTTGCGGATCTGAACTCCGTGGTGCGTGGGCATGTCCCTGAAGTGGGCGCTCCGCTTGAAGAAGCCACACTATGGGGGGGGGGGGGGGGGGGGCAGAGACCAGATTTAACACAATTGCTCACTTTTTTTATGGAAAAGAAGAATCTTCCTGTGGCTGCAATAGTCACAGGTTTTAGCAGTTAGTCAGTCAGTGACAAAGTCATAGGTAAAGTAGATTCCCACCCCATAATGGCATAACCTCCATTCCTCAAAGTAAAGAATAAAGGATTGAGAAAAAAATTATGTTTTTTGGATGTATTTCTGTCTTTGATGCTCACTGGCACAGCCAGTGGACACTGTTGGAGTCCAATCTTAGCACTGACACAGAGGGAGGCAGGCAGGCAGAGAAGCCTGTGGTTATTACAAAAAGAGTAAACAGTGTGCAAAACAGAACTGAAAGGTCCAGAAGGTAAAAACCCAGTCTGTTATTAGAACTAGTGTCTAAAATATGTGATTATTTTAAATCTGCACAATAATCCCAAATGCCAGCCATGTCACTAAATCCCTGAAATCAGCGATTTTGTTCTGTTAATAAATAAAAAAAACGAGCCTGTTCTTTTCAGCCTGAATGGATGCACCAGTGCTTCTGTTCTCATGTCAACATCTTCAAGTAATGATCTCAAGCGAAAAGGACCAAAGCAGAAAAGGGAGGAAAAAAAATGCACAAGAGAGAGAATAATAGGCCTCATTATTTCAGGAACATTTCTGGGAAAAGAAAGCACTGGTCAGTAGCTTTAAATGGTGAGGATGTAGGATGATTTCAACACCACCCTGTTGTGGAGGTCCTCATCACCAGGGTGATTACAGTGAGTTGACTCGTAATGAGATGGATATTTCATGGAATTTGATGTTAGAGACGATGCAATGCAATATGTTCCTTTGTCTTTTAATTCTCTTGACTGGTAAGAGGGTGAAATGGCACCATCATTCCCATAATTTCCCCTCATTCCCATCGTTCAAAGCGACTGCACTGGAAAGAGCTTGAAAGAGGAGAAAAAACAAAGAACGCACAGCAAGGCAAGAGTTAAGCGGTCAGGCTTAGCAGGGAGTTCTGGCAGATCAGAAGAGACGCCAGTAGACATTGATTTGTTTACCCAAGAACTACAGTGTAAAACCCTGGGCCCCCTGAGGGCCCCGTCCCGTTAGATGTCTTCAGTAAGGCGGTCATTCTCAGAGGGCTGGGTCCTCATTTCAGCCTTCTGCTCCTTAGCCTCGTACAGTTCTCTGGTGCTGGCCCTCCGGAAGAAACCACACTATGGAGGGATGAGGAGGGGAGGGGGGGGGACATTTCCATTTGAAACACCATTGAAATCACCACACCTGACACACACACACGCACAAACACACACACTCAAACACACACACACACACACTCACACTCGCACACACACACCCACACACTCACACTCGCACACACACACACACACACACACACACTTTCAATGGTGTTTCAAATGGCAATGTCCCCCCCCTCCCCTTCCCCTTTCTTCCACTCACACTCACACACTCACACACAGAGACCATGCTAACATGCCTATCTAATGATCCCGTGACCATCTTATTTACACAATGATGAAAACAACATTGCTTCAAGTAAACAGTTACAGTGAAATGGAGGCATTCATTTCACCTCGACCTGAAGGGGAAAATCCATCTCAGACCATTTGAATCTGTTTATGTAGAAGCGTATTAGATGATAACGTGCGTGACTACTCGAAAATATTTGTTGTTATGGTAACTGACCTTCAAGGCTTTCCTTTGCAGACACAGACAATTCTATTCAGATTGTATGTACTTTACATGCAAGATGATTCTTTCACTGCGCTGCAGTTTCCAGGCCACATACTAACTCCTCATTCAAGCTCTTCATTGGAACAAATGACAGGAATGTCTGCAAACTGTGCACACAGGCAAGGAGCCTGTCAGTGATGTGCAATATACAAATCAAAGTCATTATGGATGGAGTTGTGGGCCAAAATGGATAAATGCGATTCCACACAGGTGTACAAACAACAAAATGCAATGTAGTACAGCAAAAACCTACAAAGGCAGTTACATCCAAAATTGATCATGTGTAATGCCTGAAGTTATTTCAATTATTGTTGTCATGGTTGTCGTTATGATGCTACCGTCACCCACCTTCCACAGTAGTAGGCTGATGAGGGCGAGGAGGAGGACTCCAACGAGGACAGACACCACGATGATCCACTGGGGAGCCTCGTTTGGGGCTTCCTCAACCAGCTCAGGGTCAATGTTCAGACTGAACTGTTGATAGAGAAGTTTTAATGAAGACATTGTTATTGTATTTTAATCCGCTTGCTTTTCCTGTGTGCTGACAGGCTGAGGCCTTGTCTGTCTTGCTGAGGCCAACCACCTGTTTTTGTACTGATAATCATGCACACTGCTCAACTCTCAAGGACATACTGTATTCTGAGATCACTGCAGCAACTTCTATAGCGATGGGATGGGAGAATACCGCCCTTTGTGTGATGAAACCTGTTTTTTCTACTCACATAATACTGGCTGCGCCCAGCTCATCTTTGGAGTTTGTTCATGATATTTGGTTGTGACACATCTCCCTCTTTTGCAAAAGATATAAAAGTACTATTTTAAATTCTGATTGCTGGTCTCTGTCTCATCAATATAAACGTCTTAATATAATTTATCTAACAACTGTACAGACAGGTCAGAGGTCAAAGGTCAAATAGGTGTCAAGGTAGCTGATAACACCTGCGATTACTGCAGGAATAGAGCACAGTGCTATGAAGCCTGCATGATTTGCTTTTACATGGATGAAAACGACTAAAAATGTTGAAACATATGCCGAATGTTGAAATTGTGTCTTTCTGGATTCAAAACTGACTTGCAGGTCAATTTTATGTCCACGGCTGGTATGATGTATAAACAAAAGCCTCACCACTACCTTCTTTTAATCTAACTCTGAGGGGTGCCATTACAGTGAAAAAACAAACATGTAATATGTGGAGAGAGAGAGCCATGAGTAATTACCATCTGTGTGAGTGGCTTCATGATGACCGCAGCTTTAAGCGTCTTCAAGCTGAGCGTAGCGTGGCTCTGCACTGACACTCGATAAGCATCAGCGTAATCCTAAGAACAAGCATCATTTTATTGAGCAATCCCTGTGAAGTCCCTGAAGATATGTTATTTCTATTTTACACTCCTGTCGGCAAAGTGATGCCGACCGCCACCGGTGCAATTCATCACCAGTGGAGCACTTAAAACAGCCCTGACTCAAACTGTGACATGAAAAATCTGTTTAGGATGTTCTCTCAAATGTACTGTTTTTGTATTAGCCTGTCAGAGTGTCAAATAAGAAGTCATTAAAGCATGCACAAGATGCACCAAATGTATTCAAGCTGATGATGAAAATCCACCATGGCAAATTGATTCACAGCAGAAGCAGCTCGGGCCCCATAGCCGTAAGATCGGCATGAGATATGACAAAGCAGTTCTCTTAGGTCCATTCGGAGACTGCAGTGACATGGGTCCATGAAAAAAAAACACATCCTGCCTATGCAGATTCTGTCCAAAGGGTTTGGACCCCTCACCTCCAACATGGTGCTGTTCCATAACCGGGCGTAGACGACCACGCTTGCAGTATTGTTCATTCCCTCTAGGGGGCAGGTGAATGTGCGACACTTAGCGCCACCTGTGCCACAGCTCTGTAAACACACATTAACAACAATTATCAGTAGTTGGCACAGTACAGTCCAACAGTACCCTCATTATATTTATGATTTTTAGGTGTATGGGATGATCCAAATGTTCCTGTGTCTGCTCTCCCATTTCAGAATGAATAGTCATATTGTCCTGGTTACTGTATAGCTGTAAAGGATCTATGGCTAATCCATATTTAAATCGTAATCCATATTCACATGTGTTCAGTATATTCTTGTTTGTGCAAGCAGTTTTTACAGTTAGTCTGGACAATCACCGGGTTTTGCTAGCTATCTGCTAGCTGTTGATAGCTCCTGTTAATACCCCATTATATATCTTGTAGTTGTACCCTTACACTAATCTGGATTCATATTCTCTCCAAGATACAATCTTTTATTCCTTGACTTTCTACAGCTATCTATAGTGTCTTATACATCTTATGAAGGAGAGGACACAATGTTGTTGGGTAGGACTTTCCAGAGCAGTTCTTAATTGGTTCAGGTCTTATTTAGAAGGCCGGAGTAACTTTGTCACCAGTGATTATTAATCTAATAGGATGCTTATGACAAGCGTAATCCCCCAGGGGTCAGTTCTCGGACCTCTTCTGTTCAATCTCAATATGCTGCCATTGGGCCACATTCTACAGAACCACAACACTGATTACTGTAGTTACGCAGATGATACAGATCTATCAGTCTCTCTCACTAGATGACTACAGTGTTTAGAGCAAACAAATAATTGGATGAGCCAAAAATGATCTTCAATTAAACAAGGACAAAACAGAGATTATTGTATTTGGCAAGAAAGAGAAGAGAATTAGCATTAGGAAACACCTTGACTCTCAGGCTTTAAAAACCAAAGACCAAGTCTAATAGACTTTCTCGACTAGATTAGACTAGGCTTTCTAATAGACTGATCTCACTTTCACCAGCCATATCAAAGCAATCGCCGAAGCAGCCTTTTCAAGTGTTGGGTGCTGCAAAATGACCAAGAGAAGCTCATATCTCCAGCGGGGTGAACTACTGTAATTCCTTCTAACAGACCCTGTTAAACAGCAGCAGATTTCTCAAACTGCTGCTGCTAGAGTTTTACACAGCACCGAGAGAACAGATCACATGACTCCAGTTCTAACACATCTCTACACAGCACCGAGAGAACAGATCACATGACTCCAGTTCTAACACATCTCTACACAGCACCGGGAGAACAGATCACATGACCCCACCTCTAACACATCTCTACACAGCACAGAGAGAACAGATCACATGACTACAGCTCTAACACATCTTCACACTGGCTTTCAGTTGCTTACAGAGGGAGTACAGAATGAGGGAATGAGGGCTAAATACACACAGTGATTCAAATACTTAAGCGAGGAAAAGACGAATATCGTTTCTTAATATTGTTTGCACAATCGGATCCATATTCATGAAGTGGAATTTGCATCATACCACACAGATGCGTTGTAGAACATATTGCCCCCCCCCCCCCCCCCCCCCCCACACAATTATTTTTAGAAGACCATCCATATTGAAGCACATATGGAGGTTGCTTAAGGTATGCAAGAAGGTTTTTGTGGTCATATGACCAAAATAGAGCTTTTTGCCTAATCCTCAAAGGCCTTCTACTGTATGTGGTGTAAATCTGACACATGCAATACCTTACGGAACCCCATCAAGGTTGTGAAATACGGCAGTGGTAACATTATGCCGTGGGGATATTTCTCGACTGCAGGATCTGGGGAACTTTAGAACTGAAGGGAAGATGAATGGAAATAAATTCTACACAAGATCACAGACTGTTGCAGTCTGTGAGTAGAACTGAAGGGAAGATGAATGGAAATAAATTCTACACAAATAAATTCTACACAAATAAATTCTACACAAATAAATTCTACACAAATTCTACATAAGTAAAACTAAGGCCTGGGAGAGGGATTATCTGCCACAGGACACTTACAGAAGACACAAGGCTAAAGCAACACTCACTG
>NC_137925.1:4791875-4821875 GCF_963457725.1 Sprattus sprattus | reverse complement strand
TGTAGTGTTAGGCTCTGTTACCTTGGGAGGCATTTGCATCCCCGTAATTATGTGTTTAAATTCACTCAAAGACACCTGAGTCGATAAGCACATTAACGTCATCATCTGTGTTGCTGTAAGCCTATGGACAACCTGTGATGTCAGGCTCCGTTACCTTGGGGATGACGAGGGCAAACTGCAGGGAGGGAGGGATGGTGACGTTAAGGACGGTGTTGTGTGCGTCTTCTGCCAGGTTCCCAGATGACGGAACATTGGTGACATCGATAAGCAGCTTGAGCTTTTTCACGCTGGAGTTGTACTTGAAGATCTGGTGGTCGTCTTCACTGCAACACCATAGAGACTGTTTATTCAGACACCATGGACACTATTTATTCAAACACCTCACGCTACATCTGTGTCCCTCTTCACTGCAACACCATAGCGACTGTTTATTCAGACACCATAGACATTGTTTATTCAGACACCTCACGCTTCATCTGTTTCCAAATTAGCCACTGTGAAAGTTTACCTATTCACATGACAACAGAGATGTTTTTTCAACTGGTTTCATTTGGTTTTAGATAAAGTGCCCACTACAAATGATTATTTTGATACTAACACAAGAATAACTGTATTGTGGCTGTGCCTTATATATTGTGAGACCATGCGATCATTGTTAAAATCATTCAACTTTCTCTCCTGAGGAAAACCTGTGTGTTGTGAACAAACAGTGGTGAACTCTGAACTCACACTCGGAAAGGTTGGTCATCAAAGCTGGCGAACTGGGCGGACATTTTCAGGTTGCTGTTGCACTTGTTGTCTGTGCCACAGCCCTTCTGGAAATGGATCTGTGTGGGGGGAGAGAGAAGATGAATAAATAAATAATTTGTCTGGGAAGTCCCGCCCCTCTTCTTCCGGCAAATTTGATTTTGCCTGAGAAGTGGGTCTGGCAAAGATTGCACAGCATTTCACTACAGCATTCTCAGGATCTCTGGGACCAATCACAAACTGGCTTTTGGCTACCATTGGCGGATTTAAAATAACCACGTCTACGTAACAAAAGCGAAAGCAAAGAGAAAAGCACAGCAAACTATATACTGCTCTCGCGGCTGTCTTGGATGATTTCAAAGGCAAGTTTTCTTTGAAAATAGAACAGAAACTTGCTCTGGAACAATTCATACAGAAAAAATATGTGTTTGCTTTATTACCGATCGTTGTATCGTTGTATAGTATCGTTGGTCTGATTGGTTAAAGGCGTGTCCAATTACGTGACTGAAGTGGACCTCCATTTAGTACTTCGCCAGACTAACTGAGCAAATGAAATGCAGTGAAGGGGCCGGGAATTCCCAGACAACTAAATAATGACACTATTGAGACTATCTTTTAACATCAGTAAATAAAAAGGTACTGAAATCGTTTCAAATCTCACCAACACAAACAAAATAGCTACTATTCCAACTAACCAACAATTATTCGAACTATTCAAAGCATTCTGCTTAGTTATTGAAGTTATTAGTACTTAGAAGTTATTGAATTCCTGTGATATTGGTCCACAGTCACCCTGAGACACATCTGTACGGTATGCCGTCTCTATGTGCCCCTTACATCATGCTTTTTAATGACGGTCTTTCCCTGGCTCAGTACAGGGTAAACGTCCAGGTTCTGGATCCCCCTGCGGGTCTTGGGTTCGGGCTCATACAATATAAGGACATGTTGAGAGTGAAGCTGACGGGTTCCACCTTGTCTCGGATGGGCTTCTGAGGGACCAGAGTTAGTGAGGCAGAGACTGCTGTCAGGGAGACTGCTGTCAGGGAGACTGTTGTCAGGGAGACTGATGTAACAATACGTAGTAATAGTAAACTAGTAAATAGTAATATCCAACTGCTCTGGAAGCACTAGCTGTTACTTCTACAGTGAAAATGATCCAGTCTATATTCACACGTTTCCCGTTGAATCCATTAGCAATGATCGATAGAAAGCATCAAGCACAATTTGGGTTTTTAATAGATGAAATAAAATAATAAATAAAATACATGCTCTACAAGATGAACATATAAACTGTTCAAATTACTTATAACCCCCTAAGCATTACAGTCTCACCTTGAGTTGGAGTTTGAAGCTCCTGCATGTTTCAGAGGGCATGTAAAAGAAGCCTGTGACGTTTTTTGCGTTGTTTTCCAGGAAGAGCAGACGTGGCTTGCGGCTGGTCTGGTCAGCGATCAGTGTGAACGCCACAGCTGAAAGGGTTCAGGCACGCAAGAGGAGGCACAGAATCTGTTACGGATCAGGTCAACTCAGGTATACCTCTTCGGCATCAGTACATATTCACAGCTGAAAGGGTTCAGGCAGGCAAGAGGAGGCACAGAATCTGTTACGGACCACCAGGTCAACTCAGGTATACCTCTTCGGCATCAGTATATACAGTGGGGAAAATAAGTATTTGAACCCCTGCCGATTTCGCAAGTTTGGCCACTTGCAAAGAAATGTGTGATCTAGAATTGTAATGGTGGCGGTATTTTAACAGTGAGAAACAGAATATCAAAAAAAATATCCAGAAAACTGCATTTTATAACATTTATGACTTTATTTGCATTTGATGCAAAAAATTATATTTGAACCCCCAGGCAAACAGCAAGAATTCTGGCTCCCGATGGCCAGTTATGTGCCCAAGAAGCACACAGATTAGTCCTCATTAGGTCTAACAAGGTATACTTCTCCACTGTACATATATTCGTATGTCTCAAAATACATCTCATACTGTTAGATAACTAAGCTTGGCATCAGCAATCAGTTCTTAATAACGTAGCTCCAATTAAGGTTTCTATATTTTTAGTTTTCGCAATAATGATTTATAACTTTGTGAAGAAAACAGTACAGTTTCCACGCTTTTCATCGAGTCCCATTTTTGCTGTTTAAACCTACACATAACTGCATTTGTGGAATGTAAAAAGCGTTCATAAACATATTTATGGACGTCACAAAGGGCTGCTCTCCTGGACCTGTTGTGTTCAACTTAAAAAGACACTATGCCTTTGGCAAAGGTGGACGCTGAGCTGGAGGACGAGGGGGCACTTACTGATGTTTCTCTTGATGGTTTTCCCCGTGCTGAGTGTGGCAGAGAGGCACATCTTCGCTTGGACGCTGTAATACAAAAAGGCAGAATCAAACCAGGATCTCCACAAGTACCAGCACCCATGTTTAACGTTTAACAAGACTACCCGCTGCGGATACAGAGTTCAATGTGTCTTATGCTCACCAGTCGTTACACTTGTCTGGGTCCTCAAGGTCTGGGCTCACACTTAAGTCACTTTGGAGATGAAGGACTGGGCGAGCCCTAGTATAGTCACACACACACACACACACACACACATACACACACACACACACATACATACATACACACACACACACACACACACACACACACACAAACACACACGTACACACACACACCAACAAAAATACACACATTTGAATACAACTGCTGAATGAAAATTGAGAATCAACAATAAATTGAGCAAAACCAAAAAACTAAATACAAGGAAAAACATGGTTTTTTTTTTCACCTGGCAAAAAAACACTAATACTTAAAAGAACCTTGTAACAGGTATATATATATAAGTGTTCTGTCCTGTATGCTCATCTAATGTACCTCAGCACGGCGATACGGTCGTCAAGGGAGCCCACCACTATGTCTATGATACTTGTTGTCATCAATGTCCATGCCTCCAGAAACCGAGTAACCAAAGGTCTGGAGGCCACTGCCTTTGATGTCCTGGCCTTTGATCACCTGCCCACGTGTGGGGAGAGAGAGGAGGTGAGTTGTTCTAATATGACACAGCCATCCTGCATCTGTATTCATGCATCCCATTTCGTAGCTATCAGTAGATCCCAATCCCATTGAGAGTACTGTGTGTGTGTGTGTGTGTGTGTGTGTGTTGAGTGGAGGTCTAATTTAATTTCAGGACACATGCAGGCTCACTTGTGAGGCTTAATTAATCCCCAGGAGTCCAGGGCTAGATTCAGATTCAGGCACTTTTGACATGCTGGGATACGCTGGGATATTTTTTGAAAATCTTAGCAACATTAAACAGTGGCTCCAGAGTAATGTTTATTAATTTGAATTCTGCACACGTTTAGGTACATCATCATCATCAAATGGAAGTAGTTTGCTTGTCATTTTGTTTTTCACTCCAATTATTTCAGGAGCGCAGGAAAAACTGAGTGCAGTGGAAGAGGTGCTTTGTGATAGTATTGCATGGAGCTGCTCTGTTCGCTCTGACCCACTGACCTGGCTGGGTGTTTGGGAGATGCCCTTCTCACTGCCCATCCAGATGAACACGCTGCCAGTTCCATGGAAGGGGGACGCCTACTGCAAAGTCTGAGCGAGGGACATTTATTTTCATTATTCCTTCATTTTCATTGGGGATTTATTGTGAAGTGCTTGGCATTCAATGCTATGTTTTCACCACCAGGGGGCATCAGAACGTGACTTCATGGCAGTATTACGCATATGCCATGTGTAGTGCAGCAAGCCCTCATATCACAACAGTGCATAGTGCATGAAATCAAACAGGCAGCCAATTTAAAGTAGTGTAATGATAAATGTGCTTCTGATGCCATGCATAAGTGAAATAGTTCTAATAATGTAAGTATTTATTTGTCCTTCAGTTAAGAACTGATGGAATACACGTTTCTCCACCATCTGCAATTCCGCCTTACTATTTTAATGAGACAAATATCAAGACCATGCATTTAATCCAGACCATACATTCATAACTGTTTTTCAACCAACTCCCAAACTAAATCTTAGATATTGATGCAAAACAAAATTAAGCTGTGATTGAATAGCTGAAGTCAACTACAGTTATTAAGATGAATTGAATCTACTCAAAACATTGACTGCGCTGCTCAGTGTAAATTATTATTATGAGAACTCCAAGTTAATTAGATGCTTCAGCGAGATCAGCCTTGACATGTAAATAGCTTTTCAACTGAATCTGGACCCCACCCAAACCGGGCTGATTACTCTCTGAAATGCCAACAGAACAATGAGACCCATAACATCCTACCCACCATCAGTTCAAAGGAATAAAATCATCCCTATCAGATTTATTAAAAGCCTGAAACAAGCATTCAGTCAAGGCACAAGCCTGGTATCAGACACTGCCTAAAACAAGCCTTCTGTACAACCCATTACTGTGCACTCCAACACACTGGGGAGTGGACTTGTGCCTTTAGACATATAATAATAATAATAATAATAATAATAATAATAATAATTCTCTCTATATACAGTACTGTGCAAAAGTTTTAGGCAGGTGTGAAAAAATGCTATTAACTAAGAATGCTTTGAAAAATGTAAACAATAAATGTTTATTTTTTATCCATTTACATGGTAAGACTGAGCACAGCAACAAGACACAACGTAGTTATACTGCATCAGCAGGGTCTCTCCCAGACAAAGATTTCAAAGCAGACAGGGGTTTCAAAATGTGCAGTTCCAGCTCTTTTGAAGAAGACGTTGAGGATCGTAGACGCAGTGGTCAGCCAAGGAAACTTAATGCAGCTGATGAAAAACACATCAAGCTTATTTACCTTCGAAATCGGAAGATTTCAAGCAGTGGCATCAGCTCAGAACTGGCAGAAACCAGTGGTACCCAGGTACAGACATTTACTGTCTGGGGAAGTCTGGCCAGAAGTGGTCTTCATGGAAGAGTTGCAGCCAAAAAGCTCTACCCCGACAAGGAAACAAGGCCAAGTGACTGAACTAAGCACGTAAACATAGAAACTAGGGTGCAGAAACATGGCAGAAGGTGCTCTGGACTGATGAGTCAAAATTAGAAATATTTGGCTGTAGAAGAAGGCAGTTTGTTCGCTGGAGGCTGGAGAGAGGTACAATAATGAGAGTCTGCAGGCAACAGTGAAGCATGGTAGAGGTTCCTTTCCAGTTTGGGGCTGCATTTCTGCAAGTGGAGTTGGAGATTTGGTCAGGATGAATGGTGTCCTCAATGCTGAGAAATACAGGCAGATACTAATCCATCATGCAATACCATCAGGGAGGCGTATGATTGGCACCAAATGTATTCTGCAGCAGGAACATAACCCCAAACATACAGCCAATGTCATTAACAACTATCTTCAGCTTAAAGAAGAACAGAAAGCAAGTGATGGTATGACCCCCACAGAGCCCTAATCTCTACATCATCGAGTCTGTCTGGGTTTACATGAAGAGACAGAAGAATTTTAGGAAGCCTACATCCACAGAAGATCTGTGGTTAGTTCTCCAAGATGTTTGGAACAATTTACCAGCCGAGTTCCTTCAAAAACTGCGCAAGTGTATCTTGAAGAATTGATGCTATTTTGAAGGCAAAGAGTGGTCACACCAAATATTGATTTAATTAAGAATTTTCACCTGTTCCTTCACTGCATTTTGTTAATTTATGAAGAATTGATGAAAATAAACTGTTAACACTTCCATTTTTGAAAGCATTCTTAGTTTACAGCATTTTTTCACACCTGCCTAAAACTTTTGCACAGTACTATATACTGTATATATATATATATATATATGCACAAGCTTTTTACAGGAGTGTCATTCATTTAAAATGAGCCCTACAAAAGAGCCACTACCCTTGGTGTGGTGGACATGCTGCTGCAGATGATATATATACTTTTGACACCACTGGAAATGATCAAAATCAAGGAAGTTAGTTGTTTATAATGTTTATAATGTTTCCAATTGATCTGGGTTTTAGATCTAGTAAGGACTAGTTTAAGGAAAACCAGCATGGATTAATTAATCTATGGAGTCAGTAGGCAAATGTCACAGAACACGAAATACAAACAGCCTGCGTACCTTGAACCCTCCGGCCAGACTGGCAAGATGCTTCCGGTCCGCTTTATTGGAAAAGTCGACCAGGTAAAACCCCTTCAGCATTGGCACTCATTAACCTGCTCGCGCAGGTGCTGCACGCGGCCACACCCTTAGTTTTACTCCGTTACGCAGGATGCCACGCGAAATGACATTGGATGTCTGTAAATAGGCTACTGCGATTAAACATTTACCCCCTTCCATTTACACTTTTCTCAAGTGCTAATGGGGATTTTCGTTCCCTAAATGGATGAAGTTTCATTTTTTAGAATGTGAAGGTCAATGTGACGCTTCTTTTCTCCTAGGACGTTAGAAGCAGCAGTTGCCGCAACAATTTCAATGCAAATTTCAGTTGTGAATGCAAATGATCGTACCTCACAAGAAGAAACAATGGAGAAAATCATTAGTAACATCCATGGTAACTTTTTTATTAAGTCTGGTCTGGTTTACAGCAGAAAACCTCTTCAATACTTGCTATTACCCACATTCAGAACAATGTACTCCAGTTGCCACCTCGTGCACATTCACGCTCATACAACACATCTCAAACACACGCAGGGAGACACGCACCACACACACACACACACACACACACACACACACACACACACACACACACTTGTAAACAGTCCTCCATACCTTATCTGTAACATCTGTCAAAAGGGGGTATTATTAATACAAGGCAAAGGATAGTATCATGCAGCACAAATGAATACCACTATTCGTGAGTTCAATACTGATGGTTGCATCACTGCCGCTCACTCCAGTGAAACAAGTCTGTCTAGGAAAGTAACAAAATACAAGTGGCCTTAATGTAAACAAAAAAAGGAACAGGAAAACTCCCACTTTCACAGACCTGAGCAAACTTCTCACAGGTATTTTTTACTTTAAGATAGTTTCTTTAGTAATCAATGGAAGCCTTGAGTGATTAAACAGATCACATAACAGTCCATATCACATCCCACTGTCATTATTGTCACATACTCTGATGCTGCAGGGATGATTAAGTGCAGATCTGTATAGGACATGGGACATCTGATTGGACAATAAGTGCATCGCTCTTCTTGGTTTGTGTGAATGCTAGTCCTGTAGGCACAGTATTGTGCTGTTCTTCAAGGCTCCCTGGCCTGTCCCTGTAAACACCACTGCAAACAGACTCTTGGGCTTCACTGTAAAAAGCTGAATCAACCAATAACTTCACTTTCACGGAGACAGTAAACAGTTATACTTTACTAATAGGGGCAGGGATTGGGTGGTGACGGGACCTTAAATTGAGATTGTTGCTACAGAATAGGTGAGCACAGGAAGGAATACTCATCAGGAAGGGTGTGTAACACGAGCCATCAACTATTAGCAGTTCTGGGAAGGAGCAAAGCCACGAAGTGTCCATGTAGCTGTACCTGGTCTGGGTTAAACAGCCAAAGAGAGAGAGTCAGAGAGAAGGGTCGAAGAAGCAGACGGTCAGGTTTTCACCTCAGGTAAAGCTGCTGAGGAAAGGCCAGCCAATCAGAATCCATGGAATGTAAATAGGAATGATATTTCTGAGAGGCTTTCCTTATCGTAGGTCAGTGCGGACACTCATACCATTATAGTTCAAGTTGTCATTGTAGTTTTCGTCGGGAGAGTGAAAGGGCCTTAAGTGTTGTAGGGGGATGGGTGAGGGGGCACTCGGAGTGGCTATTAACGAGCTTTAGTGCTTGTGGGCATTTCGCCATTCCGCTCCTGGAATTCCCGGAGTTCCTTTGTGTACCAGTCCGGCGCCGGGAGCTCAGATTTCCCAGAAGGCTGGTGGTCGTAGCCATAGGCGACAGTCAGCTCCTCGTCTTTTTGCACGGCCCGGATTGTCCGAATGCTTTTTATGAGGCCAAAGCGAGGGTGGACAAATCTAATATCAGAGGAAAGGAAAAGTAATATTACAAAGCAAATATGCATGCCACTGGGGTTGTTTGAGGATGCTGACACTTCAGCCTGGTCCTGACTGTATCTGCTAACATACATTATTACACTGCTCTTTTTAATGCTGTAGAATGCTCCATTCACTTGAACGGGGCTTCCCAACGTTCTGCGGTCCGTTATTAACAGATAGCGGACCGTTGCTATGCAATAATGACCGCTGTCAAGGAAAGTGGCCTTTTTGCCTCTGATTCACGTCTTTCGTAGCACTCAGCAAGTAGTCCGGTAACTTATCAATGGAGTTTCAGCGGACGGTTGAGCAGCTGTGTTCTAAAGAATGTTCAACGTCTTTGAAGTTCAACGTCTTTGGCAAACTATTTCTTTGCTTTTTAACACCACGTATAGTAACAAATACATTGTAAAGTGCTTCACCCTGAAGGGGCTTATTTTCCCGACAATGACCGGCGTGCTATACATTATCCCTTACATACATTACTTAAAGACCGCAATGGTTTGGAGACGATAGAGATGGGTTTGGTATTTGTGTGTATACGGAAGGGTTATGGACTATTTCAAGAGCATGTAATGGAATGAGAGAACTATCCAATCGAACACAACTTTTTTCTGTTGTTTTCATAATGTTAGTCTAGTCGAATAAAACTTTGCAAGAGTGGGGTGAACGGGTAAATGCACATGTAGTTGATATGTGAATGACGCAACAGTGTAATGTAACGTAGCGAAATGTAATTATGTAAAGGAGGTGTCTGTCACTTACGGGTCATATTTGCAGTTGGGAGAGAAAGAATGGTTAGCCTTGTGACCGAGTGAGGCGCAGTATGTCTCTGTCTGGTTAAAGGGCTTGGGGACGTCGATGACCGTCTCCTCATCCAGAGAGATTGTGTTGCCATTCGCGGACCAATCACGACTATCCACCTAAGCATACACATTCACAAAACACAGCACTTAATGTGACTCGCCGTTTTGTGTTTCAATATCACAATTCCTGTCAACATTTTATAAGTTATAGTGACCAATTAATCCTTGTTGTGTGTTTTTAATCCCAGTCTCAAAGAGGTCATATGTAACAATGTCCCCCCCCCCCCAAAAAAAGAAAATGGAAGCTCACACTTGTAAACTTAATAAGATACATTTGTAGAACTCCCTGTGCTTGAGCATATACAACTGCAAATACAACAAACACATTAACACAGGGACAAGAGTAGGCAAACACACAGTCATAGTATCACCTCAGAATGTGTAATGCGAACTCCGTTATAAAAAGCCATGACACGGTCTGGATCTGCGTCAGTCTTGGCAAACAGACCTTCTCCTGCTCCTGTGATCAGTGACTGTCCTACAAACACACTGAGACACAGGCATAATAAATTAGTTCAGATCAGATGGTCAACCAGTGAATTTCCCCAAAAAACTGGCTTGAGAAAACTGTAATAAGTAAGAGATAGAGAGAGAGAGAGAGAGAGAGAGGTAAAACTGACCTAGGTGACCTAGGTTCAACGAACTCACCGGAACATAGGAGAAACTGACATAAGATTTAATTCATACATTTATGCATGAACCATAATTTCTATATCCACAACACAATACTCTACCTTTAGGTGCTGCTAAGTACTTATATTCTATATAGCAACTGTGATGTCTGTGTTGTGTTGTAAACTGGTGTTAGCAAACATACTGTTGGCTCTCATATGGATCAGGGAGAAGCCTGAAGTTTGCAATGCAGGTAGATGTTGATTTGTCATAGGAATAAACAGTGCCTGAAAAAAACACACATAGAATATAATGTAATATAATTTCAGGTATTTTACTTCACCTCAGTATGAAAGCATCTGCTCAATAAGGAATGATGTAAATCTGACTTACGGTCGTCGACCAACTCAAAGTGTGGTCGGCCGCTCTCTTGCAACATCAGGCTGGCAAGCCGTGCCTCTATGAGCTCCCCGTCCACGAAGCTGCCGAGCAGAGCCGTTTGGCCGTCGGGGTAAACGTACGCCACATGGTTCCCAGTCATCTCTCCCTCGTCATTCACCTCTCCCACCACACAGCCCCGGTCCTGAGGACCAACACCACAGAGAGGAGTTTACAACAAGACTAAACAAGATCGAGCGCCAGCCCTGGTCCTGAGAACTACCGTATTTTCTAACCATTTTTTAACCACACTGTATAAAAAAACGCATTATAGTATTTTATGAAATAAGTTCCTATTACACATGCTAGCAACTACAAACTGTTATGGAGTTATACGCTTTATCTGGCAGAGTTACTATGCATGTTACTAACTACCAGGTGGAAAAAATGCACTTCTGCGTATAGGATTCACCCAAGTATTAACCACAGGGCTGCAGAAATGTTGCAAAATCAATGTATAAACCGCAGTTAGTAGACAGGACATTAGGGTAACACCACAGAGATAGCAAGGAAAGAAGGCAGACAGGTCTACATGTGGTTCCTCGGTATCATACCTGTGTATAATTTAAACATAAGCGTTTGGCATTTGAAGTATATACCTCTATTTAAAATAGTCATTGCCTAAAAACTACTGTTAGACAAAACTGCCTACAAAAAAAAACAGTAGAACCAGAACTAGTACTCACAGAGTAGTAGAACCAGAACCAGTAGAACCAGAACTAGTACTCACAGAGTAGTAGAACCAGAACTAGTACTCACAGAGTAGTAGAACCAGCACCAGTAGAACCAGAACTAGTACTCACAGAGTAGTAGAACCAGCACCAGTAGAACCAGAACTAGTACTCACAGAGTAGTAGAACCAGAACCAGTAGAACCAGAACTAGCACTCACAGAGTAGTAGAACCAGAACCAGTAGAACCAGAACTAGTACTCACAGAGTAGTAGAACCAGCACCAGTAGAATCAGAACTAGTACTCACAGAGTAGTAGAACCAGCACAGGCCAGAGCGGATGTTGTCTTTGTACTGGCCCTTGAAGATCAGCCGCCCATCCTGGTCGTACTCCTGGGCTGGCCCGTTCAGCTCCCCGTCCACATAGGACCCGTGCAGAGCCCCGCCGTCCTCGTAGCGGTACACACCCTGCCCCTGAAGAGCGTCATCCATGTAGTGGCCCTCCAACGTGCTGCGCCATAGGTACCACACACACACACACACACACACACACACACACACACACACACACACACACACACACACACACACACACATTACACATTACCCTAACCCTGCCCCTGAAGAGCGTCATCCATGTAGTGGCCCTCCAACGTGCTGCGTCATAAGTACCACACACACACACATTATTGAAAGGAAATGGGATTTTTGGCTCTCAGTGATGTCCACAGGCAGGCACATACACACATTTACACACAGATGCAGAGAGAAGGACACTCACCTCCCATCGAAAAAGAAGAATTTCCCTTTTCCATTTTTCTCTCCGTGGACAAAGTGTCCCTCGAACCGATCACTGGAGGAGTAGGTGACCATGCAGAAACCATGTGGCTGGTCATTTTCATCCAAGGGGCCTACACACAGTAACATATGTACAGAAATTCTCAATTTTTCTTACATGCCATATTGTATTCAAAATAATTACAGATTTCTTGGAATGATTCTTGAAACAAATATATGATGTTCTTAGGTGTAAATTTGGGGGCAAGCCAAAAAAATTAAAACTTCATCTTAGTTTTTTGTAATGTACAATACTCAGAAGTACAGCATATCTAGTCAACAGTTTAAAAAAAAAAAAAAAAAGACAGTACCAGTTGGTCGCTAGTCACCTCAGTTTTTAATACTTCTTTTGGTTAGAATGGATGATGTCAAATTGTTGGAAAATTACTAGCCTAAATCAGCAGCCAATAAATTATCAACACTACCTAGACAATCAGACACTGATAAGTCAATTTGTGGAGAATCAGTCAGAATAACAGGGCTACTGAGTGGTTTTACAGCCGACTTGGTTCCCCCTAGGGTATCTATGAATTCTATAGTGTGGGCCCGACCGATAACCCCAAATTAATTTACTGACTAATAAATAGGAACACGCCAACTTCACAACCTTATAGGTGGCGTGTAATTTTTAGTGGCATCCATTAGTAGAAATGGAATATAGTCATTCTAATTATGTTTCCATTAGTGTATACCTGTAACTATGCATTGTCGTGTTTTCGTTGGTTTAGAATGCCATGTTACACCGCCATGTTTCTGGGCGCCAGTAGCCCAGAATGTAAACCAAAACACTGGCTTGAGTTAAGGCTTTTCCTGCTGTTATGGCATACAATGGCCACTGTAGGAACTCACATATTCTTTTAAAGGGAAGGGTATTCAGCAGGTTGCAATTCAGCAACCTCATTACTAGATGCCACTAAAAACTACTCTTCCTTTAAAAGGTGGGGTAGGCCTATTTTGAGAAACCAGCCAAACTAGAATTTGAAAATGTGCAACCAGAAAAACCCTTGCCCCTTCTTCAGGCATGCATTCAGGGAGGGTCAAAGGGTACAGGTGACCTTGGCCTAAAGGTGCCCAAATTGAACATGCATAGGGCCAGTTAGTGACCTGTGCCACGCCTTTGGTGATCACCTGTACCTGGGCACGGGCACATGGCAGGCCTGAGCTTCCTTCACTCTAAAACACATGAACGAGCACTGACTGCACTACAGCGTAGCTAACGTGAGCATTTGACTAATACATAAGGTAGCTAAATAAGAAGCAAGCTACGCTGATTACATAGTTCAGGAGCATAACAAATTCCCCAAATCAAAACAAACCAGAAGACCACATAAATGCGACCACCATGGTCTCACTTCAGCCCTTCAGTTCTCTCCTAGTTGTCCCCATCTTTGAAAAGCCAAGTTTTCTCAGGTTTTACCTCTTGCTTTATCCAACCTCTTTTTTTGTCATACCCGTTTCTACTTCCGTCTTTTACTCTGTAACCATAAAATTAGGTAAAGCCGTGTTGCACATTCTCAGACATTATTGTGCGACGAGCTTGCTAGCTTTAGCTACATGTCTGCCTTGCATAATGGAAGACTCCAGTCAAGAACAATGAGTCCACTCACTGAGTGCACGCAGGTGGGCAGGTAGGTAGGCCATCCTATAATTGAATTCAGAAATAATGAAATGATTGTAGGCGTCTGCAACCTCCACAGATGATGGATTTTTGTTATTTTTAATTACAGAGCATTTGGTGTATTGTTGTCGGGGTGTAAAGAAAATATCAAGAAACATAAGAAAAATGCTTCTGAAATACACGGTTTATCCTCGCTTTAATAACAAACAGCCTCCTGACCATCATTAAATGATGTGTAGCCTACAACATTATGTATACTGTATAATTTCTTCTACTCAAAACCTTACCTCATTATATCATGCTATTTGCCGCAGGAAGTGCGCTTGAACATAAGAAATGCCGACATGGTTATTAAAAGCTTCGTTTGCATGATACAAAGTTGCACTTTACTTTTTGTGTACATGGAAATAAAGTCGCCCTCGATTGCTGTAACAGCGCAATTTAACGTTACACCATTTGAGAAGAGTATTTTTGATTGCGAATACAGC
This sequence comes from Sprattus sprattus, assembly GCF_963457725.1. NCBI lineage: Eukaryota > Metazoa > Chordata > Actinopteri > Clupeiformes > Clupeidae > Sprattus > Sprattus sprattus. The sequence goes on along the minus strand of NC_137925.1, from coordinate 4,807,590 downwards.
GAGAAAGTGAGTTTGTCGGCTCTGAATGCAGAGCCAGCAGGTTTCCTTCGAAAATAGACACCGTGGTGTCTGGGAAAGGCACACAAAGGCCCAAATTTGGTCTGCTATGAAATATATCATCGTCTGAGGAAGTTGTATGCGTCAGCTACATGTTGTCGCCCATGAGTCCCGAGACCAAACTACGGTATAGCACCACGGTGTCCATTTGATATCTAAATTAAGACTTAAATACCCTCTACGACCTCCTCAATGTTTTCGTCATCGCTGTCCATTGTTGTTTCTTCAATAACGTCTCGAAAATGTTTCAAACTAGGGCGTGAACCGATAGCGTTTTATATGGCAAACGTCCACCCGCAGCCTCCGATTTTGTTAAACTCAGTACCCTGCCGGCGCGCAGGCTCTGACATCATCAGACTAAACTACATCACTGCCAGCTCGACCACACGTTATATACACAGAGCAGTTATTTAAGTTAAAAAGGTGTAAACACAGATGTATTATGAGAAGGACTCGGGATACATTTGGGATGGCAATACACAGTTTTGTAAAGAAATTACACTTTTTGCGAAGGTTAAACAGTTGTAGTTTAAGAACAAGGAACGGTGCTTTTGGGGCACTTTACATTTCCCCTGCGACCACATCCACTGTATGTATATGCTACATCTTCGGTACATCATGTGCATGAAGTATTTAAAACATATTAAAATGTCTTCTTACTCTGTAGCACAGCCCCAGCCCATGTCATAGGCCTACTCTCGATTTTCTCGTTGCTTTTAACGCGTATCCTAACTGTTCTTAATGACAATGCATGACATAATAGTTGATACATTGCTGTCACAATGGTGACACGGAGGACTGCCATGCAGCCTTCAGAAGGTCACTGCCATATGATAGAGTGAGACCGCACCGTTCAGGCTGTTAAAAAGGATGGCCATTGAGATACCGGTTCTCCTGGGAGCTGTGACACTTGTATCAGCTATTCAAACCGGTAAGGATATCCTACGTCTGTTAATAACTTTCGTATTCTTTGGTATGCTAATTTTAATATATATAAAAAATGAACGTCTACATTGCTGTAACTGCTGTGAGGCCAGACTCAGTAGTCAGTACAGAGACGGATGAGATCACCATCGTTGCATGACTCGGAACATTATTAGTTGCTTACCGTCACCATCTCCATGGCCTCTACTAAATGTAGTTATGCACTATGGAATCAACTCATTCTTCCCTTTGTATTTTTTCTTTTTGCCAGTTTTGTATATATTATTCTATCTATCTATCTATCTATATATATATATATATATATATATATATATACTGTATTTATATGATTCCAACTTGTTGGTTAGTATGAGCAGCATGTTTAATTGTATTCCAATATTACCTCTCCTCTGCCTGGTCTTTTCCCCTGCTATTGTCACACATCAGAGTATATAGGTCTGTCGCTACACAAATAATAACAAAGGGTTCTTCATGAAGACTCAGTTTCTTTGGAATCCATTACAAAAAAAAAACTTTTGTTGTTTCAGGGTTGGTCAAATAAATAATTTCATTCTTCATGAGAGGGTTTTTACCTGGAACCTCAATTCCAGTTCCACAATTCCATCCCGTTAGAAAGAAAAAACAAAGTGCATTTTTTTTCTAAACTGTGCTGGTTGTTGTCTGCAGCTTATATAGCCCACCTGCTACGGAAAAAATGGGCGGCAAACACAGTCATGACCCGTGCACTGAAGACAAAGTTTGAGATGACATTAGGTGCCCAGTAAGGACCACTCCCCCCCACCACACCACACTATATATTTCCACAATATCAATGAAAATATGCCCTGTGAAACAATGAATAACACACCGCATTAAAGCAGTGATGTCATGGTTAAATGTTAATACCACCTGCTTTTAATCCATTTCTGTCATTGCCACAGAGATGCAGCACAGACTGTATCAAGATGAATGTCATTTATAGGCCTATCACTAACTGAATGGCACTTTTTTAGTCGCCATTGTGTGAGACACTTCTGTTTGGTCTCTCCCTCTCTCTATCTAGTAAGAAGTGTATTGCGTTCTACCCAATCTTCCTTGTGATTCTGTGGACCTCTGGGCTTTTCTTCAATGAAGGTAGGAGATATCACAAAAGTGCCACGAGCCATTTGCAATTGTAAAAAGTTGGTGTCATCTCATTATGTTGCAGTTACCTTATATAATAAGGAATAATAATATAATAAATAATATGTTTTCTTTTCCCCAGAAATGGCAGTTGTCTTGGGGGGGGTGTATGTCTTAGCACGGCAAATGTACTCTTGTGGACAGTCCAACACTGCTAAAATATGGTAATCCATTGAAACTCTTGTAACTGAAATCATATTTTAATCAATGTTTCATATCAATGGAAAACTACATTAACCATCGCTTTGCTTTGCTTTGGTTTAGGCATTTCCTGGGCTTTTACACTGTGGTGGCTGCTATTCTTCCTCTAAGTCTTACTGGGACCCTTGGCCTTCTCTGTGTTATCCTGGACATCCCATACATTGACATCGACCACCTCCTTAGTTGTCTGTATGGTGAACCTACGCCATATTATAATTTCTTCTAGCTTACTGAGTAGGCTAATTGAACAGTCCTGGATAAGGCTGCACATTTTTGTAGCTTGGGACGGGTGCATTAAACTGAGCCTAGTCTAGGCCTAGCGTGGCACTAACTGTTTTTTCTTTGAATACGTTTGAAGTTTTTCTCAATTGCTTTGGCCCAATTCTTGAAACAGAAATTACATTCTCAAAGCTCTAAGTGCATTTGGCAAAATAGCCTATATGGTTCAGCACAGCTACAAAGATCACATTCAAAAGTTCATATCTCACCCAAAACAGTTAACCCAAGCTTCAAAACCAAATAATTTTCTCATATCAATAGTCATTGCCCCAAAAATGAAAGGTTCCTTCTCGATTGCTGTGGCTCAACTCTTGAAAAAAAAAAAAAAACACATTCTCAAAGCTTTAAATACATTTGCCAAAATGACCTAGAGGGTTTAGCAAAACACTAAGGCACACCTGCAAAAGGTCATATCTCTCTCAAAACAGACAACTCATCAGTCAAATCAAATTCCTTCTCTCATACAAGTAGTCAGTGCCCCCAAAACGAAAAGTCCCTTTTGCACTGTTTAAACTCTGCAGGTCAAATTTTTTAGATGTTTTACATTTACATTTAGCAGACGCTTTTTTCCAAAGCGACTTACACATTTTTACATTTACACTGATGACACATTGCACATCAGGAGCAATTAGGGGCTCAGTGTCTTGCTCAAAGACACTTCGACAGGGAATCAAACTAGCAACCTTCTGATTACTAAACGACTTCTCTACCTCCTGTACCACTGTCGTTTTGTCAGTATGGCAGTAATATCCCTCATGTGCATATTTCAATCTTGGCTCAGTCCTTTGACACTGAATGTTTACTGCAGTAGATGTTTTCTTTCCGGAATACTTTGTGTATCAAACTGAAAAAAGAATAATTCAAGAGTGGCCTGCAAGGTAGCACTCATACTGCCATGGCAATTGTTACAGTTATTGCCATACATCGTGGTTACATTAGCAGAAAATGTGTACAGCACAATATACTGTCATACAATAAGCACATTGAATCTAAAGTTATGTATAGACTACACTAACAACACATACAGTAAAAAAATAAGGCAATGCTAGAGTTTCACTAGTTGTCGTCCTTACTCTCCTGCTCATTCTCAAGCTCCTTTCTGTCTGGCCACAGATTTTCATCCACATCACATTTGATGTTCTCCCTTGCTATGCAATGGGGGAAAATCGACGTGGAGGCTGCAACTATCCCCTACACTGATCTGCTTTGACATCATCACAAGCAGCATCCATTGCCTGGAGCAGGGACCTCTGGTTTTGAGCCCGATGTTCATAGACCCTCCACCTCCATGCAGAAAAAAACTCCTCCATAGGATTGAGTATTGGGGAATAAGGGGATAAAAGCACCATCAGCATTCTTGGATGGGCAGTGAACGACGCCCTGATGAGCGGACCACGGTGGGAGCTTACATTGTCCCACACAGTGACAAATGTAGGCAAGTGAGGCCCTACCAAACCCAAATAAGATCAGAGTGCAAGAGGTCCAAGAACACCTGAAGCTTCTGGGTATTGTATGGACCAAGACTGGGTATGTGGGTGACTACACAATTCTCTGAAATGGCACCACACATGGGGATGTTGCCCCCCGCGCTGGCCTGGGACATCCACCGTTGCTCCTCTTCCTCCTCTTCCTAGAACAGGCAGTTGGCTTGGTTGTTTCCCTGGCCAGGTGCTTCCATGTACTGAACTTGGTCAAGCTCTAGATATTTGATGGAAGCATTTATACTCCTGGTTAGGACCTGTCAGCTAACTAAACTTACTGTGTAATTGGTGATCGGATGTGTGAATCTCCTGAAAATTAAGCTGATGATCCAAGAGATCCATATTACAGTATATAGCATGATGTTTTTCATGGTTTTATGTACTTGAAAGATTTTGACAGTGGAGTGAACTATTGTGCAGGTGATGATGTACACAAGAAAATGATGCCAAAATGTTTTGCAGAGAACAACGACTTGACTGAGACGCAACAGTCAGTTTAGACCAGCAAGATACATTCAATTGGTAATTGGGCTAACAGAAGGCAATTGAACCTAACCGTTTTCAAATATGTACTACATCATTTGAAATTTGTGCAAACTGTAGGCAATTGTACTTGTCATTTACAAGGATGTGCTAATACAATTGCAATTTGATTAAAGGAATGAGAAATTCAAATCGGTTGTGAACAAGTGCCCAGTGGTTTGGAGGTTTGCACGTGTTGTTTTGAGAATGTCATTTCTGTTTCGTGAAATGATCCAAAGCAATGGAGAAAAACTGTAAATTACCTATGCACATGATTTGGCCTATTGACTACAAATAAATGTCAATTCGATGTTGACGATGACAGGTGAACATGCCCACCACCCACCTCATGACTACGAACAATCGCCAATGTTTACAGATAACCTAGGCTATGTCCCCCTCTATCGGTAGAATGGAAATATTTGATTTCACTCTAGAATGAGCTGATCCATCAGGGACGTACCGTTAGCCAGTAGAAACTAGGCTAGCTAGCAGCTACAGCTATAATTTCTTTTACAAGCAAGCACGCATTTTCGTATATTTGGGGTAAGTGATATTGCTGGAGATTATGTATTGATGGAGGCAAACATATCGCTGTGTTTCTATCCACATGAGGAGAGTTTCGGGGAGTGCACTTGCAGTATAGGCCTTCTAATGTGTTAACAGTGCTGATATTTTGGCAGCAAGCTAGCGATAAGTGGCTGAAAATAAACCTTTACGTTAGCCAGCTAGCTAGACAGCAAGAGAGCTAGGCACTGTTTGATTGGTGACATCCATACAGCATTAACCTAGTTGGTAAAATATTCGACCGTCGTTAAATTGTAAACGATAAATACAAAATGTGCACTGTGTCTGTTAGTAGCTAACCCTACGTAACGTTAGCCAACTTGCCTTTTAGCTCACGTCAGCTTAACGTTAGACGTCAACATTAGCTAGCGACCGGAGGTCTGTGAGATAAAGTAATATTAAAGAGTAAACCATGCAATTCAGACACAGTTATGTTTTGTATTAATGCTTGCAACGCCAGTTTGTAAAGTTAGTCAACCAACATGCAAGCTTAACGGGTATGCACATAGAGCAATTGGTAACATAAGGTTAACACCAGCTGTCTGTTTATAGAGATCTAATTAGTCACTCAATCATCATGGTTGTCTTGTCTGGGTTGAATACAGTTAACCAAGTTCCTTGCAGGCAGGCTAGCCCGAGTGTTTTCAAAACAGAGTACTTACACGGTCTTAAGCCGTAATCAAATCAACCCATATGTTTTACCCCCACTTACCTGTAACTTACGTCCTGACGTTATAAGTGCCCACTGAGTCGCAGCCCTGCATTCCAAAAAAGAAGACGAATATTTCACCATGAACTCCGACGACGGTAAGCTAAAACATTAAAACCTAATTATTACACGTCTATCGTCATATGAGGGGTGTCCATTAATGTAATGGCATGGCCAAGGGCGAATGTTGCAGTTACACATGTCTCCCTCTCCTTATCTCAGGTGACCTGGAGAACCAGGCGGAGTTGGAGGAAAAGACAAGGTTGATAAACCAGGTGCTGGAATTGCAACATACACTAGAAGGTCAGTCAGAGCTGTCAGAAATGTCACTATGCATGTGAATCCATATGTGTGGAAAAAGGATGCCTAACACACAGACCTGACTATTTAAGTTATTATCTTGAAGATTAGAAATAACCTTAATATTTCACCTTATGGGGACTTTAGGGGCAGCGTTCCTTTCACATGTTCAAAAATATAAATAGAAGAGACATTGAAATGTTACGTAGGCTACTAAAGACCACTCATCCCATCCACATAATCTCTTTCTCTCCTGTGTTCTCTGCAGATCTGTCAGCTCGTGTGGATGCCGTGAAAGAAGAGAACCTGAAGCTGAAGTCTGAGAACCAGGTTCTGGGCCAGTACATAGAGAACCTCATGTCGGCTTCTAGTGTCTTTCAGACCACAGACACAAGAAACAAACGGACAAAGTAAAAGGTCCAGATGTGCCCCCCACCCAGCCCCGGACCAACCCCCAGCCTTTACTCTTTTTGGCTTTTACACAGAACTGCAGACCCTTGCTGTAGAAGTTACTTATTTAACTTGTAGACTTAAACACTGATATTTGGTGATTTCATTTATCTGCACCACTACAGGCAAGTCAGTATTAATGTACATTTTTTTTATCGTTGTGTTTTGTAGCTTTTGTCATTTTTCACATTCACATTAATGTTTACATAATGTACATTTGTTTAGTATCAGGGAATACTTTGGCTCAGTTGTTTTTGTTTATGACCTGTGAGCATATGCAGAATAGACTCATGTCTTAACTTACTGCAGTGGTTTAACAGACCTTTTTATGCTAATGTCAGACTTAAAAACAGGTGTTTATTTTTTTTTTACTTTTTATATTGTGTTGACATTACTATTGGTAATATATCCGGCATTTTTGGGGAATTTTCTTAAAACAAATAGTTCAATTTGCTGCTCTGTTGGTTCAAATACAACTGTAATGACCGCTAACAGCAGTTATTCTCCACAGTTGAACATATCTGTTCTCCACCTCTGAACAAACTACCTACACACAACATTACTAACAATGATGAGTTGTTCAAAATCAAACTAATTTATTTACAAGAAATTGGGTCAAGAAATTGATGTAGGTAATAGTTGTAAGTTATTGTGTATTTTGCTGTCATATGCCTGCCACCCCAACATCATGTGTTATTTAACCTGTGTCTATTCAGGCACCTTTTAATACTTATGTTAATAATAAACATATATCCTTTTGATGTGCCACTGTGTGACTTAATGTATAGCTCCTTGTCCTCTTCATCTCTAAAAAAAAGTCTTTATCTTAAACACATCTGGCTTTCTAAGGGTGGCTGAAGAGAGACAGCCAAAGCACCTTTGCCCATTTTGCGTGCTCTTAGACAATTTCATTGTTTTGGTGCTATAGAAATACATTTGAACGGATTGAATGAATGAGCCTCATAGAGTCAATCCTTAGCTGTTTTGCCCTCATTGTTTGGATTATATGCTTAGATGCAAGTTTCCTTTTCTAGGAATGCATTTTCATTGAAACTAAGCATGGCAGTGCAAATCACTCTTCACATTGCATGTTTATGCCAAAGTATTTAAAGGCAAGTCTTGCCACTCGGCAGCCATATTGGTTTACTATCTCTTTTACTATCTGGCTATGTCGGGCAAACAAAATCAGCTGTCCGATCTAAGTGAATGGGGAGATTTCCATAAGTCCACATAGGATGTTCACACAGGTATTTAAACTACACCATGTGAATCTATGCTTAATTCTGACAAACGGTGTAAACATTTTTAACAAAAAATAAGGTTAAATTTTCCTACATCTGTCTGGACACAGCTCTGGCAGTAACTATCTAGCAGCAGGTACAGTAACATACACACGGTGCCTTGTAATAATATTCTATATTAAGAACCAGAAGGGTTCGGAGGCCAGCAGACGTCAAAAACTCTGTGAAAGACTCTCTATCTTGGAGAGTGACGTCAGCAGACTATTCAAGAACCAGAACCCCTGCAAAGATGCCACTTCATCCTCCAGCACCTGGACTCCTCAGGAACCTACGCCAGGATCCTGTTTGTGGACTTCAGCTCTGCCTTTAACACAATCGTTCCGGCTCTGCTTCAGGGCAAGCTCTCCCAGCTGAGCGTGCCTGACTCCACCTGCAGGTGGATCACAGACTTCCTGTCTGACAGGAGGCAACACATGAGGCTGGGGAAGCATGTCTCTGACTCCCGGACCATAAGCACCGGTTTCCCTCAGGGCTGTGTTCTTTCCCCTCTACTCTTCTCCCTGTATACCAACAGCTGCACCTCCAGTCACCAGTCCGTCAAACTTCTTAAGTTCCCAGATGACACCACCCTCATTGGACTCATCTCTGGTGGGGACGAGTCCGCTTACAGGTGGGAGATTGACCATCTGGTGACCTGGTGTTGTCAGAACAACCTGGAGCTAAATGCTTTGAAAACAGTGGAGATGGTTGTCGAATTTAGAAGGAACGCAGCCCCAATCACCCTGAGAGACACCCAGTCAACGCTGCGAAGTTCTTCCGCTTCCTGGGCGCCATCATCTCCCAGAACCCCCAAAAAAGCTCAACAGAGGATGTACTTCCTGCGGCAGCTGAAGAAGTTCAACCTGCCAAAGACAATGATGCGTTTGCCGGGGCGCGAGAGAAGGTTGTGTTGAGATTTTCCTCTGTGGAGAGATGGCGGCGGATATATGTGCTTGAATCTCCGCAGAGGGAGTGGAACTTGCGGGCTGTAGCGGTGCACTTCTACACCTGCATCATCAAGTCCGTCCTCTCCTCCTCCATCATCATCTGGTACGCTATTGCCACTGCCAATGACAAGGGCAGACTGCAGCGTATCATCCACACTGCTGGGAAGGTGATTGGCTGCAATCTGCCATCTCTACAGGACCTGTTTGCCTCTAGGACCCTGAGGCGGGCAGGTAAGATTGCGGCCAATCCCTCCCACCCGGGTCACAAACTCTTCGAGGTCCTCCCCTCCGGCAGGAGGCTGCGGTCCATCAGGACCAAAACCTCACACCACAAAAACAGCTTCTTCCCAGCTGCAGTTGGCGTTATTAACAAGGCCCGGGACCCCCACCTGTCTTGGACTCTTGACTCGCCCCCGCACCCCAAGTCTGAGTTATGTTAACTCACATTTCACTTCTTTACATTGCACACTGCACATTGCACACTCACTTTTTTTTGCATTTTACCTCTCACTTTACTTTTTTATATACACTCTTTTTTTATATAGCTCTTTCCATACTGTGTTCTTTCTGTAGTACTTATGTTATGTGTAGTACTTAGTGTGTTTCTATGTTTTATGTTATGTGTAGTACTTATTGTGTGTGTATGATTTTTATGTTTAATGTATGTTTTTATGTTTAATGTATGCACCCATACACCAGAGCAAATTTCAGGTAGGCGTATACCTACTTGACAATTAATCTGTTTCTGTTTCTGATTCTTCCGATCCTGAAAGTGAAAAACTAAAATTGGCAGAGGTGAAGATGACAAAAAAGAGTCTCGGTGTGAACAACTTTCTAAAATGTTGTGGTTTAATGTATCTTGTAGGAATTTTTTACACATTTTGATCCAATAATAACATATTATATAAACAAAAACATGAATTAAAAACAAAGTTGAACACAACAATAAAGGCTACATGCAAAGGGATGGAAATGATAAAATCTGCAAGATGAAATCCAGTGTGTCATGTTTTTAACATAATGCACGTGGGTGCATTATTGTATATTACAAAAATAGATGAATTGACTTTAAAACAACAACAAATACCAAGAATAATACCCTGAGGTCGTCCTTCAATATCGGAAAGTGACAATGTGCATTGCAGTTCCACAGTTGTCCACTAGAGGTCATGCCATGAATGTTGTAGGAGGGGTACTGTAGAATTACTTCTCTGGTTTCTCTCCACTCAGTTGCTTGTCCCCCCATTAAACCTTAATGAACATCTGTCAGAGCAAGACCAGAGTGAGTGTTAACCAAACCTTAAGAGGCGGAACAAGGATGTGTGAACTTCTCATATTGCACAAATCAATGGGCCACAACATTAGTTACAATAGGGTATGGTAATTTCTGCTTCTCTATGTGGTTTGAATGTGGAAATAATTTTGTGAAAAAGTTACAGGTCAGCTACAGATAGCACACACAAACTCACTCACCCACCCACGCATGCATTCACATACACTGTGCATCACGTTGAGCAATAAGAAATATAGTTGTCACTCTTTTTTTTTGTTTTTTTTAAAGCGTGACTCTTATCTCCATCAGTAAATAGGGTAACCGGACACTGTCATCGCGTGAGTGAGCCACACGGTGTATCTTAGAAACCGCAAACAAAATTCATTGTAACTCATACTTGATAAGTGCACTATCTTAGCTATAGGCAAACTGAGGCGTGGCTCTCCGTGTGACTCATTCCTTAGAAGCAGGTGGGAGAGAGAAATAGCTGCAGTATCTATGGTGTTCAATGAGAATGTTTGCCGTGTAAAGAGTTTATGTGTGCTCCCTTCTTACATGCACTGGGCAGACGACAAACTGGGTCTTTTTGCCTGTAACAATGCAAACAGAATTCTGCTGTTCAAACTTGCCTTGGGAAACAGGCAATAATGGACACAGTGCGGTGTGGTTGGATCTGTAAATGTTCTTATATTAGCAATCATCTTTCTGTATGTGTATCTGTGTGCGTGCGTGTGTGCACTTTGAAGGTTTATGCAAGTATATTCACATATACTCAGCTATTTCCATTGACGTAACTTAAGCATCATTTGGAGACCCTGTTGATCTAGTGTACTTAAAAAAATGTGGAACGCTCTGAATCGTGAAGAAAATGGAATAACGTGGATATTTAACATACCAAACACTAAAATACATTTTCAAGGAGGAGCCTTTCAATGTTTTAGCTGGAGCTAATCTTTCAGCCTGGTTCATGAAACAACTGAAAGTCAACAGAGAAGTGTACAAGCGAGACACAAGAAAATGTGACTGAAACTGTTATTTCAATTGAGTAGCTTTGTAAGTCAAACTACAGGCAGTAACATAGTCCCCTTGCCAGACGAATGCATGAGAACATGTGTTCAAGGTGCACGGAGGGGTAAGTGTTCAAAGGTACATCTAAAAGGTCCCTGTGAACCAGTTTTACTGGACATGATTTCAGAGATCCCTCATACCGCTGAGTAAAGCTCATCCTAATGTATGTCAGAAGCTAAGAGATGCATTTTAGGGTAAGTCATTGTTATGGGCTGGGTGGAACACAGGAAGGTTAAGTGGATGGTTGAATGGAGAGATTTACTCTAACTTGAGCTCAATTAGCAGGTATGTTTAGTTAGTGTCACCACCAGCCAAGACGACATGCTGAGTAGTTTTAAAAAACGGGCTAAAAAAGGTACACGCACAACTTAACAGAGAGACTGTGCTCAAAGTTCAAGAGCCGGAGTGTGCTCAGAAAAGGATAAGCTATGTCTTTCCTTTAGAAGTACTGTAACACACCCAGCAGTGAGTGCACAAAGCTATAAACGTGGGTTGGGCACAGGTGTGCTCTTTGCTCTTAAATGTGGTGATAAGTGGTGACCCGGTGTGTGTGTGTGTGTGTGTGTGTGTGTGTGTGTGACACAGAGAAAGGGAGAGTAAGGTACACACCTCACTCAGTAGAACCCATACATCAGAGTCTGTGTGGACCAGCAGGCGCATGGCGGTCAGGTCCTGCACAGCAGCATCCAGCACCCCCTCAGCCAGTCCGTTTACAAAAGAACCTGGATACAAGAAAACAAACAAACAAACAAACGAATGAATGAATGCCCACATTTTGGAAACAATCGTTATAGGAATATTACTCATATGTCGCTAGATCTATAGCTCCATAGCAATGACAGCTAATGCCATCAACACTATTCTGATGAAACAATTTCATATCCTTGGTTTCAAGTTGAACATTTTGCCAATTCCGACAGCAACTAGTAGTTCCACATTCCTCAAGATGTATCTGTCTGTTTGCTTTTGATTCCCTATGCGCTAAATATCTTGCTTGTCCTGTTTGCTCTAAAAGATGGTTTGTACTTAAGCATTGATAATCCCTATGTGTTAAATAAGACACAATAACTGATCCATCTACAGATGTTACTCACACACACACACAGTAAATAAATGAGGAAGTTTCAGTCAAACAGGATATGAAAGATAAGTTTTTATAAAATACTGTGCTCCATCAGAGCAAGACTGAACAAAAATAACCAAATATTTGTGAAAACAAGAGTAAACATGACCTACCAATGACAATAAAACCATCTGAGGATGCCTGGTATTGAGGCAGTTCTCCTTTCTGAACTCTCTCAACCACAGATCTCTGTGAAACAAGCAGACATTGGCGGATGAACAACGCACACACATACACAAATATCTCAAAGCCCCAAGGCTATCTCTAGTGTCTATTACTGTGTCAGTAGTACAGCGGTCAAACCTGAATAGTAACATTTGTATGGGTAATGATGTATATGCTTAAAATATTAATAAGCAAAACATCAAGACAACAACACAAAACAATCAACAATCAGGTTAAAAATACATGCCTATCACACACCCACTCTGCCTTTCTCAGTTCTTCCAGAAAAAAAACACAAAGCAACAATGTGTCTAACATCAGTGTGTCGGTATAGTTCTGTGTGTGTGTGTGTGTGAGTGTGTGTGCGCTAGCGCCTGCCAGGTGTTTGTTTCACAAACATATTACAAAATGCAGTTCCTATCACACTTACGTCCCTTGGCAGCACCTCCACTGTGGTGTTGTAGAACCAGTCGCCATTCGTCTCAATGTTGCCACTCCGGAACAGGTACCTACAGTGGGGAAAGAAAGAGGGCACATGTTAGCATCCATCCAATGGATACGAGGTGTTATAATAATCAGTACCACAACAACTAGCAAACAATATTAGTCAACCTCATAAAAGTTGAATTTACGCACGGCACAAAAGTACTGCTAGTCAACCCTCTCAATGCCACCAACTCTCAAATGATAATGTTTAACTGATTATTTATCCAAAAACCTTTGTTTGTAACTAATTAACCTGTTCACAATACAAACAGAAATAATAATTTTTTTTTTAAATGAAAGTGAAGTGAAAGTCCACTCTATGGCAGAGGTGGTGTAGTGTTGTGGAATGTCAATTGTAGATCTTAAGTCTACAAATTATAATAAAGCTAAAAAGCAGCCATTCAAGCGTCTACCAAGAGTCCATGAAACCAGGCTGTATATCACACTATAGTCTTGTATGCGCATCATGACTGAGTGAGCAAGTTGATGAGAAAGACAGAGAGAAATGGAGAGGGAGGCAGGGAGAGAGAGAGAATGGAATAAAGATTGAAAGTCAGTCAGAGCAGGAGACAGACTTGAAGAGTTCACATTCATGTATATATATATATATATATATATATGTGTGTGTATTAGAGAGCAACAGAGTGTGTGAGTGAGAGAGAGAGGATATATATCTCTGTGTGTGTATTAGAGAGCAACAGAGAGTGTGTGGGAGAAAGCGATGGATATACAGTATATCTGTGTGTGTATAAGAGAGCTAAAGAGTTGGGATAGAGAGAACACTTAGAAACTTAGAAAGAATTACAGAGCGAGAGAGAAGAGGGGAAGGCCCAGAACAAAAGAGGAGAGGGAGGTGCAGACACATAGCTGCACAGGAAATGACATCAAGAGCCAGAGATAAACAAATACATTTCAGATGATGTACAGAGATAAGCTAGATAGTCTTACGTGTTGGGCCTGATATCAGTGAAAGAAACCAGATCAACTAGGTCATTGCCACATTACAAGGACATTGCTGTTAACCTTCCTTCTTACATGATGTAACTGGATCGAGTGAGTCCCAGATACGTTTGGCATTAATCTGACACCATAGATAAGGCATTGTTGCTAATCATACTGATTATGCACCGTCTTCAAGAATCTTTGATCTGCTTTTATCTGAGATTTATACAAGGTGAATGCCATAATATTTCATGAAAGAACTACAGTACAAATTGGGGTTAAATAATGTGTGTGTGGACACAGGGTGTGTGTGTGTATGTGTATACACTGCACAGAAACAAATGACGTATGTGTTAGTTGTGTGTGTGTGTGTGTGTGTGAAGCGTTGAACGTGGGCGAGACTCACCCCTGCACTCTCTGTGGCTGCTGGAAGAGGATGTGGATATAGTCTCCTGCGGTGGGAGTCAGGCCCCAGAAGAAGTCCTGTCCCCTGTAGGCCTTGTCCAGTGAGTGGCTCTGGTAGTGCTTCAGGCTGCTGCTCACCTCTGCACCGGGGTTCTTATGGGGGGTGAAGAGTGGCTGCTTCCCAAAGTCCTTATCCTTATAACAAGGCATGCATGCATAAGTGTGTGTGTGTGTGTAAATGTGTGTGTGTGTGTGTGTGTGTGTGTGTGTGTGTGTGTTAGCGGGGGGGGGTCTATATGCATTAGTTTGTCCATTAGGGTTATGTGTATGACTTTGTGAGTGTGTGTGTAAAATGTAAAGTTATGTGTGGATGAGTGTGAACAATGGTAAAGAATGTGTGTGTAATCTGTGAGTGTTTGTGTGTGTGGGTGTGGGTGTGGGTGCATGTTATATGCATGGGTTTTGGGTGTGTATGGGTGACAGCATAAGGAGTATGGCTTTGGTTGTGCATGTGGGCGGGTGGGTGGAAGGTACTGGGGTATTACACACTCAAGTAAGACTTTTTGTGCTGCACAAGCTTTTGTGCTTCCATAAAAGTGGAAAAAAACTGCACATCAGCTATATATGCGTGAATTACTCATTTTTAGCGGGAAGAAAAGCTCCGCTCACTTTTAGATTCTGGATCTTCCCCGGAAGGGAAGAGTGGAGACCGACATGTTGAAATAGGGATGGTTTGTGTCTCCGCTTCATTCTGCTTTTCTCAGCATTGCAGTGTTTCTGCAGAGAAGAGAGGATACCAAGAAATAGTTATTTCAGCTAAATAAATGAATACATGAAGAGCTGGTCAAGTACCCTACAAAAAACTGTTTATTTTGAGGAAGTTCAAAAACGTCATGTGAAGATGACTCTGGTAGGAGCTGTCAAACCACAGCATCAGATGCTGTGGATATCTTTGTACTTACTGCGTCTTTTTCAGGGTTGCACACTTTAACCCACAGGATGTGATCCAAGAGCCAGTCTATTGGCTTGTCTTTGTGGAACATCAGAAAGAATTCCACTACCATTGGTAAATCAGAAGTCCTGAACAGTTTTCCTATTTCACACACACACACACACACACACACACACACACACACACACACACACACACACACACACACAGATAGAAAAGAAGAATTTTACAGACTCAGGTCAATGTGCAGGTCCAGGTCACACACACACACACACACACACACACACACACACACACACACACACACACACACACACACACACACACAGATAGAGAAATTTTAACTACAGTTATAGGAAATGAAATGCACCCTAACCCTAAATGCTTCCTGTTCAAGACACA
>NC_137925.1:4674375-4786875 GCF_963457725.1 Sprattus sprattus | reverse complement strand
GCTTTGTTATTGCACTGACCTCCAGAGCGACCTCTCCCCAGATATGCGTTAGCAACAAGGCTGTCCTTATGCTGTCGCAGGTGTGGTAGGTAAAAGAGGGAGCTGGTCTGAAAAGACATGGGGATAGAAGCATTCACGTCTTCTTTCTTCTCCACACCTATGAGAGAAATGTTGAGTGGCAAGGAAAAGCAAGCGTAAGAGAAAAGTTTGTCAAGCAGAACAAACTGCATGCATTTCTTTATATGGAAATTGAAGGTGTTAACACCTCTTAGTAGTCTTTATCTACAAGTGTAACCAGTTAAGAGAAATCACATTTGTTGTTTTTATTTTTCTCTCATTTGTTTCTTTAAAGGTTGAAAGTGTCCAAACACCCCTGGCGTTTTTATGTTTGTGTTTTAGGTTTATAATTTGAGATGTTATTTGTGAATTAATTTATGACCGAGTCCTGTAATCTGCAACACTGCACACATTCTTGCCCAGTCGTAGAACTTTAAATATGACGTTTGGTAAGAGGCTAGGGTACCCTGACGGAGGGATCAGTTTCACTTGTAGTGTTTCTGCTTTGAAGCTCAATGTACTCCAATGGCAACTCTCGCCCCCTCAAGGAGTGAAACCACGACACAATTACAACTCCCCTTGAAACCGCATCTCTAGCTACTAGGCAACATCCGAACCTTGGAGCACGATCTGTCCACTTGGGAATTTAAACCTCGCCGCTGCCTAACGGCTTTGGGGGTCCAAACACATAGTCAACCACACAGCAGACGAGTCAAGTCCTTCCTCACACACTCACCTCGGGCACGGCTAGAACTGGTGTTGGTGTTGGTGACATTATTGAGACCCTTGAGGACATAATTGAGCTCGGTTGTAAGTTCAGTTGCTCGTTGCTCCGCTTGCCGCAGTCGCTCAAACAGGCTGGCAAGGTCCACCTGTTTTGACGTGTAATCTGCACAGTCAAAGACAATGGAAATTAGGAAATTAGGCGTATGAACAGGCAAAGAACAGTCTGTATGTCATAGCTCAGTTGATTTGCTTGATTTTCATATACAATGCACAACGTTTTCGTCACTGTCTTCCCACAGCCCACCTTAACCACCTTGTTGCTTATGATTCCGTCAGCACAGTCTCTAAAGGGTACTCTGCTGTATTGCTATGGGATCATTTGCCTTTCAAATATGATGTATCCAGTATCTTCACATCATGAATATAATGCTATAAATACTGCCATGAGTATTTATTTTCAAACCATGACACTGAAATACAACTCAAAGTTGTCATGATGTTTTACATTTTAGCATACTGGGTCATTTGTATATGAGGAATCCTAACCTAGTAGGCCTACCTGTTCCCTCATTCAGCTTAGTGCTCCAAGGAAAAGGCTGTAGCCCTATTCCATTACATAACATAACTCTAGTGAGATTCTGTAGCTCAACTGGTACAACAAGATCAACATTTTTAAGTGTGCAAGATGAAAGCTTCTTTGTGGGTTAAATCAGTTGAAATGTGTAGCAATTATTTTAGCTATACTAAGGCAAATATGTGAAATTCCTCCTGCTATTGGTCTGGGACCCTCCGCAGCCACACTTCTCACTGACACATGCAGGAAATAGCCAACAACCTAGCCGTAGTGTAACAATAGAGTGCACTACAACCAATCATACCGACACTTAACACAACTTAAAAACAACGATGACAAATATGCCTTTGTGAGCATTTCACTGGGGCTGTCAAGTGTGCACCTCCCTTTGTCAGTGTTTCGTTTAATTAGGCGACACCTCTAGAAGGATCAACAGTGGTGTCTGGTGTCCCAGACCAACCCCCTTCCATACTTACAAGTGGTTAAGACACATGTCATCACCAGGGACAACAACATATACAAGGGTGAAAACATAGCCTCCTTGGTGGAGGTAATGAATTGTCTAAGCTCTTCAAATTTGTCCTTAATGGTCACTCATCTTAATTCTTCTACACTACACTATATTCAAGATAAACAAATGAAATGTTTTCATTGAAATGAATGGTGGAATCTTCGGGACTTTAACTTGCTATAACTGTCTACAACAGTAAACTTTTCCACAGCTCTCTCTCTCTTTCTCCTCTTAATCCTCATCTATCTATCTATCGATTTCTTTCTTTTTTATCTTGTTAACTAACTTCCCATCCATTTCATTTCTTTATCTTTTTATCTCTATTTCTCTCTATTTCACTCACACTGTCATTCTATCATTATCACTGTCTGTTTCTTTATATTTAATGTGTCAATCTATGTCCTTTGTCTTTCCCTCTCTTTCACTCACTCACTCTCTCTATTCCATCTCTTTCATTTGTGTTTTCATTCTCTTACTCCTAAATCTTTTACTTGATACATATTTAGATTTTGTAATTGTTTACTTTGCATACACTGTATTTCCTTTATGAAATGCAAATCCAGTTGCAAATATACTATCCTCTTACCTAGGTTATATTTGTCCTGACACAGACGCCTCCCTTTAACACACTGGACTCCTTAGTATACTGCTGTCCCTTTCTACATGACATACTTCAACCTTTAAACATATACTGCCTAATTAAAAAATCGAATCATATGTCCAAGGTATAGTCCTTTTAGCCATCAAAACATGATTAGATGCATTATAATAGATTATAAACAACTTTTAAAATATAATGAATTTGGGAAACCTAACATCAACATTTCTAACTTTCATTTCTCATCCCTTTTTACTGCATGTAGAAGTCCCTGTGATCTCTCAATAAATGCTTTTAATACCAAACACGATCATTTCAAATGTACTCTAACTTGAAGTTCTGCTATGACAAACCCGACTTCATTCAACTGGCGGGACATAGGTGGGGCTAAGACATTCAGAAAAGTTCTCTTTTCGTCCAGTCTGAGAACTTTTTTGTCGTCCTCGTCGTCTGACTCTCCCCCCATTTAACAAAAACGCCAAATAAAAATAAATTAGACCTAACATTAGGCTACCATAACCGGTTGGGGTGTCAACCCTATACGAGTCAGGCAGGTGTTGCGACAAAACAAGCAGTGTCTTTCATTTCTTTCATGCAGCGCCGTATCTGAAATTAAACTTACCTTTCTGAGCTGAGTGCCATGAGATCACAAACAAACATCCCATACTGAAAACAATGAGCAGCGTGCCATACTTGTGCCTCATCTCATTCCATACGCGTTCATGAAACTCAGTTGTCTTTAAATGTATAGGCTACTACTTAATTACTGCTACTCTCAGGAGCGAAGCAATTCTACAACACATAAGAAAGTCGTTGATTCCGAGCAGAGGATAAGTTATTTGAGAAGAAAGTGAGAAAACGCCAAGGTAGGTTTAGTCAGTGCTGTCTTCATGCCATGTCATCCCCGCGTAGAAACCTGCCAAATGACACCTTTCCTTCAGCTGACAGAAAGAAAAGTGGTCTGTCCGGATCACGAAATATTGCACACCAACTCCCTCTACCTGTTGAGGAAGCTTAACCAGTTGATCTCTTGCACATCACCGACGTAGATTCCCCAATGATTTGTGCTGATTTTACAAAGGGCTACAAGCTTTGATTATGAAATAACCAAAAGTTACGTTAAGCAATCGTTTAACATAATTTCGTTTAAAGGATTATCCAAAAAACATATTCAAGAGGCAAATGGGTAGGCGTAGGCCTATTACATCGACCAAATCAGCCCATCAATGTGAAATAATGAGCCAGTATAGCCTGCCATCTAGTGGTTTAAAGTTTACAATGCAAACCAGACTTTTCTGACCCAACACACCTGACGAGGCGGAGGCAAATTACCTATTCATTCAACTATTGATTTTTACACTCAAAACATGCCATACCAAAAGGGACACTTTTAAAAGTGGGAATGTGAGTTTTTTCATAACTATAGGCTGATGTATTTATCATATATATTTAAGTCTGTTTCAGTATGTGTGTGAATACATTATCTTAAAAATGACACCTTAACAATCTTAGTATGAACCCTAAATTAATATTAAGAGAGATAATAATTTAACTTTATTTACATGATGAATTTGCATTTGTTTAATGTACATACTGGGCTTACTGATAAATATATACTAAAATGAACTGGGAAAAAAGGGTTATTTGATGGTTCAGATGGTTGGGTGGGGTGTTCCATGCTCACAATAATCTGCAATCACAACTACATTAGTAATAAATTAAAATACAAATCCAATTATGGAAGACATGATCCAATACGAAACATAAGAAGTTTTACTGGAAGCATGTTGTGTGTGTGGAAAAATCAAAGGGGAGACCAGGCATCACTTTCCCATGAATACAGAAAGGTCTTCCTCTTCCATCACTGAGCCAGAGTGAAGATACAGAGCAGCCAGACAAGGCTCTGGCTGGTTACTTGCAGTGTACTGCCCCCTGGTGCCCGGCTCAGGCAAGGACAGGTCCAGTAGAGCGGACTGTCTCTAATTAAGTCTCTGTCTGTGTGCCCGCCCATGTGTCTGTGTCTGCCTCTCAGCCTGATCTGATCGGCGCTGTCCCTGTCGTCCTCCGAGGCCCCGCTTTCCCCGTGTTGTTCGCGGAACTCTTGGCGGTCGCCGGGCAGGGTCAGGGAGAGGTCGTCCTGGTTGTGAGAGAACAAGGCAGGGCAGTCCAGCCAATCGGTGGCCAGAGAGCGTGGATAGCCAGCTTCAGGGGCAGAGGCGGGGTGGGTGAACTTCCAGTAGGAGTTTCCTTTGAAGAGGTATGTAGATCCTGGTGAAACAGAGTAAATATCATTGAACTCTGAATACCATTTAGAGTGGTTGAAAATAAGCCCACATGTAGGGATGTCGGGATTTATGTGTGCTCCTGAAATGTTAATTGACCCCCTGTCAAAATAAATAAAAAAATCCCCATGTTCCAAGGCTGCCTAAGTCTTACAGCGTTTGACATATTTGTTCCACCTGCCTATAAAGTACTGTACTATATTTGTGGTACCATGATTTAATGTGCTCAGATTTAGTCATCCACACAAACATATGCACATACATTTTTGGGACCCCCACCCTCACCCCCACCCCCACCCCCACAATCCACCTCAATCCCCACCCCTCCCCCCTTCCCGCTCTCTTACCATCATCCTCTGTGATGATTCCATTCACCCCTCCTCTGATTAGGTCTGTCCATATCTCACTCTCCTTCGTCTCTCCTCCTCCTCCTCGCCCTGTTTCCTGTTCTGTTTCCCCTGGGACGGCCCCCCACACAGCTCCTTCCTGGGGGTGCCACAGCAGCCCCTGCTGCCCCCCGACGGTGGAGGAGGCCCCCCCTGATGAGGTGAGATTGGACACGGGCCGGGGGTAGCCTTCCTGCAGGGAGAGCTCTTTGAACAGCCAGACCTGCGAGTCTGCATGATGCACAAGGGCAGAGAGACACAGTCATTACCATAGACATCCTATTACGTAATAGGATGTCTATGGTCATTACCATAAGATGCACTCAACGCTGAAAAACACGCTGCTTGCCACACACCACGTTGACGTGTTTTTGCATAAAAGGAAGGACTTGATTTAAAGGTTTAGGTTTATGACAGGGTGGTTTGTACTGGTTGTTTACAGCCGAGTGAGAAGCAAAAGAGCAGCCAATTGCCCTCTATCATCAACTGTGTCCTTGAACAAGGCACCCACCCAGCCCCACCCAGACCCACCAAGCCCCACCCAGACCCACCCAGACCCACACCCCAGCACCCTAACCCCAGCACCCTCAGTGTTTTATGGAGGTCTATTGGGGGTTCATGCCCTTTCCACTAGTTCTACTGGCTAAATCAAAGGTGTATGTATGCAGTGAAGGTTTTTGCTATAATGGGTATACCAGGCTTACAATAAGAAAGCCCACTGATGTATAGACTAAGACCGAGATCAACAGACAGGGAAAGGGAGATACTGAGAGAAAGAGAGAGAGATAGAGAGAATGAGAGAGAGAGAGAGAGAGAGAGAGAGACAGAAGGAGAGAGAAAGAGGTAGAGAAAGAGAGAGAGATAGAGAGACTTTGACTCATTTATTTAACAAGGATGCATATATATTATGCATAGTAATTATGCATATATACTAATATACAAAGATACAAACACATACACACACAAACATGTAGTATGTATGCATGCATGCAGAGAGAGAGAGAGAGAGAGAGACAGAGAGAGAGAGAGAGAGAGAGAGAGGGAGGGAAGGAGAGAGAAAGAGGTAGAGAGAGATAGAGAGAGAGAGAGAGAGAGAGAGAGAGAGAGAGAGGGAGGGAAGGAGAGAGAAAGAGGTAGAGAGAGAGAGAGAGAGAGAGAGAGAGAGGGAGGGAAGGAGAGAGAAAGAGGTAGAGAGAGAGAGAGAGAAGGAGAGAGAGAGAGAAGGAGAGAGAGAGAGAAAGAGGTAGAGAGAGAGAGAGAGAGAGAGGGAGAGAGAGAGAGAAGGAGAGAGAAAGAGGTAGAGAGAGAGAGAGAGAGAGGGAGAGAGGGAGGGAAGGAGAGAGAAAGAGGTAGAGAGAGAGAGAGAGAGAGAGAGAGAAAGAGAGAGAGAGAGACAGAAGGAGAGAGAAAGAGGTAGAGAGAGATAGAGAGAGCGAGAGAGAGACAGAAGGAGAGAGAAAGAGGTAGAGAGAGAGAGAAGAAGATGAATGGTCTCACCACTGATGAAAAGGATGGCGTGGTCTGAATGTCTCTCCAGTACGGCGTCGACAGAGGTGAGGGAGGGAGGGAGAGCCCCCCACAGACGCCTCACTGACACGGCCCTCCCGGACACCAGACCCCCCCGACTCACCCTCCACATGCTCAACCCTGAGAGGGAAAACAGAGGGACAGGGCGGGGAGGAGAAGGGGGGCAACAGAACATGGTTATCAGACAAGATGGAGTTGAGGAAGAGTGAGAGAGAAGGGGGAAATGGAAAGAGAGGAGATAACAAAAAAAAAAGAAAATCAGAAGAAGGAGGGAAGCAATGAAAGGAATGAGGGAGGGATAGAAACAGACAGAGAAAGGAAGAGAGGGAAGACGAAGAACAACAGAAGTAGGGGCAGATGAGGGGACAAGGAGAGGAGGAGAAGAGGAGGAGAAGGAAAGGAGAAGGATAAACAGTTGGACAGACGGAGGAACCATTAACGTTTGATTAATGCAGCAGTCCTGCCATGACTGAACAAGTTACGGTAGCGAGATCTCAAACAAGCATACACACACACACACACACACACACACACACACACACACACACACACACACACACACACACACACACACACACACACACACACACACACACACACACACGCACACAAACACACACACACTAATTTCTGTAAAATCAACAGCACATAAGCTGCACAGTTAAGACCCACTTAGATCTGTGCTGAGAGTTTAGTGTGGGGAAAAAAAATCACCTTTGAAGAAAAATATTTCTCCTCGAATCTTTGCCACTGCATCAAAACTAGTGTTACAGCGATCAATGTCATGGCTGTGACTGAAAGACAAAAAGAGATAGAGAAAAAGTTAAATGTGTATCTTTTTGTTTTCTACGGAGCTCCTTAGGTGACATTGGATACAAAAATAATAATGCATGGCCACGAGATAAAAATGTGTGGCTACAAGATAGTTAATGCGTGGCTACAAGATAGTTAATGCGTGGCCACGAAATAATAATGCGTGGACACGAGATAGTTAATGCGTGGACATGAGATAAAAATGTGTGGCCACAAAATAATAATGCGTGGCCACGAGATAATTATTGCAGTCATTTACATTTACATTCAGTCATTTAGCTTTTCAAAGGAGATAACTTCCAACAAAGGAGAGAACATTCATTTCCATGCAGAGACTGTTGATTGATTACATGGACAAGTTTGAATTGATTTCATTGTATTTTAATTTAGGAATGAATCACAATGACATACTCCAGTCACTTGCGGTTAGGCATGGAGTAGGCTTATTCTTAGCAAGAGACACTTAATTCGGCTGCTCAAAATGCATAGACTTAAACGCAGGGAATATGCTGATATTTATTCATTGTAGCATCACTGTACATCACTGACAGCTCGATAACCATCCCGCTACTGAAACTGAATTATCTTGTGGCCGCCCGTTATGATCCCGAGGCCACGCACTAACTATGTCGAGGCCACGCATTAACTATCTTGTGGCCAGGCATTATTTTCTCGTGGCCACACATTATATTTTTTTTATCCAATGTCACCTAACGGGCTCCGTAGTTTTCCTTTTTTATCAGCAAAATCTTAGATAATACTCTTTTCTATGTCTATCCCTCTAATATTAAAAACATATTATATTTTGACAAGGTTTGGTCTTGTGTGGTTGTAAGGTTTAAAGTTTCAAAGTTGGGTAAAACACATTTAAAGGACCTGTCACTTAGTTCAAGTAGCTAGCTTCTGTGAATCCAGTAAAAACTAAAATACAGATTCCAGTCACATTTCCAGTATTTAGCTAATGGTTTTATCCTGGTGATTTACAGAACATTTATGTCACAAATGTAGTCAGTGGATATGTGCTCCAAGGAAACGGAACTCTTCACCACAGTATTGCTAGTCCCCTACGGCACCTGGCCCTCTACATATAACTCTGAAAGGTACAACTACAATCTACCACGATACATGAACAAAACATTTGACCATACCTGTGCCAGCGTCCATGTGTGTGGTGGTGTGTGTGTCCATGTGTGTGCTTGTTCGGATGCCTCAGTAGAGGCGCTCTTGCCTGACTGGTGCTGTCGGGTGGGAGTTCATTACTCCTTTTCCCTGGTCACACAAATACAAAAATAAAGAGAATGACTGCACTGACCCATACACACAGCACTCACCATCATCATCCCCATCCTCTTCCTCATCATTAGCAGCATCAGCATCACTATCATCATCATCATCTTCCTCCTCCTCACTGTCATCATCATCTTCCTCCTCCTCCTCATCATTACTTTTGTTTTATTGCTCCAACTTATGTTGTTTATAAACGTGTTTTTTTTTATACATGACGTTTACGTAATTTTGTCCTTACATACAGTTTACTAATTTTTTTCCTTACATACAATTTACCTCAGACACACACATGTATGCATAAAGAGTCTCTCTCTGACATACACACACACACACACATACACACACACACACACACACACACACACACACACACACACACACACACACACACACACCTACTGACCGTAGAGGGCGGTAATCTGCTCCAGGTCTGGGGCCCCCAGTTTGAAGTGTAGTGGGTCCCCAAGGGGCCCCTGGTAATAGGGCCTCATGACAGAGCGACGTGCAGAGGAGTGGGACAGTCCCAATGCATGCCCAAGTTCATGTATCAGCACGGTAAAGAGGTCTGTGCCTTCTGATGCTACACACACACACACACACATCCATACAGAGAGAGAAAGCAGGAGAGGGAGGGAGGGCGGGAGGGAGAGACTGTAAGGTTTACCAAACCAATGCAATTGTAAATGGAGGTAATGACACATGTGTCTTTCCTTACCGACACGTGAGCATGTGTGTATGTATGCATGTGTACAATGCTTGCACAGTGTATGTGCTTGTTGGCGTGAATGTCGTTGTGTGTTTGTGTGTGTGTGTGTGTGTGTGTGTGTGTGAGTGTGTGTGTGTGTGTGCGAGGCTCTAACCTGGCTGTCTAAAAGCCCACTCTTCCTCCGCGTCCAGATGGACTCCTCCAGCCCTGTGTGGGTCAGATGGGTAAAAGGCGTGCCCCACAGCACCCCCTGTCCCATCAAAAGGGTACCCGTCGCCATGGGGACCATGAAGGAAGTCCACCTGAAGATCTGCCACATCAGGACCTCCCACCTGAGACAAGCAGAGAGGGACTTGAGGTCAGATTAAAGGCAACGTGAGGTGAACATGATGTCATCACCGAGTTCTGTTAATCCTCAAACTCCGAAACAGCTTTACCGCTCATAGTAGCCAAGTAGGCCAAATACACAGACACGCACAGACATTTGCCCGTGGTCGCTGGAGTATATGCGCAGTAGCACAGTATGTATGCAGTATGCACACTAAAGAATTTGGTATGGTACAAAATGAGAGCTCTAGGAGGATCAGAAGAAAGAGAATATCTATATCATGTGGAGCTCATGGGGGGACTGACCTCATGGAACTCCAAGCTGGTTGGCTCAGCCCAAACCCTTAGAGCATAGAACACCAGGGAGCGGACGGTCTCACGGGACAGACCCGAGGACCTGGGGTACGAACTCAACCTGAGAAAAAAATGACAATAAATGAAAGTGCATTCTCAGAAAACACTCAAAAGTGACAGGCAGAAAGATATAGCCATCTAATTATGTCATCATAACAGTGTCTGTAAGAGATATACTGTAGTTAATCTCTAATATGTTATTTAATTTCTAATATGTAGGCACTCTGAGATTCTTTGGAATGAAAAGTGCGTTAAAAATAAAATGAATTATTATTAGGGATGCACCGATGCATCGGCCGTACATCGGTATCGGCCGATATTTGCCTCTTTTAATGTTATCGGCCTATCGGTAATAAACTTGACTTTCACCGATGGTACTGGCCGATGTTTATGGCAGGCAGTTTTTAAAGAAAAATATTGTATTATATTCGTTTTAATCTTGATTTTATATGGCATTCCCTAAGGGTTTATGCTTGTGTTTTGTAAAGCTGCATTGCAAGCATCTGTTTACAGTTGAAATGATGCCTTGATGCATGGTGATATTATATCAAATAAAGTTTAGTTAAACTAAAGATTGTTTCATAAATCTGATTGAATTTGTGCTCATTCAAAGTTAAGAGTGATAAAGGACTGACATAATTTAACACATTGCTGTTTAGATAATGATTTCATTATTTTCCTGGCACAAAAGGGTGAATGAATAACAACAAAAACAAAATAAACAAATATCGGTATCGGTATCGGCTAGATTGTTGTTTTGAACATCGGTATCGGTATCGGCCAAGAATTTCCATATCGGTGCATCCCTAATTATTATTATTATTATTATTATAGAACCATGAATTTGTAGGATTATAAACTTAACACTGTATGGCTATTTCCCAGAAATGTTGGATTGCTAGTGTTGATAACATATGATTGCCTGAGCAGGAGGCTGCATTAAAAAGGAAACAAATGTAAACTGTGCAGCTGATACTCCATATACGCACCACCAGTTGATATTACGCCGTGCCCAGGAGGCCGCTGCCCTTTTAATCCTGTGGTTACGCCCCTTATCATGTATGCCCGACGGCTGATTGGCTGTCCTGTCTTCATCAGGAAGGGAGCACCGAGGGCTCTGCATCAGGCGAAGAGTCTCATCATCTATAAATATGTGTGTGTGTGTGTGTGTGTGTGTGTGTGTGTGTGTTTGTGTGTGTGTGTGTGTGTGGGGGGGGGGTGTGTTTGTGTTTGTGGAAGTAAAAACAATAAGAAAAAAATTAAATAATACTGAACTAAATACTAAATACTAAAATAATACTAATAACAAACAAACAATGTTTTCAAGAGCTGTAAAAGAACTAGCATTGACTACTTGTTTATGTTTCTCACCAGCAATCCCTGTCTCCTCTAGACCAGCAAACTTCTGCATGGCCTTCACAGCCTGAGTGACAGCTGACCAGGTCTGCATCTGACCAGTAGAGGCATCTGATGGTGGGAGGTACCCATACTTCGATAGCCAATCCTATGTTCAGAAAAAGATCAGAAAAGACAGCCAGAGCAATGGATATGTTTAAATAGACCAGTGGTCAGTTATTCTTAGTCGTTGCTAAACAATTGTTATCTACAGAGCAGAAAAGTAGAAATCACTGCCATATCTGAGGCATCAGATTTAGATTTAGATGTCTAAATAATTTTCTTCATTTAATACAATGAGCAAGATCCTAAGCGGAAATATTTCAGGGTCACATGCCAGACGATAGCTTTAGTTGATGAAATTAGGGTCCACTATGGCTGTCTCTCTATCTCCCTCGCTTTTTCTCTCTTTTTCACTCTCTCACCCTTTCCCCTGCTCTCTGTTTTTCTCTCTCCTGCTCTCTAGAACTCTGTTAACTTTCAGACGCAACAATAGAACACAAATAATGTTCCGAAGGCCCCGCCATGTTATGTGCACCTGTCTCATCAGACCCAGATAAGCTCTCCAAAGTCATGTGTTTGTTTAAAGACTTAAGTGGTGTCTTTGTTTAATTGTCTCCCTCAACTCCCACCTGTTAGTCTGCTGCACATGGTAACACACAATTGCCCTTGTTGTCACACACACAAACATACGGGTATAGCAAACTGTTAGACAAGCATGCACATGACGGCAAAATGAAAAGAAACACACAAGCAGTTAGACACACGGACAGGCAGGCAGGCACACACACACACACACACACACACACACACACACACACACACACACACACACACACACACACACACACACACACACACTCACACACACACACACACTCACACTCACACTCACACACACACTCACACACACACACACACACACACACACACACACACACACACACACACACACTCACACACACACACACACACACACACACACACACACACACACACACACACACACACACACACACACACACACACACACACACACACACACACACACACACACACACACACACACACACACACACACACACACACACACACACACACACACACACACACACACACACACACACACACACACTCACACTCACACACACACACACACACACACACACACACACACACACACAAACACTCACACAGTCTTCATCATTGCATGCAGCATGCAAACACATGCACACCTTCCAACACGGACACACATATACACTCAACGGCATCATACACAGCACACACATACAAGTTCAAGGAGACTCAAGTTCAAGGACAAACGTATATCCAGACACCCTCTCTTCTTACCACTAACTGGGCGCTCTCGTCCTCAGTTGGGGTGGCGGACGGGAGGGGGGTTCCTCTGGATGGGGTGGTGGGGGGGGACTGGGCACACGCAGGCTCACACACACACAGAACAAGGACACTCCACAAATGGACACTCCACAAATGAACCCTCATTCCGCACACATAGTCTCTCCCAAACAAGTGTGTAATGGTTTGAAGCAAAGCAAATGTCCAGCAAAGGGGGTCCAGCACAGGTTTCCTCAGTTCAGAGACGGTCTTGACATCCTCATGTTTGGGCTTAATGTAGCGGTCCTCAAAACGGCATTGATCTGGAAATAGATTAATTGAAGTTAAAAACACTTCTATGGTGGAAGCATTTTCACCTAATTTTTCTTGTTGTTCCCCTGAATTTATCTTTACATGCATTACAAATGTAGTTGCATTTCAGCTTGACATTTCTGGTGCAGATGTGTGTGTTAAGCTGTGTGTGTGTGTGTGTGTGTGTGTGTGTGTGTGTGTGTGTGTGTGTGTGTGTGTGTGTGTGTGTGTGTGTGTGTGTGTGTGTGTGTGCGTGTGCGTGTATGTGTGCCTGTATTTGATTTGTTGTGTGTATGTGTGTATGCATGTTTGGGACAAAGCAGAGACAATTAACATAAGAGGCGAGATGTGTTCAAGGTATCAAAGAGGGAAGGAGATAGTATTAGCATAAGATGCTGCGGAGAAGCAGACACTGGCACTGCATTTCATTTCACTGGGAAAACAAAGTGGGGTGCAGGAGGAGGGAGGAAAACGCTTTAATTAAATTAGCAGCATTGGTTTACATGGGGCTGGATAGAGCAGGGGGCACATGGACAGAAAGAGAGGGATGTAGAGAGAGAGAGAGAGAGAGAGAGAGAGAGAGAGAGCGAGAGAGAGAGAGAGAGGGATGGACAGAAAAGCTATAAAGTAATGGAATTAAAGTGAGAGGATTCAGAGCTCCCAAGAGAGTAAAGTGGGGTGATAAAACAGGCGGTTGAGAAACAAGACAGACAGAAAAGCAGAAACATTAGAGCAAATTAAATAGACAGTTCATGTGAAACTAGATATAAATAAGGTAGATAAAAAGTGGGGGAAAGGAAGGAATTAGGAAACAAAACTAAATATTTGTTCCTGTGGGTGTGTGGAATGTGTTTAATTAGAAGTTGACCAAGTAATGGTGTGTTAATTAATAGATTCCATAACAGTTTCCGGCCCACAGCTATAATTAATGAACACACCCACCAACGCGTGCACACACACATACAAACACACACACACACACACACACACACACACACACATACAAACACACGTACCTGCATGCATACACACATGCACACGTACCTCCATATGTACACACATACACACAAACTCACGCACACAAACATAGAAAGATTCGCACAAAAACATACAGATAGTGAAATTTCCTTCTAATAAAAGGAATAAATGGCGCAACAAATATAAGTTGTAAGTTTATAAAGACTGAAGGAAAATATAACAATATGCATGAACATAGTGTAAAACTTAATCTTCTGAATGCTACATTTAGCCACACAGCTTAACAGGTGAAAGCAATGGATGCTTGTGCGTATGTTTCAGGGGGGATCATGCCAGTGGACAGACACAGCGCATGCAATCCACAATCCCGTAGTAGAACACACGACATGCGTGTCAACGCAGTATACTCTTATACACGCAAACAAAACATATGTTTGTGCTCTAAGGGAAAGAAAACATGCATTAAAAACGAATTCTGTCTCTGTTCATGTTTTTAATCATCTCAAAGGTAAGATGCACTTACCGTACTCTTATCCCTTCACTGGTGTCTCTGCTCTGCTCTTTGCTGTCTCTCCTTTCTCCAACTCCCTCTTTCCATGAACAGATGTGTCCCTCACTCATCTGTCCCTCCCCCTCGTGCCCTGGCCGCCCCCGCCTCCCCTCCTAAACCCCCACCCTGCTAACGCCACGACCCCTGTGTTCTTACAATGGTCTCTTCAACACTGCCAGCTACACACACACACACACACACACACACACACACCATTACTCACCAGATGCATCATGTCTAGTTAGTAACTGTGTGTGTGTGTGTGTGTGTGTGTGTGTGTGTGAGTTTGTGTGTGTGTGTGTGTGTGAGAGAGTGAGTTTGTGTGGTTGCTAAAGACGCTATCAATGCAGAAAAAAGCCTCTTTTCATCCCGTAAGAAGATTTTGAACCCCCCCTCGTTCTTTCTCTCTCTCTCTATCTCTCACTCACTCTTATACACAGTTTAAATCCTTGCACAGTGTCTTTATTTTCATTTTTTATTATTAACGAAATGCATTAAATGTATAAAGAAAAATACAGACCGAACAGATGATGTGTGGAATAAACCTCAGCGGAATAAAATGGCAGCATATATTGCATGAAACAACCTATAAAATGTTAACTAAAACCTCTCAACTGAGGGATTAGAGAGAGAGAGAGAGAGAGAGAGAGAGAGAGAGAGAGAGAGAGAGAGAGAGAGAGAGAAAGAGAGAGAGTGCAGTGGAGAGATAGAGAGTATTTCTGAAAAGGAGAGAGCAGTAATTTTGTTGCAATCCTCTTAACAACTGGATTAAAAAAAATTAAAGACAAAGATTTGAGCAGACATTTCACTGAATCGGTTTCAACGCACCACCATTGTTTTAGAGAATGTAAAAAATATATATAATAATTTAGCATAGTAACCTCGCTATGAGACATGTTAACTTCATTGATAAACCAATCAAAATGGGGTTTTCACAAATAAGCAGTTTTAAAGACAGCTAAAAAGAGATGGTTAAACATAAGTGCATTAACACCTGTTCATAACAGAGATTGACAAAGAGACAGTGAATGAGTGTGTGAGTGAGAGAGAGAGAGAGCGGGGAGAGAAAGAGTGAGGGAGTGTGAGAGAGAGTCAGAGATAGAGAGTGAGTTAGTGAGTGACAGCGAGAGAGGGAGAGACAGAGAAACAGACAGAGTGTGAGTGACAAAGAGAGAGAGAGAGTGAGGGAGTGTGAGAGAGAGTTAGATATCGAGAGTGAGTTAGTGAGTGAAAGTGAGAGAGAGAGAGAGAGAGACAGAGAAACAGACAGATAGAGCGAGTGACTTAGAGAGAAAGAGAGAGAAGTGAAGCAGATTTCCAGATGTATTGATGTCTCCAGCCCAGCAAGGTATAATGAGTGTCTCTGGGGATGGTGTGATTGAGAAACAGCATGCTACAGACTGTGGGGCCATGTGGCTCTCTTCTTTAC
This sequence comes from Sprattus sprattus, assembly GCF_963457725.1. Classification (NCBI taxonomy): domain Eukaryota; kingdom Metazoa; phylum Chordata; class Actinopteri; order Clupeiformes; family Clupeidae; genus Sprattus; species Sprattus sprattus. The sequence goes on along the minus strand of NC_137925.1, from coordinate 4,770,728 downwards.
AGTGAAACTCAAGATTCAGTGCTCTGCTCAGGGTCTTTCACCACAACACTACCTGTCAATGAAGACGTGAGCCGAGAAGAAATACCACCAGGAAAGTAAGTGCTGCCCTCTGTGGAGCTAAATTTAACTCAAATTCATTGCCACTTGCACGCTACTTGCTTTTATGGTGAGTAATACTTTACTCAACCAAAGGACAGTCTGTGACAAAGCCATGAGGGGCATTGCTTTCCCTGTTGCCTTGACGACGGACCTGACCCACATGAATATGGTGTTTGAGTGAGGTCAAAGGTCAGTGGCTTGGGGGCTGCGGGGCAGTGGTCTGGATGGGTAACACACAAGTTGCAGTTCAGACGCTCCAAAACATGGAGGAAATAGATGTGTGAATGGGGTTTATGTGCCTGTGGGAGAATGTCAGCGCACCACAAAGGACTAACTGAACCCTCTCTCATCTCCCTGACAACTAAGATCCTGTTTTCAAGAACTTGGCAGCCCATCAGGAGGGGGGCCATTGTTAGCGTGGTGTTGGGCATATGCATACCTCACAAACAGACATCTTTAGGAACTGCGGGTCTCAGTCATCGGGCTTCTGAGGTCCATCACATTTCAGGCCGTCTCTGTCACAACATGATGAAGCTAAGCCTGGCTTTTTGTGAAATGAGGATGTGATCTTACAAAGAACAAGTCTATCAAGGAGCTTAGCTGAAAGACTATTTCGAGGAAATAGACAGAAAGACAAATTAAGAAAGAAAGAAAAAATTAAGGAAAGATATCAAATTAAAGATGCTGACCCAATAACTTGTTTAGCAGGTACTGTATGTTTCCAAACCTCTCAAAGCACACTACACATTCCAGTGTGTCCTCAGTCATCTGGGGTTTTTTGGAGAGTTTTGGAGCTGTCTCCGATGACAGATGTATGGCCGCTCAAAGGATATGCACAAGTAATCTTAATGAATACAGAGGGAGGAGAGGATGGCTGTAAATCTGGCCCCAAGAGTCGTTTAACTCAAAAGTCAAACTGAGAAAAAATACTGATTTGTTGTTAAGGAAAACTGTGGCATATCAATCAATATCAATAATCTCACACTGGATTACTGTTCTTACAAAAGGATCTGATAAAAAATATTCCAGTTATCCACAATCACACTCAGTATACTCCAGTATTTTTTATCCCAGCTGGACTCAGAGTCTTAAGAGATCTCAATTGTAACCCTTCAATTGTAATCTAGGAGGGTGAGGATTGCTGCACATTGAGGGTTTAACATCATGATTTGAGTTCTTTATTGTTGGCTGGTTCCCTAATCAGGCCCTTTAACTAGTCTAACACACAGTCTAACATACCTATTCTGAGCAGAAACCATCATGGGAAGTTTTGATTTGGGTTGCACTTTACAAAACATTGAACAATATACATCCTCTAGTCCCAGTCATTGTCTTTTTTCTATATACCGTGATGTCAATTATTTGTGTAAGAAACCATTTATACAGATACATAGGAAAGGTATGTCACTTGGTGGCACATGTCTGCCTCAGGGAAATCCTCATAGTCCTGATAATATGTTCCTCTTGTTACTTATTAGAGAGGAACTGTGCACCAAAATATATAAATATATGCTACATTTATTAGAACTCTGTATAATAAGGTTGGCTGGCCAGCCCTGTCTGTAAAAAGGGAAGGTCAAAGGAAGATTGTAACTGTTTGTGGACGTAACCATGGTATTCTATTGAATCTTCAAATGTGTTGTTTTATGTCCTTTCCCTTTGTATCCCTGTATTATTTTATATATACATGTATATGTATATCTATATTTTTTTTTACTTCAATGTAACAATTAACTTTTCATTGCAGCCTCGGCACCAGAGTAAATCATGGTCTTTTTCCTCAATGTGTTTTTCAAGGCTTAAATAAATCAATCAATCAATAAATCAACTCGAGGACAAAATGGAAGGGCATATTTTTACAAACTTCAGCTCCAAAACTCTCTTTTGAAAAAAACACTAAGCACCTTATTTTCTACATTTTGTAATTTGTAACATTTGTAAGTCTACAGAAAAATGATCCTACAGTTTGATTCGAATGATGGAAATACATAACAGCAAGAAAAAAATACTACTAATATTATTCATGCTTTTAGATTGATTTTAATGTACCTGATGCTTATATGTCCTAGGGAAAGAAGATGACAGGTGAGAGCACCAACGCTCAGAAAATGATAAGCACAAGTTACCGCGCAGGTTAGTCAACTTAATAAAGCCTATGTGTAGAACAATGAATAAAACATACAGTATGTTAAAACAGTGCAGAATAATCTTTCACCTAAATGATCAATAGGCAGTTTTTGTTTGTCCTCTATGTGGAAAACCTGTTACCCCAAATCAAGGTATGAAGGTAATAGGAATGGAAGAGAAGGGGAAAGCATCTGTCAGCAGTGACTGTACAGCATTCACACCTTCTATTCAATGCCTTTCAACGGGAAACAACCAGAGGCCAAAAATACCAGAAATCACCCTGATTGTAAACATCACAATAATTACCCTGAGTGTAAACATCACATTAATTACCCTGATTGTAAACATCACATTAATTACCCTGATTGTAAACATCACATTAATTACCCTGAGTGTAAACATCACATTAATAACCCCGATTGTAAACATCACATTAATTCCCAAACGTTGTATCTGCCTCAGTTCATCCGTGGACGCCCAGCGTGATTCTAAACTCAGCGGTAGAAGAGCAGCACAGCAGCTTCCGTCATCTGTCTGGATGCACTCCACTTCACATGTGTTCCGTAACCATCCCAGTCAAAGCCAACAAAGTCGCCACACAGACGGCCAGAATGCCCAGGGAAGTGTCCACCTCCGCCAATGCAAAACTACGAATTAAAATGAAGTTGACGTATTATCATGATATCAAACACAATAATGTTTTGCATTTTCTCAAAGACTACACCTGACATTGGGCTCTCAAACTACACATGAGATCTCACGAACCAAATGTGTGTCACAGATGTTGCAGGTTAGAAAGGTAGCAATGCAAGTCTCGCCTCTAAGTGTGATGTGGTGCCACATTTTCAGCGTTTTTTCTCTTCATATTGACATCACATCGTAAAAGTGGTTTGGTCACTGTCCCTTTGACTACATAGCATGAAAAACTACAAACATGCAGACGTGTTTTCAGTGAGATGTCAAACTTGTTTTCAAATGAGCCTAACCTCAAATACACAAAACAAGTTTTCAGTTGGAAATTGGTAACGTTCTGACTTCATGCTGACCTTAATGAAAGTCATCATGTTCTGTTAGCGACATCAGTAAAATACAACACTATTCGTCAACACTAACATCATCTCACAGGTATTCAGTAGGACTAGGCTCTTGTACCTAGCAGTCTTTGTAGGAGACCTTATTTATTTCAGAGATCATAAAGGATGTGTTGTGGTCATTCTTACGTGTTCAGTGTTGCACCCAGTGGGTTTCACTCCAGAGCAGATGGCCATGGCTGCCTTCTCGTGATTGAACGCTCTGAAGGTGACGAAGCCAGGAATGAATTCACCTGTGAAAATAAAACAATTAAATGAACAACTCCAGCCAGTGTGTGTATGCATATATGTGGGGTTTTTTTATACAGTGAGATGAGTACCCACAAGTTGTATCATATTTTGATGGAGGAATATTAGAAGCATTATGTTTTAAATGTGCATTTTAATAACTAGCTGTATTAAAATGTTTTTGATAAACATACGTCTTGAATTTGGCCCATACAAGTTGCTAGTGGTGTCAGCATTTCCATAATCATACACCACAGGGATAGATGGTCCATTGTCAGTGCGGCAGACTCCAGCGTTATACCTCACTGGGTAACGCTAACAAGCATAAGTGATGGAAGAGGTAAGTTACGTTAAAGCATGTTTTATAAGCATTATTGTGTGTGTTTATAAGCACAGGTTTGTATGAATGTGATTGTTGGCTTTTCATGTACCTTGAAGAGTTGGTAGAGATTTCCTCCATGGAGTGTAAGAAAGCTGGTCTCTGTGTGGTATCGCAGGATGGTGGCAATGGTCCAGTGTTTTAGTGGAATGTTGTTTCGTACATGCCAAACAGACACATCTTCCCCTGCAATATCATAATAGCCAGGATTCTGTGGAAGAGAAGTGAGGACCTCATATTCAATCTCCATTTCAAACATTCTATCCAATCTAGCTATTGGTACATATACGTATATATACAATATTTTCCAATATGCAATTTCCTTTACTCCTAGAAATCATCCTCATCTGTCATCATAAGTATTCACTCATTCAGTTGCGCAGTAAGCTTGATTTGCTGCAAATTACAAAAATGTTACCTTGTAGTCATCACATGTTGCACCTTCCGGAGTCCCAAAGGTGGCTGTGTTGGCCCATGCCCCATCTCCATCAGGGCGGTTGGGATTGTCTCCCTGCTCGCTTGTCCACCGGTCTCCCACAGTGCATTTCCCATATAGGTTGTTCTCATGCACACTGGCTACCAGTGTCCATCCACCACCAGCTGTGGTCATGTCACAGTAGGTCTGATACACTACCCCACTGGAGGTGGTGAGGTAATACAGACCATCTAAAATGAAATCATGCATGATCGATGTGATTGGATACACTTTCTTTAGATAGCGTATGAAGGTACACAGTAGTCAGTGGATCAAATGTGTAGTTAAACCAGTCCGTAAAGGATCAATCAAATATAGATGAACAGTCAAAAAGGGGCTCACCTTCCCGAACACGGTATTTCTGTTGAATGTCCTTGCAGCTACGTCCAACAAAACTGACCCTCTCCAGAATTTTCTCCAGTTCGTAATTGCCATTGGTAAAATTGACAAGACGGGCGAAAGGAGCATTAGAAGCACCCCCTGTAGAAATTGAAAAGAAATATGAAATAAAAAAGTACATGTCTGTAATAATAATGTGTGTGTGTGTGTGTGTGTGTGTCAGCATAGTGGAACAGACCCTTGATTTCTCATACAATGGGTCTTATTTCTTTTTGTAAATATCAAAGCCATTCTCCCCTAGTATTTGGGGAAAGTCCATTTTTTTTTGTGATCAATTTTTTTATTGTATTTTATATTTCATACAAGAAACAGTTACACATATACACAAGTAAGACAACATAACACATATAATACTCAACCATACCCCAACCATATTTCTAGCTTGGGCGCCATGCATGCTGGCCACATATCTCTCTAATTTAGCCAGATCTATGAAAGTCCATTTTTAAGCCTTCTGGAAAGCTTACCTGGTCGACACTCGATGGGCTGTGATGACAGTGCAAGCCATGTCACCAGGAGAATACCTCGTAACATGTTTGACTCTGGAAAAATTATCTATGACAAATGCGCTCTAGTACTGGTGTTTCTGTTCGCACAGTAAGACAGCAAAAAGGATAAATGAGCTAATCCTAAGAAGAGTCAGTTTATATAGACATCACATTGATGATCCAGTTGGTTATGTTTTAGAGATTTGAGATTTGAGATCCCAACAGAGATAGACCTGTGTCTGTTTAACTCAGTAACTCTAAAGAAACTAGAAAATGGCTGTGTCTAGGGTTGCTGTGGTTTAAGTGTCTGTTTGTCATATATGTAAGATACTGTAATGCAGTGAATGTGGGTTTAAAGGGTAGTATGCAGGATCCTTTACCGTAAAACTCATTGCCACATGTTTTTACTCAGGTGAAGTAATGATAGAATGGCGTCGAACAGGATTATTATATATGACCTGAGACAAGAGAATGAGGAAATAATATGAGGAAACGAGGAAACGAGGAAACGAGGAAAGAACCTGGTTTTACAGTAAATGAATGTAGAGGGTGAAGAATTGGGGTCAACTAACCTGTAAAACCAGGTTCTTTTCGTTTTCGGGAATCAGCCTCTTACGTAACACATTGTCAATCTTGACCTCTCCAAAAGGTTCAGCCAAACCTGGGCCGTCATACTGTGGCATCAATTGTTTGGACAATTGGACAGCAATGACCATGACACTTGGCTGGCCTTTACAGTCAATTTACTGTACTGTGTTTCACTGTATTTGCACTTTTGGCAACAACCATTTTGTAAAGAGTGTAAAGTATCTTGAAAGATGTTTTGGCAATTAGTGAGCAGAATATTCTGATTGGCTGAGCTTGGGTAAAATGTACAGGTTTGAGAGAAATATACCCTTTAAAAAGTTAGTGCAATCGGTTTTTGACAAAGCGGCTCCATGGGCCACACCTCTGATTGAATGAAAAGTCTGCAAGATTGAATAAAAATCAGTTAATCATAATCAGTCTTCTGACTCTCATTGAAGTATCATCTCTAAGGTTTGAAGAGGTTGTTTCTCTACACACAACAACTCCACCTGAGTGGAGTGAATTTTTACAGGAGGAACGTTGCAACACCTTAACCCTTAATTGTCGAACTTTGAAGATTTTAATTGAAACCCTTATCTAGGATGTAGAGGATTGCTGCACTTTCAGGGTTTAATATCACGAGTTTAGCTCTTTATTGTGGGTTGGTTACCTAATCAGGCACTTTAAAATCCTGCTCCTTAAGCCATCTTTGAAGATGATGACATCTGCCCTCAAAAAACATGGAGATGCCGGGGATTGAACCCGGGGCCTCATACATGCAAAGCATGCGCTCTACCACTGAGCTACATCCCCTTCCCAAATTACGTTTGAAGAACAACTAAAACACGAACAAAACACACAGTTCAATCATAACATTTTCTACTATTTCCATCCCTACATTGACTACAACCGTTAATTTGCCGAGTTAAACCGTCTGTGGTTGAGGTTGCCATAACTAGCCGTACTTCACAACCACGAAACGTGTCTTGTGTTGAAGTAGGCGTTACAGCAGGTCTTGTTTAGGAAGCTAATGTTGGTTAGCTAGCATTACCGAGGGCAACAGACTATCCATAAGCGGTTGGCCATTTCACTTTTATATTGGAAGTGATGTTACTAGCTAGCTGATTTGTGCCTTATCTTTATAACTGATGTAAACAAATTCAGAAATGGCAGCGGGTTGGCAGTAATCAAACGAATATCAGTACTGTACAGCGAACTAAACACGTCCTCGATTTCAGAAAAGAAGAGTTAAGCTAGCGATTTTGAAGCTAGCTTTGACAGTAACATTAGCTATCTAGATAGTTAGCCTACATTACAATCAGATCGAAAATGTCGAGTTCAGCTATGTTTCAGACCAAATTAGTTTCAATCATGGAGATACTTGTAAATTCGGCAGTGGCCGATATTTGCAGATTAGTGGACGACGGTTCTGCTGTTTTGCATTTCGAAATTTCTCGAAGTAAATCAGAAAATGAGGACCTGAGGTTGAAATTAAAATTACTGGAAAGAGAGTTGCAAACGGCGAGAAGAGGACGGGAGAGATCATTGAACTCTGTTGGTATTCAGGTGCGTGTAAATTAATATGTTTTGCCAGATACCTAGAACGTACACAACTCGTATGCATGTTGCTCTTGCAAAAAATCATAACCTGGCCTGTGGTCGGTGTGAAGTGTTGACGAGTTAATGGTACAGTTGTAAATGTTCCTGATGGCTTACCATATTTGGGCCAGGAAATGGGTGTAATTGAAACTGCTCTGCCTTTGCAGTGTGTGGACTTCGATGAACGTAAGGAAGTGTCCTTTACGATTAAACAAGAACACCACAACGGTCTGCAAGAAGAGGAGGAGGAGAGGACAGCTGGAAACAGTATTACTGGTGAGCTACTCTGAAACACACTTTATTCTGCAAACAAGTGAACAATTATGTATGTAGCCTAATTTAAGTTTTTTTTTTCTCTCTTTTATTTTGTTTTTGTCAGGTCTATCACAGGCGATACATGGTCAATTTGAGTGGCAGAACCATGCTGAAGATTGGCCTTTACCTGAGCAGTCAGCCATAACAGACAAACCAGGTGGCACAGGTCTTGTAAAGGATCGTACCAATAACCATTGGGAACTTAATACAAGACATCACAGGGCTACAAAAACCCTTACTCAGGTCAACAGTCATCCGCCAGAAAGGTCAGCGGAAGGACACTTTGAAGTCGGAGGGCCGAAGAAGTTGAGAAAGAATTCTAGATTAGGATCTCAATGTGACGATACTCATAGAGGGGAGAGCAGTTGGCCACTGAAGTCTGAGAATAAATCTCATTGTGAGCAGGATGGCAAAGATAAGGAGAAACAACAAGCGGAGCTGCAGCAGCAGCATCAACAGCAGCTGCCTTTATCTCCTTCAGGGCCCTATGCTGATCTCAGAGGTAAGATGACCTTTCCATCTGATGTCTGTGAGGTAGAGTATGAACTGGATGATGAGGACTGCAATCAGGGGGACCAAGGCAACCTTAACTCTGGAGCACAAACAAGACCCAAACAGGTGGAAGAGCGAGAGGGGAGTAGTAACGGACAGGTAGAGCATGCTCCCCCAGACGTGTCGCCTAGAAGTCTTTACCAAGTAGCGTCTGACTTGACCTTTGCCCTGCGAGGGGTGGCTGGCGGGGGCATGCCAGCAGGTTTGGCACCGCCAGGCCCATCGGCTGCTCGTCCACACGTGTGCCCACAGTGCGGGCGTGGCTTTGCGCATACGCACGTGCTGAAACGCCACCTGGTGGTCCACTCCGGCCTGCGTCCACATGCCTGCGGCTTCTGTGGCAAGCGCTTCTCTCTGCGCGACAGCCTGAGGCGGCACCAGCGCATCCACACCGGCGAGAGGCCCTACGGCTGTCAGCTGTGTGGCAAGCGCTTCACCCAGCGCACACACCTCAACATCCACCTGTCTGTGCACACTGGCATACGACCTTTCACCTGTGTGCACTGCGGAAGGAGCTTCACCCAGACGCATGTTCTGCGCAGGCATATGCGGGTCCATGCGGCCGAGGGGCTGTCATTTTATCAAGAAGACTCCTAAAGGATCGGCCTTTGTGGGGTGGGGTGGCTGGGTTCATACAACTTGTGGCTTATGGGGTCATTCTGGATCCAATGTAGCTTTGTATAAGTAACAGCAACCAACTGTCATGAAGGTACACTCTCTTAATTTTCTCAACCCCAGGAAAATAATCTTGATTTGGATTTAACTTGAATCTGAACTCAGTATGGACATGTCAGAAGACATTTTTATAGGATGATGCATCTAGGGGTCTCATATATCAAAGAATGCACACATCATTCTGTAAATGTGATCTTGCCTTCCACATCATGCGTATGAGCTACAAGAGGGGTAATTTCCCTAAACACCTTCAAATAAACATGGATGGTACACGGTCTCACTCTATGTTGTATTATGGTGTGACTGGTCAGTACCATCATTACAGGCAGTATGTTGACATTGAGTTCAGGCAGTAGAATTCAGAACTGTGTAGGAAGCAGCATTTCTTTCAGTCCAAACATTTCATGAAAACAATCATGATGCCCATGTAGATGGTTGGCAGTTGGCACACTGAACTACGCATGTCCATACTGATAGGTGAGGACTCTGGTACATACAGAGACTTTTTTTGGTGCTACGGCATCCCTGTCCTATTAAATCAAATATGAGTGTAAGTGTGTGGTTTGCTGAAGTCTCTGCCAATCTTGTAGAGGATAAAGACTTCATGATCATTAATGTTGTGAAAATGTTTATGAAATGGTAGTAAATACAAATATACTTTTTGCTGTGGATCCAGGCCTTATTTGTCTTACTTTGCAATACATGTCAGTATAGAGTGAGCTGAGCTTGAACATATGTTGCAATTCATCAATATAGAGACACCCAGATGGTTAAGTTTGGGTACAATTTCAATCTGTGACTTGCTTTTGCATTCTTAATTAGAAACACAGACTGAATCAGCAAGAGTTATATGTGGTGTAGGTTCTTTGTGATACATTTGTCTGACTTATGTGTTCTGGTTTAAACAAAGGGTCATGCCAAGGCACATGTGAACACACAGATAGGCCATGACCTTGAGTGACCCCATTAATTAGGGTTACCTTGTCCACGCTTGTGACATTCAGTGAGGGTTTCAGTAAGGTAAGGTAAATCCCAATGTTTTCTCTGTGACACCCTGCCTGCCTACACGTTGCGTAGGTTTCCTAATGCTTGCTTCTCTAAAACTGACTAAAACAAAGCTGCATTCCTCCTCTGATGAATAACAGGCTTCCCGTAAGTCGTCCCACGCCAACCCCCCCCCCCCCCGCGTCACTAATATCAGTGAGAAAGCTCACAGCTGTTGGTCTGTGCCGCCCTCTACAAACGACTATGCTATTCGAAAGTTTTTTGTTTGTATGCTGTTTATTATTTCCCAGTGGTTATATGAGTGTGTTTTTTACAGTTTGGGGGATTCAGATACACGCAATCACACAGAAGACTGTTTCTCTGGCTGAATGTTAGTGCAGTTAGCTGAACACTTCTCCCCTCTCCCTGTGTTGTGGAAACTTTGTCCAACCTCTCTCAGAAAAAAAAAACTTCTGTTTATGTGGGTTAACAAAACATAACATTCGCATTTCAAATACAGGATTGTAATCAATCACGTCTTAATTATTATGACCTACAATATATTGTATATTTAAGTATGTGCTTTATTGCATGTATGAGTTATAAGAACACAAATGAACAGAACAGAGGCATACTGTGTGCCTGGATTTCCTCCAGACTATCCCTCCTCCCAAAGTTGCTGCGCTGGGGCCTCCTTTACTTCTCCCTCCTCCCCTTTCTGGAAGTCTCCAAACCCCTCTGTGTTTTGCTCTCGTTATCTGTGAAAATGGAGGTAGAGGGGTAAGTGGAAGCTTGTTGTTTTTGTGGTTTAAATTGTAACATCATGATATGGTATGTTCTCTAGCATGTTAAGGGTATTACTGTGATGTCCTTTTCTTGTATATTTTGTAGACTTGAGTGTTCATGCAGTAAACCAGTAAAAAAAAAAAAAAGTACAGGAAGTGTAGTGCTACATTCATGGGTTTCGGTTCGCTGTGCACAGATGTGTCATTCATTTTCCCCCTCCCTCACATCTCTCTCTGACCACCCCCTCCATTCTTTCATCTGATATCACTCTTTCACAGTATTTGTTTTGCTTTTCGGTTAGTTTTCTGTGTTTTCCCCACAGGACTGACCCTGCTAGACAGGCAGAGAAGGTGACCGAGGTCCAGACTGTGACGGGGGGACATAAGCCTCTGCATCGCTTCTTAAGAGGACAGCCCAAATACATTGGGGTCAGCTCAACGACATGCATGTAAACAAATGTTGCACAATGTTGGCATCATCCTTGTAGATTCAGCTTGCAATAATCACGTCATTCTGAAAACATGATTGAGTGCACAATTTAGCCCAAACTCTAGATTTTATAAGAGAGATTTTATTGCAACAGTTGATTGTTTTCTTTCACTAAAACATGTAACCAAATCCATAAAAATAAAAAATAACAGAAGTTAAGTTGGTCAGGAAAAGTAGCACCATGGTAAATAAAGCATTAGAGGTACTTACAGTGTTACTGATAATAATAATAATAATAATAATAATAATAATAATAATAATAGTGGTCTGTCTGTCCAGACATCAATGCCAACACAGAGCATAGGCTAAGGCCTGCAACAAAATAAAATGCAATCATAGAACCTTCCATTTAAATGTGTTTTGTTCAACCTCAATGGATGCCACTGTCCAAACAAACAGAGTACCAATTTTCTCTGTATGAATAAATGTTGCGTTTACCTGCCTGAGATTGTGTTGAATAGATAATAGCTTATTCTGTCTGACTCTGCTGTGCTGATTTGTCAGGGCTCATTCTGATGGTTCTGTTTCGTTTTCTCTCTGGATAGATTGCGTTGCTGTTCTTTGGGTGTAATGAGATGATGATGGGCCTCGCGTTGATGAAGGAGACAGTTACGAACTCAAGTTCTTTATACACACCTTTCTGGCAGGCCGCTTTGGTAAATTTCTTTAATTAATCCCTTAAAATGTCATGATTGAATTTGTTTGCATTTTGACATTTAAAGACCGTTTATAGAGCTGTTAAGAGTACAGTGAGTGTAGTTAGTAGGTTGAATACAGCATGTTTGTGTCATCATACAGTAGTTTTCAAATGGGGGAGACCTCAGTACAGTCCATGATATTTTGGATATTGAATACTTGAATACACTCTGGGACAGTGGTTCTTAACCTGGGTTCGATCAAACCCCAGGGGTTCGTTGAGCCACTCTCAGGGGATCGGCAGGGGTCAAGACACACGCAGTATAGCCCGGTTCACACTAGCAATGTCGGGCCGTTTTTATACATACCTACATATTTTATTTTTCAAATTACGAAGGGTTCGGCGAATGCACTGATGAAGCTTGCAGGGTTCAGTACCTCCAAAAAGGTTAAGAACCACTGCTCTGGGATATTGGGAAAATCCCACTCTGGGAAACCAATCAGTCCTGGAAAGAAACTTCATAAGCCTGTGAGAAATCTGAATCGGTCCTGTATCCCATCTTGTGGTTCTTTTTTTTTCCAGTTCATCACCTGTGGAAGCCTGTCAATCCATACTCACAGCTACCCGTCCAAAAAGCTGGCAAGTACTCCCTGTGACTTTCAATGTTAAAGCTCAAGCCTTAAAAGTAAACATCACTACACCATCAGCTATTTGAGCTCTATAGACATAAACATTTGTTTTGTTTGGTAGCGGTTCAGTGACCTTTCATCCTTCCTGTTCCCCCTCTCCAGGTGACTGTGTGCTTTTCCATGTACATTGTCACTATACTAGGTGGGCTGTTTGCACTAGTTCAAAGAGTGGTTTGCTTTATACTTTTGAGTCTCTGGTTCGGTTTTTATTTTAATGGGGATGAACCAGCATATCCCCGCTATGTGAGTATGACAATGGATCTGAGACTTATTTTCTCTCTGTAAGCACCTACATTTTAACACCGTCCCCTTGTTTCATTGCATAGCCCAACACTGCATACCCCACACTGTTATTGATTGTTTTAAATATATACAGGAAATTGTATACCGTTTTTTTTTATTTACAATAAATATTTTTTTGTCTCCTTCTTACCCCAGGCTCAGTTGGTAAGCACGGAGGCTGTGTTATTCGTAACTACAGTCTGTGTGATCGTACTCCTTATTTCTCTAAGCTGGTTTGCCAAAGTGTCCTTGAGGTCTTCCCACACACAGGTAAATCATCCATCCCCCTGAATAAACCAACATAACAGATCTGAAATCTAGATTTCATGTCTTAAAAAAAGGAAGCATGCTGACCTTACATTGTGTGCATCTACGTAGATATCTTTCATGAATGTCACACAGTGCTTCTGCACCACTAACACGTTTGGTAATCTCTCTCTTCCCCTACAGGTCATCGTACGTCAGCATCTGACAGTCATAGACTCAGACAGGGAATGAACAGAATATATTGCGCTCCGGAAGCTGACATTTTGATGGTCTCTAGTAACTCATTATTGATGAATGTGACCCTAATCATATGAATGCAATCACTGTAGTAGTTTCACTTCAGATACAGCAATTTCACTCCCTCTGTTTTGTTTGGGAAGTGAGAGATCAGTCTCAGACAAGGCCTCTCAGTCATACAAGGAGGCTGTATGTTATGTCAGCATGGTCTCTTAGTTTTCCTGCCACTAAGATGCTATTGATCAGTAATGATTTCTTTGTCTTACTACACCTCGTCTTTGCAGAACACATCTGGATGCTTTTTATGACTATCAGGAGGTGTGTAGAACAGACTGTTTCCTAGTTTGAATTAGTTCAGAAATGTTCTGATGTGATGTCAACATGTTTGCAATAGACAACTATTTCCTGATTCCAGACCACATCTATCTGTGTTTTGTGACTCTCTCTGAGCATGATTTTTCAATGGATGACCTTATGCAATGGGAAATTCCATGATTGTACCAAAACCTGCTTTTTTTTCCTCTCCCACGTTTGGCCACATGCAGTTGTTTTGCATTTAGCATGTCCGTTCTCCAAACAGCTGCACAGCGACAGTACCGATCCACTCTATGCATGAGGTCTGCCCCCTTGTGGCAGCTTTTGACATCATTCATTTATGCCTTCGAATCTCAGCTTCAGTTTGTGTTCCAAAACATGCGCTGATTAGAAAGCATGAGTTCCTAAGTAAGTTGTTTCATTTAAATGTTGTGCACTGGGTTGTGCAGTGGACCGTTGGACCACAGACTCTGTAGTCCAACGTTCCACTGCACAGTGCACATAATACACATTTAGTAAAAACTTTACTGATCCCTATCTAACTGAGAACACAGATAGAAATGTAATCTTACTTACTAACCAACAGAACATCTTTTAAAAGTTGCAACCATAAGCCAGCTTCAAAATACATCCACAGCAAACTTTTTATCTTTCAAATCCACTATGAAAATCTGTGCACCTCTTCGCATGATAAGGTAATTCCTCTGATGTATGGTACTCGACTGGTCTTTGCTCTGGTATCTGACCACGTATTTACCACTTATTTCATAATAACTGTTTTTTATACATATCTTTATTTTTAATAACTGAACTTACTCTTTGTTTTGTTTTGTTCGTTGTACATGTTCATGTTCATATTTCACATCCCACCATGTACTCTGAATTCACTTTTTCAAACAACTATGTTGTAAACGGGTGTGAGAAAGTTGATACACAAATTAAAGTTTATTATTATTTTCACTGTAAGTCATACTGATAATTGTAACAACAACAAACTACGACCAAAAACAACCACTTCTACTACCTCTAATACCAACAGCAAATAGTACATAGTGTGCAACTGTATGCACTCTGTATTTAATTCACGCACACACACACACACACACACACACACACACACACACAGTTATACATGTATATGGATACTTGACCAACAGCACTTTGCACAGGGAGGGTTACACATTTTAGCCTACTAACCTTGGTGTATTTGGTTAACTTAAAAAATTGCTTTGTGAGATATCTCCTAGTTCAACATGTTGATTAGGCTTTTTAAATTACTTACTTAAACATGCTCATTGCAGGGGCTCTAAAACCTACAGTACTGTGCAAAAGTTTTAGGCAGGTGTGAAAAAATGCTGTAAACTAAGAATGCTTTCAAAAATGGAAGTGTTAACAGTTTATTTTCATCAATTCTTCCTAAATTAACAAAATGCAGTGACGGAACAGAAGAAAATTCTAAATTAAATCAATATATGGTGTGACCACCCTTTGCCTTCAAAATAGCATCAATTCTTCCAGATACACTTGCGCAGTTTTTGAAGGAACTCGGCTGGTAAATTGTTCCAAACATCTTGGAGAACTAACCACAGATCTTCTTTGGATGTAGGCTTCCTAAAATTCTTCTGTCTCTTCATGTAAACCCAGACAGATTCGATGATGTAGAGATTAGGGCTCTGTGGGGGTCATACCATCACTTGCAGGACTTTCTGTTCTTCTTTAAGCTGAAGATAGTTGTTAATGACATTGGCTGTATGTTTGGGGTTATGTTCCTGCTGCAGAATACATTTGGTGCCAATCATACGCCTCCCTGATGGTATTTCATGATGGATTAGTATCTGCCTGTATTTCTCAGCATTGAGGACACCATTCATCCTGACCAAATTTCCAACTCCACTTGCAGAAATGCAGCCCCAAACTGGAAAGGAACCTCCACCATGCTTCACTGTTGCCTGCAGACTCTCATTATTGTACCTCTCTCCAGCCCTTCGGCGAACAAACTGCCTTCTTCTACAGCCAAATATTTCTAATTTTGACTCATCAGTCCAGAGCACCTTCTGCCATGTTTCTGCACCCCAGTTTCTATGTTTTCGTGCTTAGTTCAGTCACTTGGCCTTGTTTCCTTGTCGGGGTAGAGCTTTTTGGCTGCAACTCTTCCATGAAGACCACTTCTGGCCAGACTTCCCTGGACAGTAAATGTCTGTACCTGGGTACCACTGGTTTCTGCCAGTTCTGAGCTGATGCCACTGCTTGAAATCTTCCGTTTTCGAAGGTAAATAAGCTTGATGTGTTTTTCATCAGCTGCATTAAGTTTCCTTGGCTGACCACTGCGTCTACGATCCTCAACGTCTTCTTCAAAAGAGCTTGAACTGCACATTTTGAAACCCCTGTCTGCTTTGAAATCTTTGTCTGGGAGAGACCCTGCTGATGCAGTATAACTACGTTGTGTCTTGTTGCTGACAAAAAACATTTATTGTTTACATTTTTCAAAGCATTCTTAGTTCATAGCATTTTTTCACACCTGCCTAAAACTTTTGCACAGTACTGTATATCAGATGAAATAAAGTATAAAAAGAAGATAAAAGTCTTTACCTCAAAAGTGGTCTCATCTAGTTCCCCTGCAATTTACCATTGCTTTGTTTGCTTCATTGGTTCAGATTGCAGGTCGGTCTGTTACAAGTGAATAAACCTACACTTTAAACCTACCAAAAGTTAAGTAATACCGCCACCCTCTGGTCATTTTGGAGAAAGCCACAACATTTATCTGCTTCGGCCATTGCGTCATTTTTCGGCGACACTTTCTGACAAGCATGGCTGGGGCCGAGGTGGAAAAGAAACCCACACTGGAAATGGTAATTGTTTATTTAAGTAACCATGATTTTCATACAGTAGAGATACATGACAATTGTAGTGTTATGCAATGGTTGAACTGCTCCGGAGAAACCGTGACATTTCTTGACTGACACAACAGCAGATAGCACTCCTTTAGGTTGCGTTATTTATCACGCGAGCTCACAGTAGTGTCGAAGTGGCGAATTAACTAGCTATTTACTTGTTAGAAAAGCAATCTTTGATGTATAACACTTAAATAACTGTATAACACGTAGTTTAAGTACAGCACTAATGTATGTAATACAATACGTTAACCGAGACTGCAGCGCTAGCTCGATGTGTGAATTACTAGCAATGTGTCATGTTAACTGTGTTTTAATCAATGTGGAAAGTCTAATACAATGTCTTGAATAGTCATTACCATACGACCTGCAATGAAAATTGTGCTCTGACACTGCACTTGATCCATTGTTTTTGGGTCCAGCATTCGTACACTATAAAAGAGGGATGAGACTTTCAAAGTTCGCACTACTCTGCCTAACCGATAGAGGTCACCCTGTGTATTTCAATGTGATAAATCCTTGAATTAGGATCGGCAGTTTTACAAAATTGTAAAGACTTGTTGCTAGAATTATAGTCACACCAAGCTGTAGTTAAAATCCTTGCATAGATATCTCGTACTGTAATACTTTCAATTTCAGTAGCTGGATCTAGAGAATGGCCTTATTGAAATATGTAAAATGTAAAACCTAGTAATATGTGTGAATGCATTGAATAGAACTAGACCTTGGTTACTTTTGATCACATGGTAGAAGTAAACTTTGTGATCTGTGCCAGTGTTTTCCAAGGGGCACTTGGGACTCCCTGGCTGATGGGACTTATTTCCCTCTCTCTCTTTTGTATTTCATATTTTCTTTCTGAGAAAATGTCCTCAGAGAGTCAGTCTTACCGGAAAGCACAGGTCATTTTGGGGTGGCATGCAGAGGTTTTGTTGAGCCAGAACAAATGAAAGGATATCCTCTCTTGCGTGCTTGACTCAAGAGTGAGGCAGTTTCTTTTACACTTATTTATTCTTAACTAATTCCTACATGTGTTATTTCAAAGGGCGTGCAATAGGCTCTCTAAAAGTGTTCTGGTATTCCTATGCATGGCCATTGGGAAAGCATTTGAGAATGAAATGGGAGCCATTTTCTAACAGGCTAACAAGGGAGGCTGATGGGTTTAAAAACACTTCAACTGAAGGTTAAAGGTCGTTTCCTTAGTTTCCCACCCTCTGGCACATCCTGTCCAAATTAGCATAGGTAGTAACCGTTAGCAGTGTTTTCATGGTGAACTCCCTGCCATTGGAGATCCTATCTTCCTTCTCCCACCCCAACATCGCCTGTTTCCCTGTGAAGTTTTATCAGAGCGGCTTAGCCCGCTGTGTCAACAGATCCTTCCCCTCCTCAGTTACAAAAGTGCCTCTTTCCTATTATGATCCTGCATGTTGTCTTGCACTTTCTCCCGTCCAACACACACATACACACACACACACACACACACACACACACACACACACACACTGCTGGGGCCCTCCATGGCTGCAAATAGTGCTTCCTCCCGCTGAGTCAGCATGGTTTTCCAAAAAAGCATCCACCTTAAAACAAGCCCCAGTGCTTCATGGTTTTAACCTGATGTCTTGTATGGGGGTGTGTGTGTGTGCGTGTGTGTTGTGGGTGGAAAAATCTATTCAGGTCATATGTTGAGCAGTGCGGAGCCTTGTTTCTCTTCCTTGATAACGACTCTGAGTACACACACACACACACACACACACACACACACACACACACACACATGCATGCATGCTGAGACTCTGAGTGTGTGTGTCCTGCAGGTCCAGGCGGACGGGACGGATGAGGGGTGTGTGACATTCGTTCTGCATCAGGAGGACCACACACTGGGCAACTCCCTCAGATACATGATCATGAAGAAGTGAGTCACGTAGTTTGCCTGACGCAAACACACACATGCACACACACGTCCCACAGTAGGTGTATATACACACACACACACACACACATACACACACACACACACACATATATATATATATAAACAAATAAGTGTGTGAGCCACAATGAATGAGAGATGCAAACTTCTATGCCCATCCACCCCCACATACCTGTTGCTCCCAAATGACTGCCATCACTTCTGGTCAATGCATGCAGGAGCACACACTCATTCACACTCTTTCTTAAGCTCCAGCCCAAGATTCTGAGATCTGATGTAGACAGTGGTGATGGAGGTTGAGGTTAGGGCAAGGCCTTTGGTGTTGGAGGTGGACATGGTGGAGGCTAGTGACGTAGCTAACTCCTCTCTGCCCATCTCTAGGGTTAGTGACGTAGCTAACTCCTCTCTGCCCATCTCTAGGGTTAGTGACGTAGCTAACTCAACTCTGCCCATCTCTAGGGCTAGTGACGTAGCTAACTCAACTCTGCCCATCTCTAGGGCTAGTGACGTAGCTAACTCCTCTCTGCCCATCTCTAGGGTTAGTGACGTAGCTAACTCCTCTCTGCCCATCTCTAGGGTTAGTTACGTAGCTAACTCAACTCTGCCCATCTCTAGGGTTAGTGACGTAGCTAACTCCTCTCTGCCCATCTCTAGGGTTAGTGACGTAGCTAACTCCTCTCTGCCCATCTCTAGGGTTAGTGACGTAGCTAACTCCTCTCTGCCCATCTCTAGGGTTAGTGACGTAACTAACTCCTCTCTGCCCATCTCTAGGGTTAGTGACGTAGCTTACTCAACTCTGCCCATCTCTAGGGTTAGTGACGTAGCTAACTCAACTCTGCCCATCTCTAGGGTTAGTGACGTAGCTAACTCCTCTCTGCCCATCTCTAGGGCTAGTGACGTAGCTAACTCCTCTCTGCCCATCTCTAGGGTTAGTGACGTAGCTAACTCAACTCTGCCCATCTCTAGGGTTAGTGACGTAGCTAACTCCTCTCTGCCCATCTCTGCAGTCCAGAAGTGGAGTTCTGTGGCTACAGCATCACCCACCCGTCCGAGAGCAAGATCAACTTCCGCATCCAGACACGAGGTAAGGGAGATGTCCCTCTCTGCTCCTCCCCCTCCCTTCAATACACTGAAGGCTTTGATGGGTCCCTCACTGCTCTCTAGTCCATATGTAGAGTGACATGGTGGGAGCTGTTTGTGCGTGTTTGAGTAGAACTGTGTTTGTGTGTCTGTGTGTGTCTGTGTGTGTGTGTGTGTCTGTGTGTGTGTGTGTGTGTGTGTGTGTGTCTGTGTGTGTGTGTGTGTGTGTGTGTGTGTCTTGGCTCATGTTTCATCAGAGGAAAGTCGGTCAAGTTACTTAGCTAGTGAGCTACTTAGGGGGTTACTTAGACCAAAACAACACACCAACGCAATCCTTCTGCAGTTCATCTGGCCTAGCAATCATCGCGCCTAAACCCGTCTTTCCGGAGATTCATTTATGTGGGTTTTACACTCCCAAACATTCAATCCACTTTAACACACAAGTGAAAACAAATGCTATTCTTAGTCGTCTGTATTTCCTGCCCCCATGGACAAGTTGGATCAAATATGCGTTTCCTAATTTTTTCCAGCATCTTGATGAGTAGACCCTCTGTGGTTTGGTCAGGATACTGTCCCAGTAGTCACTCTGCTCTTTAATGAAATCAGCAGAGGAGCCTCTGTCTCAGATCACATCTCTGAGCGTCTGCAGCCATGACAATGGAGTCCCTTCAGTCCATAATCTAATTGGAGGGGCTTGGTTAAGGGGCTTTGGGTCTACGGCAGGCTGGAAGGGATGCTGACAGACTTCTGTTGTTGACATTTTCCCCTCATAGGCCAGGCTTGGTGGCCCACGTCATGCATGTCTCAGTGAATCCCTGAAGCCAAAAGCAGGGGATGGCAGCCATCTTGTTTTGGGGCTGGTAAGGGTTGTTATTGTATTAAATGTCTGATTGGCTGGTAAATCTAATCTTGGCAGAAAAGTTGTTAGGCTCCAATCGAATGAGACAGGACCAGTGAGGAATGGGGCCAGTGTCGTGATTTATTTGTTTGTCTGTCTCCCTCATTCTCTTTTTTCTATCTGAATCCCAGTCACTCTCTGTCTCTTCCTCTCTCTCGGCCTGATTCTCTCTAGTCAATTCTCAGATATACTCCGTCTCACTGTCTTTGACTTCCTTATATAATAGGTGACTTTCTAGACAGTACCCGACAATGACCAACAAACACCAACTGCTGGCGCACACTGACCTAACTGTTGGTGTTTGTTGGCGTTTGTTGGAGAATGTTGGCGTTTGTCGGGGCAGTGTGCAAGCGGCTTTAGAAGGGGCATTTAGTGGGAAGGGCTGAATTTGTGAGAAATCGTTGGTGATTACGTTCACATCAACTCTACAGACATCCTCGGATTTAAATAGCTGGCGGGGCATTTCTGTATGAAAATCCAGGTGCACGAGAACGCACGTTCAATGTAAGAATCCTCATTCTGGGGAGCACAGCTGAGAACAATAAGAACCCATTTTCAGGCGTTAATAAATAAGGGGAAGATCCAATGACATTGGGCCTCATTCTCGAACGCAGTTGAGAAGAATTTAAGAAGGACTTTCTTCTGAACTCCACTTCGGTGGATTTAGGACAATATTTGCCATTCTCCAACGTTTTCTCATCTGGGATTTCTTCTGAACTTCAGAAGACTTTCAGAACGCGAAATAGCAGTCGTAACTTTGCCGGGGTCTTCTCAAATGCGATTCCTCAATGTGATTCCTCAAAAAACCACAAGATGGCCCACAGGGTTCATGTCACCAGTGTCGGGGCCAAAAGGGTTACACTTGAACACATGCCAGAACTGCCAGTCAGAGTTATCTCTCACCAACAGGCTCTTACGCCCATTCAGCATGCTCAATCAGCTGAAAACCCACCATCAGGGGTTGGACTAGTGCCAGGGGGCCATAAACCCTCCTGATGGCTTGACATAGGTGTATCAGGGGCTTAAGCATACAGCCAAGACAATGTGTCTTAGGTACAACTCTTTGAATGTCCTTGGGTGGCCCAGCATGGCCCTGACTTGAACCCAGTCGAACAACTCTGGAGAGATCTGAAAATGACTGTCCACCGACGGTCCCCATCCAACCTGACCGAGCTTGAGAAGATTTGCAGAGATGAATGCCCCATCCAGGTGTGCAAAGTGTGTCACATCAAAGAAGTCTTATAGCTAATCGCTACAAAAGGTACCTTAACTAAGTACTGAGTAAAGGGTCTAAATACTTATGTTAATGTGATGTCAGTATTTCTGAATATTTAATTTCTAAAATCCTAAATGCACTGTATCACTCCAGCAGACTTTGGAGACTTAGCTTAGGCTTAGCATAGTCTCTCTCCCTCCTTCGTGCTCTCTCTCTCTTTCTCTCTATTTCATACAAACAGGCTGATTGAAGTCTGGTGCCCTGCCTAAAGACGGCTGGTGGAGTGCCAGGATTCTCTCCACTCGCACACTCCCGACCTGACACAAATTTCCCACATTCCCTCATTCCTCTCACCAGACCTAAATAAAAACATCACTATTTATAGCGGACACTCCAATTTTTTATTTTTTTTGCACCGACTCAATTGCTGTCATAGTACATGGCCAGTTGAAAAGGTCACATTGGCCCAAGTGTATACGGCAATACTAGCCAAGCAAAATGCTTTGATGTCTCGACCAATTCGATCACAGCTCTTCTTAAGATAAACACCGCAAACATTTGTGTGTTTTCTTTCATCAGAGGACAAGGAATTCATTCAGTTACTTAAGTCTGGCCACCTTGGCACAAACAAGTTGGGAACAGGCGGTCAACACACGTGAGAGATGGGGTGTGAGTTGGTGGACCGCACACTTTGCTGGAGAGTGCTGCTTTTAGCTTCTTTCTGACTCATGACTACATAATCACATCTGCAGTCGCGTAGTAAAACATGGATCTTCATTTTTCAACCCCCCTGGCTGCGCTCACAAAGTCAGATCCAATCAGATTACTCCGAATTAAAAAAAAATCAGCCCATGGCTCAGACTCCAAGACTTCCACACCCATACAAAAATACGGCAATAAAAATTCCTGTTTGTAGATGAAATACAGTACAGGAAAACAAAAAAACGATGCATTGCTTGTAAAATGGAGTCCTTTCTGATGAAGGCTGAATGGCGAGACACACATGACCACCACATGTCACATGTAGCCATCAGAGAGAGCCGAAGAACAGCGGCCCTGCGTTGCATTCCAAAGTGCCAGCAACACATGGGCCTCTTGTCACAAAACAACTTGTGTTTCGGGTAAATGCAGATTTATAGAGGTGACTGGAAGTTTCAGGATGGTATTAAAGAACTCACACACACACACACACACACTCTCGCACACACATACGCACACACATACTTCTACTCATTTCAAGTTTGTGTGTGTGTGTTTGTGTTCTCGTCAGTATGCGACAGTAGAAGAAGAGCGTGTGTGTGTGTTTGTGTTTGTGTGTGTGTGTGTGTGAGTGAGTAAGTACACACATCTTGAGAGCCATGTGTGTATGTATAAATATATATATGTGTGTGTGTGTGTGTGTGTGATTAAGCATGCAGCTGACTCTTAATAACAAAATGAGATTAGGCGAAGGACTCTGACTGCTCCATTGACGGCACTCTGCAGACACCCCCCACCCACTTGACCTGACATGTAAAATGAATTGCATACGGTCAACTTGTATAACATGCTTAAGTGTTTGACCTCTTTTCTGTCTGTCTCTCCTTTTCACGGTTCCTCTAGGGGGTCTCCCAGCTACGGACGGATTACGCAAGGGCTTGAACGAACTTTCAGAAGTCTGTCAGCATGTCCTCAGCACCTTTCAGGTGAGCGGCCATGGCTAGAAAAGTTGTGGCAGTAGCTTTGTTTTGGTCAGTGAACAGTTTTTGTGTTGATCTTGATGTGTACTCAGGATCATTGGCCTGTAGTTGAAAACAGCATAGGCCTTCTCGCTGCCGAAATGTATTCCCAGACTAATTTGTGGTTACGGAGACTGTCTGATCGCAGGTAAGGAAGCTGACCCCACAATGAACACACTGGCTGCAGTACAGAAAAATTGATGGCCATAGATGGCTTTTTTTTCTTGAATCAAAGAGCTAGGTTATCATGAGCGTAGGGAACCAGAGGGAACAAGTAACTGCCACTAATATCTGGTGTATCGTGCCATCAGCAAACTTCTAAGACCAACAGGTTTTGGTGTTTTCGTACCCTAAAAGTCATTGCGGTGTTTGTCACATACTTCATTTTAACAGGGTACTGAGAGATTTGTTTTCAGAGCTTGTTGCATAAGCCTTGCAAATTCTATAAATGGTCATCCAAAAGATTAAGTATTATGGCCAGAAATAGATGGGGTAGCTTTTAAGGGAAACATGATTTCGAAGAGTTTGAAGAACCCTCAGCTAAGACTCCCGATTGAGTTTGAAAATGAGGTTATTGACATTGCCACGCCAAAGGCCCCAGCTGCTGACAAACACTGAGGTGCTTTGATGACGTGCGCCCTGTGACTACAAAGACTGGGGACTCTGGACCAGGTACGCCTGTTTAGAAACTAACGGAATTACAAAGTGTGAGTGAGTGAGGTGAGTGAGGTGAGTGAGGTGAGTGAGTGAGGTGAGTGAGGTGAGTGAGGTGAGTGAGGTGAGTGAGGTGAGTGAGGTGAGTGAGGTGAGTGAGTGAGTGAGTGAGTGAGTGAGTGAGTGAGTGAGTGAGTGAGTGAGTGAGTGAGTGAGTGAAATATGGGGGGCGGGGTGGAGTGAAGGAGCTAGAGTCTTATGATCCAAAGGAGAAAGGTGGAACAATAGAGGAAAACAATGTGGAAGTGGAGAAGCAGAAGGGTTATGAAAATTTGCCTAAAAGAAATGCGAGTCTGTGCACGATTCCATGCACTGTGTTATGCATATTGATTGGGGGTTGTTCTACCAAGCGACGTACAAGGGAGAAAACAGTCAAGCAACGAGCAATCGAGACAATAAATACTACTTTACATAAGAAATAGAAAGATTGCTTGAGGGTTCCGGTTATGGCGAGGTGCTAGGAGGTTGCAAATTTTAAGCCACTACCGCTGGAATGTAATTTAATCCTACAATACTAATCAGAATATTGTCCAAAGACACGCACCACATGTTTAAGAGTACCCAAAGTTAAAATGTCAGCAAAAAAAAAATTAGAAAAAGACCCTCATATTTACATCCACACTCGCATGCATGGCCAGAGCCAGTGATGACTTTTGTTTTAATTTCTGACACTTTGTGTGAGCTGCATAGCAGCAAGTGATTAGGATTGTCGGTCTGAGGCTACCACACCTTCATACACGCACACACACGTGCACGTGCGTTCACACACACACACATATTCATACACGCATTCATACAAAAATGCATACACACAGATATCTCATTCGCATTTAAGAGTTGGATGGAAACCCAGCCAGTGAAGGATGGGTGAGGAGGATATGAAGTGAATCACCCGCAACAAATTATTCCCAAATGATCACAGGCGTGATTTAAATGACCACAACTGGCCTTAATTAGCTGCTACCTTTGAGTGGTAAAGTAGAGATCTCTTCTGGATATAAAAATCACTCTGTCTGAGGGGCATCAGCCAGGCTGCGACATAATAGATAATAATAATAATAATTTTTATTTATAAAGCACATTTCATACACAGAATGCAGCTCAAAGTGCTCGAACAAAATAGAAGTTAAAAAATAAAAACAACAAGAAAAGGAGCATATTGACAAAAAATAAAATAAAGGTAGGCAAAAGTATAAAAAAAGTAAAAAATAGATGAAATGAAGACTAAAGATACAAGGTGATTTAAATACTTCAGTGAGGTAAAGACTGGAACAGTCCAACCATCATGTGTCATGTGTCACAAAACATCTAGAGTTCAGCGGCTAGAATGGGGGTGCATGTGTGACGTACACAATCGTAAGAGCTATCCATAAAACTGGACTCTTGGAGGGTGGGAAAAGAAGCTATTGTTTTAGAAGATCCACATTAAAGCATGTATGAATGTTGCTTGTGATATGGGAAAAGGTTTGAATAATCATAAAGTACTAGTCAAAAGTTTTGACACATCTTCTCATTTAATGTTTTTTCTTTTATTTACATTTTTTTCTACATTGCAGATTAATATTGAAGACATCAAAACTATGAAGGAACACATATGGAATTATGTGGTTAACAAAAAAAGTGTTAAAGAAACCCAGAATATGTTTTAATTTCTAGATTCTTCAAAGTAGCCACCTTTTGCTTTGATGACAGCTTTGCACACTCTTGGCATTCTTTCAAGAAGCTTCATGAGGTAGTCACCTGGAATGGTTATGAGGTAATCACCTGGAATGGTTTTCAGTTAACAGGTGTGACTTGTCAAGAGTTCATTTGTGGAATTTCTTGCTTTCTTAATGTGTATGAGACCATCAGTTGTGTTGTGCAGAGGCAGGGTTGGTACACAGTTCTATACAGTGAATAGGCCTGTTTTGGGACACATGACCCATGATGGCTGGACTGTTAACATCTTCCAGTCTTTACCTCACTGAAGTCTTTAGGATAGGCCTATTCAACTACAGTTCTAATCCATATTATGGCAAGAAGAACCACTCAACTTAAGAAAGAGAAACGACAGTCCATCGTTACTTTAAGACAGGAAGGACATTCAATCTGGAAAATTTCAAGAACTTTGAATGTATACTCAAGTGCAGTCGCGAAAACCATCAAACGCTTTGATGAAACTGGCTCTCATGAGGACCACCCCAGGACAGGAAGACCAAGAGTTACCTCTGCTGACAAGAATAAGTTCATTAGAGTTACCAGCCTCAGAAACCACAAATTAACAGCACCTCGTATTAGAGCCCACATAATGCTTTGCAGAGTTCAAGTAGCAGACACATCTCAACATTAACTTTTCAGAGGAGACTGCGTGAATCAGGCCTTCATGGTCGAATTGCTGCAAAGAAGCCACTACTGAGGAAGAAGAAGAAGAAGAGACTTGCTTCGGCCAGGAAACACAAGGAATTGTGATTAAACCGGTGGAAATCTGTACTTTGGTCTGATGAGTCGAATTTTTAGATTTTTGGTTCCACCCGCCACTTCTTTGTAAGATGGTGAGCAGATGGTTTCTACATGTGTGGTTCCCACTGTGAAGCACGAAGGAGGAGGTGTGATGGTGTGGGGTGAATTATTTTATATCACTTTGCTGGTGACACTGTTGGTGAATTATTCATAATTCAAGGCCTACTTAACCAGCATGGCTACCACAGCATTCTGCAGCATACGTGCCATCCCATCTGGTTTGCACTTAGTGGGACCAGCATTTGTGTTTAAACAGGACAATGACCCCAAACACACCTCCAGGCTATGTAAGGGCTATTTGACCAAGAAGGAGGGTGATGGAGTGCTGCATCAGATGACCTGGCCTCCACAATTACCCAACCTAAACCCAAGTGAGATGGTCTGGGATGAGTTAGACCGCAGAGTGAACAAGGCAAAGCAGCCAACAAGTGCTCAGCAAAGCTGTCAACAAAGCAAAAGGTGGCTACTTTGAATATTCTGATTTGTTGAGCATTTGTTTGTTGTTGTTGTTTACCACATCATTCTATATGTGTTCCTTCATAGTTTGGATGTCTTAAATATTGATCTGCAATGTAGAAAAATAATTAAGGAAAACCGTTGAATGAGAAGGTGTGTCCAAACTTTTGAATGGTACTGTATGAGGCCAAAATGGAACGATTTGGACAATCCTCAAAGCGTTATGTGGTGCAATGTAGTGCCAATGCCTCAAGAAACACAGACTCAATCGTGAAATATGGCAGTGGTTACACCATGTTGTGGGGATATTTCTGATATTTGAATTTAGAATTGACAGGAGAATGAATGGGAATAAATTCTACCCAATATCACAAGAAAACCTGTTGCTGTCTATTGTGAGACTAAGGCTTTGAGAGAAGGATTACCTGGCTCTAGGACAGTGGTTCTTAACCTTATTGGAGGGACTGAACCCTGCAAGCTTCATCAGTGCATTTGCCGAACCCTTCGTAATTTGAAAAATAAAATATGATTTCTTCAAAATGTAGGTATGTATAAAAAAGGGCCCGACATTGCTAGTGTGAACCGGGCTATACTGTGTGTGTCTTGACCCCTGCCGAACCCCTGAGAGTGACTCAACGAACCCCTGGGGTTCGATCGAACCCAGGTTAAGAACCACTGCTCTAGGACAATTACCAAGGCACAGGGCTAAACCAACACTGGAGTGGCTCAAAAACAAAAACTACAAACCCTAATCTTACTGAGACTACTGAGGGGAGATGAGGTACATACATTTTGCAAAGAAGAATGAGAAAGGCTGTTATTGCAGCAAAAGGTTTGTCTTATGTATTGTCTTATGTAAGTATTAATGTATAGGAATTGAAACGTATGCAAGCAGGTTATTTTAGTGGTTCATTTATTTTTGATTTTAGTAGAGAAATAACTTATTTACCTCTTTAGAAATATACCACAGCACAAGTGTTCCCAATGAAAATACTGATTGGGAAACAAGGTGTAAAGACCTTTTGTAAACTAGAAAATGCTGAGGGGGTTGAATACTTTTGCAAGCCACTGTATAGACAAAACAGATATATGGAGCCTAACAGAGAAGATGGACGAAGGCAAAGTAGGGGAAAAGGATTGAATGGGCTCATTGGCGTGAGGGTTGTTGGTGGACCTCAATGTCTGACAGTTTCATCCACTACAATGTGAATGTGATCCTAAATATTTAGAATACGTTACTCACCTTGAGTCCTTATAACGGAATATGTTACAAATTACATTTTAGGTATTCTGTAGTGGAATACATTTTAAATGTAACCCTCTAAACACTGTTTATAGGTAATACAATGCATTTCTTGTGTATGTTCATAGTGTTACTTGTAACTCACCTTAAACCTAATGTAACACGATGGACCAGTTTCAGAGGTAAGAAGGACCTAGGAGTTTTACCTAGTAGGATGTCGTAACATAAACATAAATAGAACTTTTGAGGCCACTTGATAGAAAGG
The DNA here is from genome assembly GCF_963457725.1 of Sprattus sprattus. Taxonomy (NCBI): domain Eukaryota; kingdom Metazoa; phylum Chordata; class Actinopteri; order Clupeiformes; family Clupeidae; genus Sprattus; species Sprattus sprattus. The sequence goes on along the minus strand of NC_137925.1, from coordinate 4,742,141 downwards.
GGGCCAGTCCTCTGTCCAACTGGTGCGGATTGCAGAAACTTGATGCTTAACTCCGCAGGTTAACTCGTTGGGTCAAACAGTACTTCACTGTGTGGTCATTTTTGGGGAAGGATAGTAACATCTCCTGCAGATCGTACATATATAGATGTGTCCGTTCTAAACGACTGACTCTGACTGATGCCTTCCTCTCATTGTCCCTGTCTTCCTGGTTGCTGCTGCCCAGGCTCGAGTGCAGGAGTTCAAGGAACAGCAGGATGAGCCGATGGATTAAGAGAGAGCTTGTATTCGTTTGCCAGAGCGTCGCGAGTCACCTGACTTTCATCTGCTGCTGCTCTGTCAGTTCTGTCAGCAAGGCATGTGCTTGCTGATCAAACAGATTGTTTTTGGACTGTCTGAAGCGTCGAGGAAGCGTCAGCGACTTCGGCGGTTGAAGGTGGCCTCCTTTCCTGTGTTTTGTACAGATTTCTCTTCCTGTTTTTGTACAGTTTGAATTGCACCTTCGTTATGTAAAAAAAAACATTTTTTTATTAAACGATTCCTCATGTGTTGAAACGATGAATGTGGGGATTTTATTTATTTGATACCGTGAACAGATCTTGAAGACTGTACCAGGGCCTTCAACTTTCCATCTCTTCCTAGCTATCTCCTGAACTTGCCAGAGTTGAAGAAGACACAGGCAGTGGAGATGCGTGAAACAGCTGTCTCCCAAATGAATCCCATATGTGACTTATCCGGGACAAAGTAATCACAGCGATTACCTCCATTAGGGCAGGAATGTTGAGAAGAGGGGACAACACCTGCAGGTCTGGCGTGAAATGATAGACTCTGGACTCCTTCTAGGCAGGCAGGACCAGGCAAGGACATGGACCTAGGTGGCCACATGGCTGAGATAGGCTATTAGGCTCAAATGCACTTCGGTGATGTTTAAAAAAAAAAAACATCTGTGTTGTGTATGCCAATTTCTATCCATGCATACCTTCTATAACAGTTTGTTTTGAGTGCACGTATTGTCCAAGATAAATTCCCTTCAGGACAATAAATGTTCAGTTCATTCAAAATGTGAAACTCCTAATGTGATAAAATAGTATTTATTGCCATACTGTATATTGGTCAACAAATTCAATACTCAGTAGAAAGGCCTTTTGTTAATATTTCAAATACTTTTAGAAATAAAGATTAAGATGAAAAGCAAAGAAGGCAATATAAGGAACCTTTAGGAAAATATTTTGAACAAGTTTACACATGAAAAACGTTACCTGTTCACTAAGCACTTAGTTGGCATGCTCTCATTTGATCTTTGGTCTAAGGTCACTTCACTTTAGCTGTCTCATACTGAAAACAGGCAACGGTAGAAGTTGTGATTGTGAGGTGGCTTCAAAAAGTCTTTCTACTATATTCCTTATGAGATGACATTTTGTCTCACTAAATCGTCATGAAAGTGACGTCAAGACAGGTGTTCCTCTGAACTTGACTTGCTACAAATTACGTAGAAAAGATATACCAGCTGTCTCTTTGAATCATAATAATAATTTTACAAGTACATATTCAGCATATATGCATCATTAAATAACACCTTGTCCCGCACAGTGTTTGCCCACCCAACCCCCCCTCCCCGGTTTGGCCCTTTAGACGGGCCCAACGAAGCCTGTGTTTGCCCCAAACAGATGTTTTTTCTGGGGTACCATTCTCTTTGAAGGTCCAGAGAGCACAGCCCAGGGTGCCACAGAAACCAAAATAAACATTGTAAGTTAATCGAAAAGTCCACATGATTAAAAAATATACATATTTGTGGTGTAATATATATTTTTTTCTACATGGATAAATACTCCCTCCATTGCAGTGACCAACAGCCCAGATTAGCAGGACCTATCCTGTTCAGTTTTCTCTCTCTCTGGTTGATCCGGAGCTTTCCTCTGTCTGCTTGTGACTGTATTCCTCCTTGACGGGACTTTTGCTTCATATCCAGGTATAAAGGAGGAGTAATAGCAAGTCAGTGTCACTGTTTCAGTCCGTGCAGTGACTGAATGTTGATGGGCATTGTCGGCAAGAACCATAATCAGACCGGACCTGGCTTGCCACTTTTCTCCCAATTGCTGTCTTAGGTGGAGGTGTATTTCTGGCTTGATCGTGAGCTGGTCCGGTCTAGGCCGTTACCATGGCACGAACCCTTCCAGCGGACTCCAGAGCCTCGCTCGTCTGTCGGAGAGATATTCCTGGATTTCCTCTGGCACCAACAGCACAGGCATGTCTGGAAGATTGGCAATACAAATTGTAATACATTAACTAAATTACAACCAGATCACATCAAAAAAACGTTGGCTGAAATACAATGAGCAACTCATGACAAATCACACACATCTTTTAAATGAACACTAGGTAGAATCCATGACATGAAGTGTTTTTTTTTTTTTTTTTAAACTTCTTACCTTGAAGCAATTTTTAAACTTCCCACTGACAAAGTAGAGCGCCACTGGGTTGATACAGGAGTTTAGGGAGGCCATGTTGATGCCAATGTAGTCCAACACTAACAAGAAGCTAAAGGGACAGATAGGGACAGTGGGTGAGATGAAGCCTACTCTGTGACTTTATCCAGGGAAATGACATTATCATTTGTTTTCTGCATGACCAGTGACTGGCATTTAGAAGTCTCAACAATGCTTTTGTCTGTAGACTGATCCCCATAGTTCAAACCGAAGGAAACCATGCTTGTCGTTTCATATCTTAGCGTGGTAAACTCTGAAGTTACATTTCAAGGATGGTATTGTTAAGTGTCACTTATTGTAAAAAGTAGTTTTGGCTGGGATATGTGAAAAAATACATACCGAACTACAAATAGACTAACAATGCAAACCATCTTAGGCACAGTTACACTAACGTGTGTGCAACCACTGTACCTGAGCAGTTCACAGCGGTTGGGGTCAGACTGGTCGTAGATGGTCTTCTTTAGGATGCGACTGAGGTGGAGAGGTAACCAGCAGAGGGCGAAGATCACCACCAGACAGAACACGGTTTTAGCCACCTCACGGCGCTGCGGGGGAACAGATTTACTTATAGTAGGTCTGACAAGGTGGTTGTGAGAACACTAACGCTTACTAACTGGTTTAAAGTCTCAAGTCAGGTCAACTTTAACCAAGTGCTTCATCAGTTGCTGTCACAATACCCCCCCCCCCCCCCCCCCCCACACACACACACACACACATACCTGTGTTCCGATCAGAGAAATTGGTTGGCTCTTACAATTGATTGCAAAAGTTTGCAGAAAGAAGAATACTCGAACCTACGTTTAGAACCTAAGTTTAGTGGTACCTGTTTCATGTGGTCATTCAGGCTGATGCGCATCCCCTTCTTGCGTCGTAGCATCTCGCAGGTCATGAGGGTGTAGAAGATGCCCGTGCACACCAGCGGGAGGCAAAAGTAGAAGCCAAACAGCCACCAGTCCTTCACATCCTGGTAGAACTGGAATAGAAACGTGCCAACATGGTGATGATTAGAAACGTCAAGTTATTCGTTTAGCGTAACACTCCCCAGACAACCTGTTTTGTGGGAAAAGTGGGACACACATTCTTTCCGCGCTTGATTCTGACCGCCTGTTGTCAGCAGTGCAGTCGACGCTCGACCTACTCGGCTGTCGGACGATAACACAAGTCCCACATTATAGTCTGAGTGCGTCACAGGATATCAGCCTTGTTTGCGACACATTCACGGCCACCTTTCCCAGGTTATTGGTTTAAAGCGAAACAGAGAGAGCTGTCTTAGTATTAAGTAATAGCTTTAATTCCTCACCCACATGAGGTTGTCTAAGCATTTTCCAAATCTTCTTACCTGTTATATCTTTATGTCTGGTGTGAATACCAATATATTTCTGTGTGGGAGACATTAACAGTGCAGCGTGACCCGTTATAGAATCCTTTACGTGAAGTAACTTTAAGCCTGCAAGGGGCAATTAGCTTGACTTACTGATGTCCCAAATTATGACAGGGTTAGGTCACATGCTTTAACATCTTCAATCTTCCATCTCTGCTGTCCATGGTAAACAGGCATTTCTATGACATTTTAGATTTTATCTCCGTCCTTTGATAGTCTAGACAGTGCTATCATTTTGGGTTTGGTAGGTTTGACGATTAAGTCTTAATATAGGGAATCTTTTGCATATTGATGATTCAGCCTTCTTTTAAGAAGTTTGGCCAGCCACTATCAGCTCTGACCCGTCCAGGAATATAAAAAGTTTTTCTGTGCTAAAAATAAAGTTGTTTACCCAGTGTGGCATTCCTCCTCCGATGACATGACCAATAAGGCAAACCTGATTTCTGTACTCGAGCATTTAGCACGCACAGCTTTCATGACCTTTCATCAAGAATTGCACAACAAACTCTCTCCATAACAGACCTAACTCAAGACCAGACCACAGGGCAGTCACAGGGAATGTGTTTTTTTCAGCCGAGAAAGACGCTGTCTGAAAAAAAAGAACTTAGAAACCTAGAAATAAAATCATTTTTTAAAGGGTGTTGGATTTGGTGGAATTTTCAATTCAATTGAAGTCCTTGCCCTTTACAAATATTGTTTTTTTTAGTAGTGATGGTTGTTTGAGCATAATTTAAATGGTCAGTTAATGTAGTGTTACTTGCTTGGAGTTGAGAAATACAGTATTTCTCTCTAATGCTCTACAACATGCTGTCTTTATACACAGTTATTATCCAGTTAGGCTCATTGATGTTCAAGTGGAGTTCAAGTTTTTAAGGATAAAAAAATAACTTGGCTTCTATCCAACTTCTGGCAGCATGCTGCTAACATGTTATTTTATTCCAGCAGTAGTGCTTGCTAGCATTCCTGTGATACATACAGACTACATCTCTGGATCTTGACCATTCTAATAAAAAAAAAATGTAACCTCATTGTAACCTCTATGGGCAGCTATGCATAGTAAGACAAACTAATTTGTTAACTTCAATTAACAACCCTTACCTTCATGAATGGTGATGTCTGGTGGGGGTGGAGCAGGCACACACGCAGCTTGCTCCCGCGGTAGGAGATCTCCATCATGTCGAAGGCCATCGCTTCGGGCACCGCCAGCAACACCGCCCCCAGCCAGATTAACGTCACCTCCACTGCTTTCCACAGCGGCACCCCCATGCCCTTCACCCGGCTCCACGACGTCACGGCGTGGTACCTGTGAATCGTTCAGGCTCAGTTCAGGTTACTTACATAAGGTTCTGTCGTTTCTAGTTGTGTAGTGCTGAGAGGACAATCTCCAGAGAGTCTCCAGCTGTTTGTGTGTCGCGCAAATATTTAATTGGCAGTGGCCTGTTAAAGTTTAGCTTGTAAATATAACACAAAGGCTAAATGGTCTTTATAGTTAACGAGGCTCATTTGGCAAAGCTTTTTTTTTTTAAAGCCAGTCTTTGCCATTGTATCTACTATGTCCATCCAATCAGTTTAGTCCAGTCTATTCTCTAGTCTAAATAACACAGCCGTTCCCAGGCTAAACTGTTTGTGAACAAGTGCAGCTGAAATAATAACTTAAAAAATATATTTACTTGAGTGGGTTTTAGTTGATTGAGTCTTTTTCAATGCAATGCATGGTTGGAGACTTTCTCCTTGGTGTGGCTGTTAAGATAACATCCAGTCCTTTAACTTTTCACTGTGTTCCCTAAAGGCCTTGATTATACTCGCACACAGAGATCGCACACGGAGAGTTGCGGACAACATAATCACGTTGTTATTGTTGTTATAATTTCTAGTCTGCTTTGAGTCCAGAGTTGCGCAGTCAGTCAGTGCCCTTGTAGCGTAGCGAGGACTTGTCCGCACAGTCACAAAAAAATGGATGGTACAGGGACGTCCACACAGAGCCTCGTGTACACCCTCTGATGACATAATGTACATCACTCAAACTCGGCTCATATTGCCTTACTTCTTCTGCCAAATATTCTTCTATTTGGTCCACGGTTACAATTAAAATGTGATTGCCGGGGGCACTGCACACATGTAAATATTTTAATTTTAACTTTTAAAATATTTAATTTTGCTGTTAGATGAGGGAATGGAACCGGAAAAATTGAGATTCTGGAAATGATCGACGAATAGTTAGAGATTTTTGGAGGTTCACTTCAGGCTACGCAGAGGGCTCTGCATGTCTGCTGATATGGACGACCAGAAATTAGGCTTGAAGCCAACTCTATCAACACACCCATCACCCACCAACACACTTGAACCACAAACACAAGAGATGATCTGGTCTTGTGCATCCTTCGCTGTGCAATGAAAGCAATACTAACGTGTGTATGTATTTGTAAACTGTATGAAATCTGAATGGCATATCCCAACAATAATAGCTGTGGCTTTAGGTGACTCACCTGTCTATGCTGAGAGCGCAGAGACTAAGGACGGTGATTCCCACCGAGGCTTTCTGAATGAAGGGCATCAGTTTGCAGATATACACACCAAACGGCCAATCTTCAGCCAGCAACTGCACAGAGAAAAGGAGGGTGTTGGAACAGGTGGGAAGGGAACAGCCTGTACTTAAAAAGACAGCTAGCTATTCAGATACAGACTAAACTGTGTCCGATGTTTTGTAAAATAAAAAAATGTAAGAGCGTTTGCAGATGGTGTGAAGCAAGGCATACGTTTATTTGGGTTAGGTTCAGCTTGACCCATTCTGATTTAATGAGGTGCACAAACAGAAAAACTGAAGTGATTGAGTATAGTCAAAATAGCTAATTTCCCATTTGTTTCCTTTTATTATTACAGGAGTTATTGCACAAGCAAGCACATTCCTTAAAACAACAGAGAAAGGTGCTAGCACCTGGCTAACATAGTGGATTTGCAGTGGAACAGGGAAATACTTTCTACGTAGGACTGTCTGAAAAACTGGCAGAGAAAGTTTTGCCATTTTTGTTTTCGCTGTCGCTTTGTATTTTTTACCTTTTACCTTTGAGTCAGTGCTCACCATCAAGGCAATTTAGATTTGTTGATACGTAGACTTCTACTCAATCTGGAGTGGTGTTATTCAGGATCTACTGCATGTTTGATTGTGTAAAGCATGCATATCAAGTGCAATTTGAGTAGAGAGGTGCTTTAGAGTTTTTAATGTGATGCTGGGAAGACAACAGTTAAAGTTAAAGAATCAACTCCAAGAGGATATTAAATTCTGGCAGGTGCTGACTTCTTGATTGCCTAATGTGGGATTACCATCAAACTCAAAGTGTCTAAGTCCAAGTCTCGTCCAACTCAAGTAGCATGAAATGCAGGCAATCGTTGCAAAACGAAAACCGAACGCAGTGGCATCAGGGGAGCTTTCAGCATCTTTAAACACTGCCAGCATGTCTTGGCAGGATGGATTTGCAGACTACATCCATTTTGAGGGCATTTTACCAAAGCCCAGGCAGACACTCTCTTGGCCAACACAAACAGGCTTACATTTCTAACCAAATACATTGTCAGTGCTCTTGTAAAAAGAGGGCTGTCCAGGAAAAGTGTTTTTAGAGGAATCCAGAACAGGGGCTCCAGGCCTCCAGCATGAAAACAAGGAAATCGTTTCCAGTCGAAGCAACGAACCCCACATCATTGTGTCTAACCACATGTACCATATGATGGAGCATGTAATTACACCTGCCAATCATTCCCAGAGTCAGGACTTTAAAATGGACACACTGGAGGATCGGAGGGGTCCCCCGACACCAACAAAGAATGCGGTTGGCCGGGTTACAAGGCCAGTTCCCTCGTGTTGTCTGTGGAAGACGGACAACTCTGCCGGGTTTGCAAACTGTGACTAAGACCCACATGGGAAACAATAGACAGTGCTGTGGAGCCAGGAAGGATTTTTTCTGGCGCCCGCTCCCCTCACATGCTCTTCAGCTCCAGGCCACCCAGCCAACCCTGGCCAGCCCATCTCCTGTGTGTGTGTGTGTGTGTGTGTGTGTGTGTGTGTGTGTGTGTGTGTGTGTGTGTGTGTGTGTGTGTGTGTGTGTGTGTGTGTGTGTGTGTGTGTGTGGGTCTGGCCAGCCCATCTCCTGTGTCTGAGGTTCGAGTCCACTGGGCTGGGCTGAGCAGGGCTGTGCGTGTGTGTGTCTACACAACGCAGGTCACATGGGAAAGATTAGAGGAAGAGATAAGGGAACACAGAGAGCAGAAAGGGAAGAGAGAAAGAGCAAGAAAGCGAGGAAGACGGGGGAGGGAGACAGAGAGAGAGGGGAAGAAAGAGGGAGAACAGAAGTGAAAGACAGGGAAAGGGATAAGGCAAACCGCTGCACCAACCCACCCCCCCCGATCCAATCCAGCCCCTCCCTGACTGGAGGTCACGAGCCAAGAACTTACTATCCGGCCGTGGCTCCAAAAACTGCCTATTTATGAAACACACGCTCAGGAGATCCAATTTGTCCCCCTTAAGCATGTTACAAACTGTTAGTTCATTTGGAATTGGGCAAGGTCGATAGATGGTGTTTGTTGAACATGGCAGTTTTTCTAAATTTACATTTATGTGGCTGAGTGTGTGACATGAAGAAACCACAGTTACTAAATCCTACCCCGCTACAAACTCTGCTTAAATGTCCATGCATCCCTCTCCCATCTTTCACTCCCCTAATTATTTTTTTAATTCCTGCCACCACCATCTTAAAAACATTGATACTGATGGCGATATATAACAATATAACACAAACCTCCATCCCTTCCTCTCTCAATCCTTTCTTTACCGCCCTCTCCACTCACCTTAAATACATTGATGGGGATAGCGATGAGTATGTAAAGGAGGTCCCCCAGGGCCAGGGACCCAATGAGGACATTGGGCCCATTTCTCATGCACTTGTTTTTGTAGATGATCCGCAGAAGGGTAGAGTTCCCGATGATTCCCACCACAAAGATGATGCAGGACACCACCGTGTTCACATACTTAAATGCATGCCTTATTTCGGTTTGCTTCAAGCACATTGGCGGGTGTGACATCATGGGACGGTCCGCGGGATTGGAGCTGTTGCCCATGATGATGGCAGAATTGGACTCTGCTCCATTGCTAGGTTCTGGGTCAGAGTCGTCTTGCGTCGTGTCACGAGAGAAGCGTGAACTCCCAGCACACAAACTTGCCAGAAGTAGGATCACCAGCACGGTGGCCCTCATGCTCTCTCCAGGAATCACACACACACTCCCTCTCTCTCTCTCACACACACACACACACACACACACACACACACACACACACACACACACAGACACACACACAGACGTAGGAGGGGAGAGGGCTGTGTGAAGCACAACTCTCAGTGGCCGTATCCTGGTTGCCTTGTGACCTGCAGAACAAAAACAGACATGTCAGGCAAAGCCAGCGGAAAACTCTGGAGGGGTTTCAAGTGTGCTGAGCAGTTACTCAAGACGTGGAGAGGGGACCGGCAAGAGAGCGAGGTCATGAGGGGTTCCTCCCAATCTTTCGTTACATAAGTGTAGGATGCTTAGCAGCTGGTGCTTCCTCCAGCCAATCAGTTAAAGTGAGCCCACACACTGTTCAAACAAAACAATGTCAATCTTCTTTGTGTAAATACACAGACTGTCAGAGGAAAGAATTTAAGTGAGGAAACCCCTTTACGTATAAAAAATGTATTGATAATTGACCTATTTATTGAACTACTGATCGCTAAATTTAATTTTCAGTGCTAAGCTAATTCTTTCCTGTGTGGCAACTTTCTGGTCATCAATCTTGCGACTGCCAAATATGTATAAACAACCTCTCCAAACAGACGGTGCACTTGCGTCAGAAAACCTCAGAGATATCACCACTTGAGAGCACGAACCACTGTGCCCTACATTCATAGAAGAACTGGACGTTAAATGATTTATCGGGATTCTAAGCAGAGCAAAGAGACTTTTCTTGTTTTAATTCCTCTCCCACCCCCCGTCCCCTCCCTGAACATGGGTCCCTCTTTGTATGGCCGTAAAACAGCCCATGGGCTCATGTGTGTTCTTAAATGAGCTTAAAGAGAGAAAAGACATAGAGCAGTTTGTTCCCCGGGACATTCCCAGCAAGGGCATACGCAGTCATATGTGCACCTCTCTGCCCGCTGGCCTCTGGTACATAGGATGATTGATGACAACTCAAGACTTTTGTAGAACCACTTCAAAAGCTTTAAGATGGATTGCACATATTTTTTTTACCAGAATTTTTAACAGTTTTTTTTTTAACAGGAAATGGGAATATATTCTTGTCAGTTTCTTTCTGTTTTTGCTCATTAAGTTAATTTGATTTCCCTCCAACATCTGAGATCATCGTTACAGGCCGAGATCTTTGTGGAACGGAAAAAAACACAAATATGACACACACATAAGTTAATGAAGTGCTAATCTGTTCTCCTTTCTTTGAGAGAAACTCAATTTCCTGAGATTTATGGACACTAGAGTGTTTATGTCCTAGTATATGCTGAAATGACAAATTCATAAGCTCTAGGGCAAACCTTTTATTGCTCTGGTATGCGTTTTGTAAAAAGCAGAGCATTCTACACAAAAGCCCATCCCCAAGCTGAAAAGGATAAATGCATGTGTTTATGTCCTAATATATTCTGAAATGACAAACTCATAAGCTCAAGGGCAGACCTTTTATTGCTCTAGTATGAGGTTGTTCTGTCTAAAAGAGAGAGTGAGAGAAGGACAGGGATCACAGCCGCTCAAAGTCAAAAGCTCTGAGAAATTGACCCCTGATTGCTGAGTCCTCTCCGGAGGCATTGGTCAATTGATCTCCTCACAGCCTGAGGACTAGACGCAGTTCCCCTATTGTGCCACTGCCTTGAACTTTGACCTGATAAACTACCAGAAGTGGAACTGAATGGTTCAGTTGCAGAAACCACAAACACAACATTCGTCTACTAAGCCAGACAGAGACAAACCCTATTGTCTTCCTCAAATAATGTCTTGACTACTTTGCCACTGAAATAAGTGAAACAAAACAAAATTCATATTCATGCAAATTATGGTTTTATGCGGGCAATTTAGATTGGTGTATTTTTATTTCATGATATCAAAATAAAGTAGGATATTTCCTGATTCATTGTATTTGTTTAATTCTTAAGTCAGAAGTCTCAATAATCTTAAAAGGTAGACACATAGCTAATCAGCAGAAGTATCAACATTTAAGTCGTGGTGGTAGAGGGTGAATGAATACCTAAAGTATTTAATTAGCTTGAATTAAATAGCACTTCAGATCGTTAACTCTTTCTGTCTCTTCCACTTTATCTGTCACACACAGACTCACACAGATCACAAGACTGGTTATCCAGCACTTAGAAGAAGAGTACACAACTTGACCAGAATCTTACCAGTATTATATTACGACATTTAAATAACAGCAACAACCAAACTGGTGCATCAAATAACAATGGACTTCGCTGAAAACTCGATGGGAAATATGTATATTAATACATGCAATACTCGTAATTGTAATAGTATGGTTCAGCTTTTAACGCGATTACAATATATGCTTTCTACATATTTAAAGCGTATGCCAATGCCTGTAGTCCACATAGTATGGCGCACCATAGCCCGCAACCCTGTTATCTGTTTATAATGCGAACATGCCCGTGTAGCCTAACCAAGGCGAACTGCAAATAAAACCCCGGCGCACCTGCGTATCTCCCATCAGACCTTCGTTGTAGTTACTCCAGTCCGTTGCCCCTGAAGCCTTCCTAGCTCTACGTCATTTGAAAATTACACCTTAAACTGTACCTTCACTTTTCGAGATGTTTCCCAGAATGTCCTTAGCTAATACCTTCTGTAGGATACTTTCGTAAGGTTGGTCTGGACCACTCTTAGCTATACGCAAACTCCGTTTTCAGATAAAACAAACGTTTTTGTTTGTGCTTCATATCAAAATTTAAAAAAACCTCTTTAATTACCCGTTAATTTCTAATCCCTTATCTAGCCTCCTCGTTCAGGAACTTTATTTTGACTTGCATAGTATTTCTGGTTGCCCCTCTGTCTGAATCATGCCCATCACAATCATCTGACACATATTCAAACCAACCTGAATGACACAAATTGATAGAAAGGGCTCTCTTAGGGTAACATTTAAGAGATGGTTTGGGAAACACGCGTATAAAAGGAAACAACTCTTGTAAGGTAGGCTATACATTTCAAGTCTTCGTGAAAAATAAAGAGACCGTTATCGGGAACTCAGCCTCGTACCAACACCATTGTCATTTTGTTGCAAAGGAGTCACTTCAGGAATATATCTTAAACATGTATTCAATCTAAGTTACCATACATATCGCCGCGACTGTATGTTAACACCAACGCTCTGATTGGCGTTAAAACATTATTTAATCATGATGAAAAATGTAGGACATTGAACAGGTCTTAACTTACTGTTGGCTGGGAGACGGAGGCAAAATTATTTCTTCTCCAAAACCATTAAATCCCTTCACGAACGAACAAATGTTCCATTCAGGTTTCCGTCAAGTACTTCAAGAATTGATCAGTGCCCGTTCGATTTATAGGGATGTGAATGTTTGTGAAGTGACACAACCTTTGTTATCGTACCACACACCCCGTGATGTGATCTAACGCTTTTCACTAGGGCTCGAAGAGTTTATAGTGCGAGTCGACGGGATGTCGCTTGGCTAACCAATGAGCGCAAAGCGTCCCCGGAGGCGAAGCGCGCGCTGTCTCTATTGAGAACGGAGTCAGTGACATTGTCAAAATTGAGTATGACAATAATTTTGCAAAATCCCCTACTTAAAGTATTTCATACATTTTGAAATAATTTAACTTAAAAAGTGGTGGGTTCACGAAATTGTGATATAGCATGTTGTCTGCAGTCATTATCTGTCATCGCAAGAACTTGAAGAAGTTGGCCTCTGAAAGCTGAAAAAGATGCATTTCTCAGAATGGCCTTAAAGTTGGAATAGTTTTCTTGAGTACTACCTGTACTGGAGATCTACTAGCAGAGTAATCCCGGCCTGTTTTCTTTCTAGTAAACTACAGGAGTATCACTTTCCATGGTTGTGTTGTAATACGAGATTACAGTGGGGCATGGGGGTGTGCACCTTTACATATAGTGTTGTTGGATATGCTAGGCAAATGCCCTAACCTTCCAGAGAAAAATATCAACTTGCAGAAGCTAGACATTGGTCTTGAACTGCAAATGGAACAGGTGTGACAGAGGATATAATTGATTTGAGTCAGTGTGTTGCAAAACTGCACAATGACCACAAGAAATCTGAATGCCAGACACAAAATGTAACCAATCTAGCCTCGTCATAAGGCTTATGTTTGGTTATAATTCGAAGGGCAAAATACCTCTGCTTTAATTTAAAAAAAAGAAAGATTAAAACCTGATTTCATGCGTGAAACCATCTTGTCAACATCTATGTAAACCTACCCCGTTCTTGAAAAGCAGAAACGAACTAATTGGTCACAGGTACTGCAGAAGACTAGTAAAAAACAATCTACATTTTAACAGTTACATTTAACAGTAACAGTGAAAACCATAATTGTAAGATCAGACTTAACTGTGGTCTCATTAAATGGCATTGTTCGTTAGTACATGCAAAGTGACTCGATGTAAAAGATGTAAAATGAAGAAAACCAGTGTGGTATATTTGTTTCCATCTTTTGAAGACAGAATGTTGACTACCTTCTTGTACGTTTTAACATTTATAAACAGTTGTTTATTACACTTATATAACCACACTGAAAATGAACAATTATACTTATTTGGCCACGCAGTTTATAACACAAAGTGTATTTTCACTTTGTGGTCTTGTTTGTCTTTCCTTGGCTTTTTTTTTTTTTAAAGTTTCGATAGGAACATTACTGCAAGACCTGACATCTCTGTGATCTGGTACACCAGCTATCCTAGGGCACAGGCAAAGACTACCTATGGCAACACATGACTCTTTAATAGCTTTCAAATTAGCACTGCTTGGTTAAACAAAGACTGTCTGTCTTAGCACTGCTATGTGAAGTTACGGCTGGTAGAAGCAGTCCCTAAATAGCCTACTGGCATTTTAAAAATAGGGAAATTGCTGCCTGGCTTGGTAGATAGATTGATCAGTTACTTTATCGATCCCAAAAGGGAAATTGCAGAACCAGCATTGGTCAGGCATGTCAAGGAATTTTGTCCTCTTTTTCCTTGGTTGTGGAAAATGGAAGTAAACGTATCAAAATGCATGACTTTTACTAATGAAGTGTAGAACACACCCACACATTTCAGATGTTTCTTCGCTCAAACACTTCATATATGGAGCTGCAGATACTTCAGGATCACTTGCATCCAAATGTTCAGACCTCATGACACGTGCTAACATTCAGGATGTTAGGTGGACCTTCAATGTTGTGTTAGCTGAGAATGAGTTGGTACAGTTGTTACAACTAAATCAGGGTTTTAAAAAAACGTTTTCATTTAAATGACGTTCTCAGAAGAAGTGTTTGGCCCACTGTCACATACTGATTGTGATCTGGAACAAAAAAAGTCCATTTTGTGATTGTATTAACTTTATATTTACACACTTTATGTTTTCACACTAGACCAGCGGTCCAGATGGGATTTTTAAACTGGGGGGGGGGAACTAAAAAAATTTTAAACGTTATTTACTGATGATTGTCGCCTTACGTAGGGAGAGTGGTGGGGACGGATCTGGGTCACTATGAATCTGGGGGGGGACATGTCCCAGTGCTATCTGCCCCCCTGCACTAGACAGCTATGATCTGATCCTGTTGCTGTTAAATATTATTTTTCTTTTTTACCAAACCATGGTGTGAACGCAGAGATAACTTGACAAACCCATTTGCATTGGGGCCTGAGCTGTTACAATCAGGAGAAAACACACATACATATACAAACATACATACATATGTACACAGACACACATTTGAACTGCCACTGAAACCTCAGACAGATTGAGAGAGAAAGTGTGTTTGTCTGTCTCAAAGTCAATAGAGATGGTGTACTTTTCTCATTTAAACAATTAAATGCAGCCAGTGAAATCAAAGCCACCCCGGTTGATTGAGTGAGCATTCCTCTTTGATGCTTTGGAAAAAGGGGACCGCAGGGCCAGTGATTAGATTGGTGCTGCTGCCGCCGGACGGGAGTCTTGTTTTGCAGACGACGGTCCAAAGGTCAGCCAACGGGGAAGAGAGTTCCCTTGAGCCTACGTGTGTTACGTTTGTGACACGGCGGACGTGATCGGACCATCCTTCTGGCTCACGTTCACAAATAAAGATATCGCTGTGAAAACCTCAACCCTGAACCCTCGTGTCATCTTCCCCCTCGGCCACACTGTAAACACAGGCAACGTCCGCTCTCCAAAGACAAAACACATCAGTTTATCCTGCGAAAGTGTTGCATTTCCATTCACAAGACCTGTCATTATGGAACGCAGTTTCCTATTTAGTCCATACAGGGTGGGAAGCCCAAGAGAGGCACATTTCTATATTTATGACATAAACAAATAAGTGAGTCATTCTCCCAACAGATGTGTGGCTGGAGCCTTACTGGCCCGCCTGCTGGGAGGGGAAGAGGGACCTGGTTGAGTCAAGGCTGGGCAGCAGTAGTGTCAGGACTTTGGGCGGCGATTGCCGTAATTTGGCACATTGACAGCATCTAGTGGCCAAAAGGACATTTTACTTTATGTTTGTGTCCACATGTGCCTTTGTTTCTCGTTGTGTGCCCTCACCTGTTTCTCGTTGTGTGCCCTCACCTGTGTCCCATTATGTGCCCTGTGTTACATTGTCACAATTAGCCAGGAGTTAAATACCTGGCTAGTTTCCCTGCTCTTGCTCTGGTCGTTGGATTGTTTTTTGTCCCCATGCGTTTTTGGTTGTGCTCTCAAGCACGTAGTCTTGCTGCAGCTCTCAAGCTGCTTCTTGTCTTTGTGACATTGTCTACATTTAGTATATTATTTAGTTGATGCTTTTTGCCCTTTTTGCTGTTCTTTTGCCTTTTTCAAGTTTCTCCTGTGGAGGTATCTTGTGTTTTTTGAAAATAAAAGGAAACTAAACTCCAAACGACATCCTGCAACTGGGTCCTGTCTGTAGCCCACTGGGTTAAGCGCTGGTTCCCCAAACCCAGCATCTCGGGTTCAATCCCCGAGAAGAACCTTGACAGAACGACCAGAGCAACATGGACCCAGCAGGTAGTGCCCAACAGGAATACATGAGGTTGGCGCAGGCGATGGAAGCGCTGCGTCAGCGCGAGCAGGTCTTGGTGCAGCGGCAGAAGGATCTCGACCGCCATCAGGAAGATTTAGCTCGCCACCAGCAACAACTGGACCATCGGAAACAACAACTGGACCAACCACCTTCAGTTCGGTTCCCACCCTACGATGGCAATCCGGGTGGCTGCAGAGGTTTTCTCCTCAAGTTCAATCTGGAGTGCAGCTGCCGGCCCATCACCCTCTCCTCCGACCGGTCTCGAATTGCCTATATGATAATCCTGCTCTCAGGCAAGGCTTTGGCATTGGCAACCGCAATGTGGCAGAAGCAAGGCCCGGAGTGCTCCAGCCTCAGGGCTTTTCAGGCGGTGATGTTGTGGGTCTACGACCGTGTTTCAATGGACAGCTTTGAGGCCGCCATTGCTGCTGCTCTGGAGAGAGATGCTGCCCGTAACCCTGCTCTCCGGATGATGGCTGCTGCCGTTCCTGAAGACGCAGCCCCAGATGCACCCAGCCTTGATGCAGCAGCTCTAGAGGCCCCCAGTCCCAGTGGACCAAGCCCCGGCGAAGAAGGCAGTCCCGGCGAAGAAGGCACCCCCGATGCCGCCAGCCCCGGGGAAGAAGGCAGCCCCGATGCCGCCAGCCCCGGCGAAGAAGGCCCCCCCGATGCCGCCAGCCCCGGCGAAGAAGGCAGCCCCGATGCCGCCAGCCCCGGTGAAGAAGGCAGCCCCGATGCCGCCAGCCCCGGTGAAAAAGGCAGCCCCGATGCCGCCAGCCCGAGCGAACAAGGCAGCCCGACTGCTGCCAGCCCGGGCGAACCAGGCAGCCCGACTGCTGCCAGCCCGAGCGAACCAGGCAGCCCCGATGCGGCCAGCCCAAGAGAACCAGACAGCCCGAATGCCGTCAGCCCAAGTGAACCAGGCAGTCCATGTGCTGGGACCGCCCCAGGCGCTCCTGGTCCCGTCCCAGGCACCCTTACCCCAGTCTCCACTGTCCTAGGTTCCACAGTCCCAGTATCCAGTGCTGCCAGCCCCGGTGAACCTGGCTGTCCCGGTGCCGAGGCAACCCCAGCCACTGGTCCTGCAACCCCAGCCACTGGTCCGTCAACCCCAGCGACTGGTCCGTCAACCCCAGCGACTGGTCCGTCAACCCCAGCCACTGGTCCGTCAACCCCAGCGACTGGTCCGTCAACCCCAGCCACTGGTCCGTCAACCCCAGCGACTGGTCCTGCAACCCCAGCCACTGGTCCGTCAACCCCAGCGACTGGTCCGTCAACCCCAGCGACTGGTCCGTCAACCCCAGCCACTGGTCCGTCAACCCCAGCGACTGGTCCGTCAACCCCAGCCACTGGTCCGTCAACCCCAGCGACTGGTCCGTCAACCCCAGCCACTGGTCCGTCAACCCCAGCGACTGGTCCTGCAACCCCAGCCACTGGTCCGTCAACCCCAGCGACTGGTCCGTCAACCCCAGCGACTGGTCCGTCAACCCCAGCCACTGGTCCGTCAACCCCAGCGACTGGTCCGTCAACCCCAGCCACTGGTCCGTCAACCCCAGCCACTAGTCCTTCAACCCCAGCCACTGGTCCGTCAACCCCAGCCACTGGTCCGTCAACCCCAGCCACTGGTCCTTCAACCCCAGCCACTGGTCCGTCAACCCCAGCCACTGGTCCGTCAACCCCAGCCACTGGTCCTTCAACCCCAGCCACTGGTCCTTCAACCCCAGCCACTGGTCCTGCAACCCCAGCGACTGGTCCTGCAACCCCAGCCACCGCAGGTGCTACAACCCTGACCTCATCCTCTGACGGGGTCTTCCAGTTCCTGGCCAAGGAGAGGCATCTTGGTCTCCTCAGCTCCATCAAGGCTTCCAGTCGCCTGCCAGACCGTTTGCCTCGTCCTGGTCGTCCACCCGACAAGACTCTGCCTCGCTGTGGCCATCCGCCCGGCCGGCCACCAGACACACTGCCTCGATGTGGACGCCCGCACGGCCGTCCACCAGACACACTGCCTCGATGTGGACGCCCGCACGGCCGTCCACCAGACACACTGCCTCGATGTGGACGCCCGCACGGCCGCCCACCAGACACACTGCCTCGATGTGGACGCCCGCACGGCCGCCCACCAGACACACTGCCTCGATGTGGACGCCCGCACGGTCGCCCACCAGACACACTGCCTCGATGTGGACGCCCGCACGGCCGCCCACCAGACACACTGCCTCGATGTGGACGCCTGCACGGCCGCCCACCAGACACTTTGCCCTTGCTTGAACGCCCGCCCGGCCGCCCACCAGACACTCTGACCCTGCTGAGTCCCCGCCGTCCTGGCTCCTTACCCTGGACCCCCTCCACCCACCCGGTATGGACTTTTTGAGTTTTCTTTGGGTCGTCTGGAAGCCGACCCTTAGAGGGGGGGTTCTGTCAGGACTTTGGGCGGCGATTGCCGTAATTTGGCACATTGACAGCATCTAGTGGCCAAAAGGACATTTTACTTTATGTTTGTGTTCACATGTGCCTTTGTTTCTCGTTGTGTGCCCTCACCTGTGTCCCATTATGTGCCCTGTGTTACATTGTCACAATTAGCCAGGAGTTAAATACCTGGCTAGTTTCCCTGCTCTTGCTCTGGTCGTTGGATTGTTTTTTGTCCCCATGCGTTTTTGGTTGTGCTCTCAAGCACGTAGTCTTGCTGCAGCTCTCAAGCTGCTTCTTGTCTTTGTGACATTGTCTACATTTAGTATATTATTTAGTTGATGCTTTTTGCCCTTTTTGCTGTTCTTTTGCCTTTTTGCAAGTTTCTCCTGTGGAGGTATCTTGTGTTTTTTGAAAATAAAAGGAAACTAAACTCCAAACGACATCCTGCAACTGGGTCCTGTCTGTAGCCCACTGGGTTAAGCGCTGGTTCCCCAAACCCAGCATCTCGGGTTCAATCCCCAAGAAGAACCTTGACAAGTAGTGTATAGGTTTTGCCAGACTCTGGCCGGTTCTGCCGGTCTGTGCATGGTTTTGCTGTAGATTGTGCAGAGCTATGGATAGTTTGTTGTGCAATCCTGCTGCCACGTGTGTTGGGCCAGGTTGTGTGCTGAGTTTAATAAATCTGGGATAGAATGTGTGCTGTGCTGTGAGTGTGCTGTGTTGTGCTGTGCTGTGCTGTGCTGTGCTGTGCTGTGCTGTGCTGTGCTGTGCTGTGCTGTGCTGTGCTGTGCTGTGCTGTGCTGTACTGTGCTGTGCTGTGCTGTGCTGTGCTGTGCTGTGCTGTGCTGTGCTGTGCTGTGCTGTGCTGTGCTGTGCTGTACTGTGCTGTGCTGTACTGTGCTGTGCTGTGCTGTGCTGTGCTGTACTGTACTGTGCTGTACTGTGCTGTGCTGTGCTGTGCTGTGCTGTGACAACCATCATTGAGCTGTGATTGGCAGACCTGTGCTTGGCAGGGCAGGAGCTGCTTGGTGTTTGTTTAATGGTCGGGGTGGCTCGAGCCCGAAGCTGCTGGTCTTTGGAAGCCGGCCATTTCCATGCTTGTTTCTTTTCCCTCTTTGTTGCGCTCCAGGCTGCTTGGCAACTGGGATAGGACAAGTAAGGCCAGCGTTGTTCACGTGAACCCCGTCTTCAGCGTGCGGCTGGAAGGTTGTGGGCTACAGGGACTGAAAGAGATGTAAGTCTGACCACAGCAGGCCGGGTAGGATGCTTGTAGTTACACACACACACCCCACCCCCACAAGTCCTCCACAGGGTCTCCTAACATCAGATTCCCAGACATGTCTGAAACCTGGCTTCATAGGGTATTTCTCAACTGAAATATGAGGTCAGTGTCAGAGAATACAGTTAAGGATGGAACAAAAATGTTTGGCATTAGAACTGGACTATAAATTGATTATGAGAAAGGAGAATGAGAATCTCTCAGTTAAATTTCTTTCATGTAGCGGGTGAGAGTGGTGGGGAATGAAGGTGTTTACATTTGCATTGATTTTTTTTTTTTTTTTTTTTTTTAGCTTGTCAGCAGTCATTGTTTACCGTGCTGTCATGTGGTAAAGCAGTTTGTACCAATACATGATTGAAAATAATGTCATACTGAATTACCAATTGGGTTTTTCACAGAAAGTACTGCAGCGTTAGGACTGTAGAAGGTTCAACTCAGGATATGTCAGAAACACAACATTTAAACAGATTGTCCTATATAATGTTTCTTTCTTTATGCCAATACCGTAGTTGGATGCGGCCAGTCTCAAAAGCTTCCCACGGTTCCAAGTTCCTATTGGAGTTTCACAAGAGCAGATAATATATGACAGCTTGGTTCAGGTAGGCTATTGGGAAGGAGAGACGGAACAAGAGAGAAAGACAGAGGAAGAGGTAGATAAGTGAGTGGTTACAACACACATACACATACACACACACACACACACACACACACACACACACACGTGAATAGACATACGCACACATACACACATATGTGTGCATATGTAGATATATACATGAGAGAAAGTTTTAAAAGTGTGTGACAGATCAATACAAAAGAAACAACACTGCGTGACATGAGGGTGATAGTGTTGTTGGCAAGTCCTCCCCGCCCCAACATCAGTCTCTTTTTCTGTCTGTTTCTGAACAAACTCCTCACACGGTTGGTCTCTGTTGATCCACAGCAGCGACGGTGGCGACGGTAGGTTGACCAGTGAGCCCTTGTCAGCATCCAGAGAAATAAATCTCCCATTGGTGCTACAAGCCCAGAGGAGAGGGCCAGCATCCAAGCCCCAAATCCCTCTTGAATGAAGGCAAGCATGAGAAAGTAACAGCCCATCAGTACTGGTGGAGGGTCAAGGGGGGTGACATTGAATGAAGGCAAGCATGAGAAAGTAACAGCCTGTCAGTACTTGTGGAGGGTCAAGGGGGTGACATTGTCTGTACAATACAAAGTTAGCAATGGACTAGTTTTTCCACTGCACAAAAGCATTTCAAGTAAAGAAATTGATGATAAAGGCCTACAGAATATTACAACCACATACAACTGTTTCAGGCATTTGTGTAAATATTTTCATTTTAAAACATTATTTTGCATGCACTTTCTATGCATGTACAGTTTGTTGTTGATTGATGAGAAACTATTAATGTCATTTTAAAGGGATCATCACTTAACAGCATCGTTTCAAACTTGCCTAAACCTTTAGCAACGAAACTGAAAGACAGACTTTTATCTGTGGATTCGGGGTCTCTGACATTACGTTGCTACAGAAATGCATTTTCATGACGTCACACATTATTTAAATAACTCTCAAGACAGGGTTGTGATCATTAGAGCCACATGGGAGGTCAAAGTGTGGGTACACTCAGACACGTATGTATATAGGTATGTGTATATATCATGGTTTTATCCCTCTAAAGAACTCACAGGTCTATGTTTTCATGCACTGCCGGCCAGTGAAATCTCATATTTGGGGTTGCTTTCCAAAGAAAAAGTGAGAGAAGTGTGTGTGAGCACATGTATGTGAGCGTTTTTGGTGCGTGTGTGTTTTCGTGTGTGTGTGTGTGTGTGTGTGTGTGTGTGTGTGCAGATGTGTATATATGTGTGTGAATCAGTGCATGTGTGTGTGTGTTTGTGTGAGAAGAGGTGTTTAATGGATCACAGGTGCAGGCTGATGTTCCCATGCCCCCCCCCCCCCCCCATGCAGGCTCAGCCTCGCTGTCCGTCTGCTTTGACTCGAGCAGTGTTTACTCTCAACAGCCTTGGCCTTCTGAGAGCTGTCCTGCCAAGGCCCTTGGCTTCTCTCTAACACTGCCTCCGCTTAGCACAAAAACAACAACAACAAAAAAATACTCTGATATCTAAAAACTCTATATGGAAAGATGTCATAAATAAGTTTTCACCTATGTTTACTCTATGTTATTAAAGGTTTTCTTGCATGTAATTCATAATCGGGGTGAAACAAGAATCACCCTGTTAAAAATGATGTTGTCATAGTGATGAATCAAAACTTGTTGTAAAAGAAAGGGAATTAAATGCTTGTTTTCCGAGTCTTTTAGTGAATTCCTGTGACATAACCATGTTTCACACATGATTCCTCGGGAGACCTTGCGTCAATCATCTGAGCAGTGACACTGAGACCCCTGTCATGATTCTTTGAAACACTGATTCAATTTGTCTGCCATGTGTACATGTATATTTTTTCTGCTCCAACTTTCTGTTGGAAAAGCATGCAGGAATTTGACTAGATGTTTACTGCAATTTTCTATAAATGTAAAAGACCATGTAATTATATTTAACTATGTCTCTCTTCACATGTGGCACAGTCCAACTGGCAGGACTAATATGTTTGATATAATAGTGACATGATGGTTGTCAGCATTTAAAGCCCCATTATGCAACAATTATACTTCAGGATTAGGGTTAGGATAAGCAGTTTAACCTTAAAATAACAGCTTAAAAAAAATTGGGGCGCTACAATGACTTTTAATATGGAGAATCGCCTCCGTGCCATTGCCATACCAGGGTCCATACGCATATAACTGTGTTTTGTAGTTTTGCCTGCCGCAGCCCGCCGCCCTGACTTGTTTACTTTCTGCCGATCTAGTAAGAAGCTTATTTGCCGTCTGGCTTGGTCTTGTGTTGCACTTGCTTGATGTTTGACTGTGTAAGGACAGTCGTTGAGTAACTAGTTTGTCATAATGTCAAAGTCAGCACATTTCAAGAGATTTCGTTAGTTTTAGCTGCTAGCATACCTTTAGCGAATAGCTATTGATCCGTTGTGCTGCTTTAAAGGATTTTAGGGGCCCAACTCTGCTCCAAAGTGAGCCACTAACCAGGCCTTCACACCTATCATTACTGTAAAGGTAAACACATTTAGGAAAGACGACAAATAAATACATGAATAAAAACCGTATGCACTGCCCATCAGTTGTGCACTAGCCATGGCAGCATGGATACGTGTGTTTGGAAGATGGGAGTTGAGTTAAGGAGATCCAATATTGATGCACCTACCAACACCAATATGTGTGTTTGGAGATCCAATATTGATGCATATACTAACACCAGTATTTATGCATGTGTTTGAAGATCCGATATTGATGCATATACTAACACCAGTATTTATGCATGTGTTTGAAGATCCGATATTGATGCATATACTAACACCAGTATTTATGCATGTGTTTGAAGATCCAATATTGATGCATATACTAACACCCAATGTTTCCCCTACAATGATATTAGGGTGGCGCCCCGCCCCCCCAACGGCCCCGCCCGCCCCCCCTGGAAGCTGAAGTAAAAAATAAATAAATATAGCGCCAGATCACAAAACAAGTCATTTAAGGTTACCTTTACCATAAAACATGTAAAATTATACTTATTTTTTAAGTAAAACTGCTTATCCTAACCCCTAATCCTGAAGTATAATTGTTGCATACTGTTACTGTAAGATGTTATATTGACTGCTGTCATTAAAAGAAACACATGAACATCATAATTCATTTAAGTGTTTGTGTCCGTGTCCGCCGCCGTGGCGCGCCGCGCCCCTGCCGCCGTCCCCCCCCCCCCTAAGCTGTAAACCTAGGGGAAACACTGAACACCAGTATGTATGCATGTGTTTGGAGATCCAATATTAATGCACATACTAACACCAGTATTTATGCATGTGTTTGGAGATCCAATATTAATGCACATACTAACACCAGTATGTATGCTTGTGTCTGAGTAGTTTGAAGGTACTTGTGTTTGAGACGTGGCATTAAAGTGTATACTAACACCAGCAGGGATCCGAATGCTTCGCCAGTTAAAGTGGAGCCCTAGCCAGCCAGCATGCTTCTATTGCCTTTTACTGCGCTTTTGAGTAGTCAGACACCACCCCTTTGGTCACGGTCGATCCATACGATTGCTCCCAGCCCTCAGTTCCTCACGCAGTCTCCTCTCTGCTGTGAATTCCATTTGTCCATTTGTTCTTCCTGTGTCTGTAACAGACCAAGACAAGGACAAACAGTAAAAAATATTGACGTTTTAGCACTTTGCCATTTGGCCATCAGTCAGTCTGGGAATCAACTGGGCAACCTGCCATGTGAATCGTACTGAAATCGCACCATTCAGCTCCCGGTGTCTGTGTTAGACTGGGGGGAATGGGGAGAAGAGATAGACAGAGAGGGGGGAAACATCTGTCTGTTTTTTCTCTACTAAGCAACCTTGGGTTACTTGAAAGGCGCTATATAAATCTAAGTTATTATTATTATTATTATTATTACTAAATGTAATACACCAAGGGTTCTCAACCTTTTCTTCTCCAAGGCCCACCTATTTGTGTTTGTAACAGAGTGGGACCCGACAGACACCCCGCTTATTTTTGCTAATCAATATTCCTTTCCAATTAATAAGAGATTATTACGTGTCACAAAGAGCAACATCAGCACCTGCTACCGGTGGGAGCCTAGACAGTTATACACGAAAATCTAACTCTAGCCTATTTGTGCACATCAAAACAAGCAAGTAAATAAAACCAGAATAGACCCAAAAGATAGCATTCACTCAAAGCGAGTAAACATGCAAGACCACTCAGCTAGTCCTGATTAAAATTGGTGTTGCTTCAGACATGCAAACAAATCAAATCTGTTGCTGCAATATATTATCAACATAGATAGCACCAAGCATTCCTGGGCAGTGGTCCAGTAACACTGGTATAGATGTTATTTGAAGTTTCAGAGAAGCACAAAAGCACAAATGTTAATCTTGCTGCTTAAGTGGATTGATAGCACAGGATAAATGTATGTGATATACACCAGGGCAATGTGCTAGGTCGCCTGTGCATGAAAAATTCCTAAACGTGACATTTTATCTTGAAATTTTTTTATGAGTAATTACCTTTAGTTTTAATAGAAACTGTTTATTACTACATTTAAATGCCATTATTTAATGCCTGTTAATGACACTTTTGATTCTACTGCATTACAGGCCACAACCCCTCAGCTGAGACCCTCCTATGATGAGTCCACCTTCAGTCCCGAGAGACTCCTTTAGCCGGGCTCATTTACACCAGAACGCTTTAGAAGCGGCTAATGAAAGAGCGATTTCACGCGTGCACTAATTGGTTCACGGCCAATTCAGGCACTGGATGGGGCACCAAAGAATGGAGGTCATCTCAGCCACCGAGTATGGTTCCCATATGGTTCTATGACGTTTACGGTGTCACGCTCCCGTTCTGTCTACTCTGTTCACAGTGATGGAACAGGAATACCCCGCTGGGAGAACATCAGGACACCAGCTTAGAGATAATCCCCCTTTCTTTTGGGAATGCTGGCATTCCCAGCACTCGCACGTGGGAGATTTACAGGCCTTGAAAATTCGGCTATTAAATTTGTCACGTTCAAAACCCACAGCAACAATGGTTGGAGCACAGGGGAGGATTTTGCGGCTACCAGTGGTGGTTGAGCGCCCTAAGCTCTGTGTGAAACAATAGTATGAACACCCATCGCGCGCATTTCAACTTTGTGGTCTGAAAAGGCAGGAGATTTTTTTCGGAGCATTGACTGGTGTTTGTGAAGTTGGCTTCCCTAATTGCTCACCTGCTGGATCCCATTACAACTTTACGGAGCTAAGGGCCATACACTGCGAATGACTTACACGGCCCGTCCCCTAGTTGAGAGCTCTTTAATTACCACGACAGAAACGCAGTCCCACTGAAAGGCCTGTCATATGCAGATGGGAGGAGGAGGGCAGGGGGGGTCAATCTGTGGGATGTAGCCTATGTGTGGATCTAATGAAACCGTGGGATGTAGCCTATGAATGGATCTAATGAAACCGTAGTATGTAGCCTATGTATTGATCTAATGAAACCGTGGGATGTAGCCTATGTATGGATCTAATGAAACCGTGGGATGTAGCCTATGTATGGATCTAATGAAACCGTGGGATGTAGCCTATGTATGGATCTAATGAAGAAACCGTTGCTTGCTATACCCACTGATAGATAAATAGATAGATAGATAGGTAGATAAAGAACTCAGAACTGTTTATTTGACAGCAACATAACAATATTAGTACAATTGTAAGGATGGAATAACGTAGAATAAATTAGATACATGAAATAAACAATGAAATTAGATGAGTGTATAGAAAAGTATATGATGCTGTCGGGAGATAAATGGATGGATAGATAGATCGAATATTCAATTTCTTTTTACCCAAAATGAATTTAGGGTTTATTAAGGGAAATTTAAATTCAGGTTTTCTGTAGCATTCCCAGTGTCTCCGGCCTCTCTCTGCAGTACCCATGGTTTCCCCTTATGAAAGCGCTCACAGCTGCCATATAGCCACGCATGTGTAGAGCAAAACAATTACCGAGCATGGAAATAAATATGTGTCTAAAATATGCATCACTGTTTGCATGTGCAAAGAAAAAAAAGCATTACTATGCAGTTAATCAGTCGTGCTGGACTTTCACAAGGAGAAGGGTTGTCATCGTTTGTGAGATAATCCTTTCCAGTACCATGAAGCAGACAAGTACTTAATCCCAGAGAGAGAAAGAGAGAGCGAGAGAGTGGGACTTGCTTGCCAAAGATGATTCATATGTATTGAAAAGCTGTAAAAGTGGTCAAGGCCAAGGTTTCCTATAGCTGATGGGGTAGAGAACATGTGTTTGCCATTGTTGGTTTGGCACATCTCTCTCCCCGCCATAAATGAATCGAGACGTTACTGGTGTTGGGGTATGGATTGATCAGTCTGTTTCCCCAGGGGTGAAATTCCCAAATCAATGATTGCACCTCGTGGTTGGTTAAGACTCTGAGCAGATTATAGTAATAATATCAGAACAAAAGATGAACAAAATGTAATGGGTTTGGGTAGGGTTGTGTTGGATTTGTATTGTTCACTTGTGTGTAGTTCTTTTGAAAGCAGCGTTGTTCTTGCACAAATGCTCTAGATTCCCCACCAAACCACACACAGCACCTGAGCTGTTTTGAAACTCTGTCTCACAGACGAAGTGCCTGCCTACTGCACTGGTGCCGTCTTCAATTTGACTGAAGTTTTCAATGCCAAAATCTCAGCCCGGAGTGGAGGTTACATATTTAATTTGCATACATATTTAATTTGAATGAAAATAAAACATGAAAATAAAAACGTCAGAGAAACTTTTCGCTTTCCAAAAGTATATGAAGACTATACAGCAAGGCCTCCACATCCTCCCGCTGGATGTTTGAATGCTGTCACTGTCACTTCAATGAATCACATCACATGCCTGTATGTGGCTACTTTGAAAACTTAAACACAGGCAGAGTAAGGGTCAGCTGTAAGGGTCAGGGCCGGGGACATCTGTACCCTTTGACCCCCTCCGAAGGCGGGCCAGCTCTCATGTGATGCTTTTCTCCTGTTTCCTCATTGCTTTCTCAGTTTTACTTTCTCTGCCAACTCTCCAGCTCTAACTGGAGAGCCTTCATCTCTATACGTTCATGTTCATCTCTATGTAGTCCATGCTTTCCTATATCCAGAAACCACTTCATGCCACCACTCCACAGATAGTAATACCTGATAAATCAAGCTAGTGAACAACAAATCTATCCATTCTTCTCTCCCCTTTATCTCCCTCTACCAGTCTGTGCTGACATTCTCATTTTTGACAGGCATTCCAGAGGTCTACTCGCTGATGTTGCTTCTGATTGGTTAAACTAATTGAGATTTGCTGAATGTGTGAAATTGGTTAACAGTTGCCTTCAGTATGACATTTTTTCGACAAAAACAGAAAAAACCTGCCTGCCAATATGCAGACTGAAAAAAAGCCGTGGCGGTCCTCCGCCGCATCTCATGGGAAAGCGGACGCTAGACCTGCACTGACGTTAGGAATGGCCCCCTCTTAGACAGCCCACATGAGTTAGGAAGGGAGGTGGAGGGACGGAGGAGGGAAAGGGTGCAAACGTTTATTTTTCCTGTCGAAACAATATGAAAGCAAGAAAAAATAACAATATATTACGGGGAAATCAGGATAGGCGGGCACTTCCTTTCCCCCCCCCTTCCCCCTACCTGCCCCCTCCTTCACCCCTCCGTCACCCCTCCGTCACCCCCTCCCTCCCCCTCCATGAGAGGGCAGAAGGGTCCCTGCTGGGTCAAGTATGGCAGTGAAAGGGAAGGGGAAGGAAGACTGGAGCCAAAGCCAGTTCTAAAGATAAGGGGGAAGAAAGTGGGGGGGGGGGGGGGGGGTCACAGACAACACCCACTAGACAGAGGTCCTGTGCCAGGCAGCATGTGATGGCATGTGCACAGGAACAGTCATGAGCTATCTAGATTCAATTAAAGGTACAGTCCGTGATTCTAATCCAATACACACTTTGACCTCTAGCTTTCCATGCAGTGTGGTGGTGTTCGTACACATGTCCTGGCTCCGTTAATGGGTAACAAACAAAGTGGCTCGGACCGAGTCATAAAGAGTTCCAATCAATCAACATGTTGGTCTCGGGAGAGGGGTGTAATTTGATTGGCTGTTGCGCTCAAATAACAACAACCCTTTTTTTTTTAAATTGCAGACTGTGGACCTTTAACTTTCAAAAAATAAAGAAGAGAGTGGAGGTTACAGGAGAATGCAGGGAGTAGGGTCACTGATGATAATTGAGCAGGAGTTTCCAGAATGCTCTAAGCATTAATCTTTGTCATTGGAGAAAAAAGATTGCATGCAATGCTAGAAGAGGTAATTGGATTCTGCTATGTGACTGACCTTGTTTGTGGTTTGAAAATAACAGTGTTACCAAATGAATAGCAGAGACGATGTAAACAGGATCTCTAAAATGATAGTTGTGTGTAAATTAGGGGATGGTTGAATGCATGTACACTAAAACAGACTATGTCATCGGGACGGTGTTCTGTTACTTACCAGGTGCGGGCCATTGAGCGTTGATTGTTGATGTTCAGCATTTCCGCTTCTAAGCATAAACACAGTCTAAGTTGGATGCACATGCGGCAGCTGGAGCCTTTTGCCATTGTTGTCCTATCTCTGCAAATCTCCTCGACCACGAGAGGTCATCAGCAGGGCGACACTCTTCATTGGTGCAGATCTCTGATGGCGAGGGGTCATCAGCAGGGCGTCACTCTTCATTGGTGTCTCAGATCTCTGATGGCAAATCATGACACTATTATTTATGAGGCACATTTCAGATCAACAGGAGTTCAACCAAAGTGCTTTTCAGCTGAGGTAAATAAACAAAACAATTGACATGAAAGATATTCATGAATAGTGGAGTAGGAGTTAAAAAGCCTCCATGGAAAAATATAAAATGAATGTATAAATGTCTAAAAGGTATAAAAGTGAATAGAATAAAAGCCAAAATAACAAAAAATAAAATCAAAACCTGATCTTCATTATGGAACATGTGTTTGTGGAAAGGCAGTGGCGGCTGCCTTCCCCTACAGCTCACCACAGGGTCCTTTCCTCCTGTCCCTCTCCATGTTGTCCAGGGTCCTTTCCTCCTGTCCCTCTCCATGTTGTCCAGGGTCCTTTCCTCCTGTCCCTCTCCATGTTGTCCATAGTGGCCTTGCAATCACCCACTGACTGTCTGGATGTCACACCATTCTCACTCCCACTGGTGACCTGATGCTGCTAGTCATGGCTCTGGTGCTGTATAGACTCAACCTCTCCAGCTGATACCTGTGGTATCAGACTCACATGGCTTCCTATGGGCACCCTGCTCATAGCCAGTCTCATGCTTTCCATAACTCTAATACCAGTACAACCACTAGCTTATAGCCCATGACCATAGATCACAGTAGAAGTTGCAATAGATGCTTCCCAAACAATGCCGCCCTTAACAAACATGGTGGCAATCCCAATCATCATCTGGGTATGCTTGTTGACTCTTTATGTCTATCTTGTTAACTGTTGACCCTGTGATTTCACACATCTATCTCTTGAGGCCACAGCAGTGCCATAGCCCTACAAGTTGCATTTGCTTGGAAGCTTGTTTTGGATTTTACTAGCTCCAACTAAATCACACAACGATATATACTTTAAGCTCAAGGCTGATTCTCTTCCTGTTTACTGCAGTCTGGGGAGTTTCTTCTGTTTTCCAGGGGAGTCCCAACCGGGCCTCGGGACCACCATCTTCCTCTTAACATTCGGTAGCACAATACCCCCTGGAACAAGTCCCCTACTCTTTTCAAACAAAGTCTGACACTGCTTTTTACCGCTTGAAAGGAGTGCTCGATATTTCACAGATTGTTCAGTTTCTGGATAGATGGTAGAGCTCGGAGAGTGTGCCGTGTTGTCATGGTGCTTAGCTCGATTTGGCTTTGGCTAACACCTGTTCATTTTGATACATCAGAGAAAATGCTACTCTGAATTGCGCTGTAAGTTCTGTTGGGCATAGAGTATTGCCTGGCAAATTTTGTGGAATTTCCTTCCAGCTGATGCGCCTGTAGTACATTCCTATCATTCAACTTTCCCCAACTCTTTTTCTCTTCCAGCAGGTGATGTCAAGAAAAGTCATTTTTATTTATATATCACGTTTAAAACATCAGAAATTGTACAAATGGTTGTACAAACTGAGGTAAAAACACATCAAATGCAATCTAGAGGGGTTGTCTGGATGGATCTCTCTTCAGTGCAGACAATGCAGATCTCTCCCCCAGTTTCCAGACCCCTCTGTTAATCCGTGCCTTTATGGGTCCTTTCTCTCACCAGCCGGGTTATTTCTTCTTCTCACCAATCCAATATCCTGTAGCTTGGCAACGGTGGCGTAGCCTACTTAAATGTTTGGGTGGGACTCTAGGAGCTGGAAACATTCTTAACCCTAATCTGTACAAAAGTCCGGGGCACTCTCCCCTGGAATTTTCCTTTTAAAAGTCTGGCAGCTAAAAGCACCATTTGAATGCAGTTTGAGACAGAAACAATAAGCCTAAGGAGCCTGAGAACATAAACCCCCATCCATTATACCATAATGTTTGTCTACATCAGTGGTTCTTAACCTGGGTTCGATCGAACCCCAGGGGTTCGTTGAGCCACTCTCAGGGGTTCGGCAGGGGTCAAGACACACACAGTATAGCCTGGTTCACACTAGAAATGTCGTTTTGAAGAAATCATATTTTATTTTTCAAATTACGAAGGGTTCAGCGAATGCACTGATGAAGCTTGCAGGGTTCAGTACCTCCAAAAAGGTTAAGAACCACTGGTCTACATGGACATTGCCTAAGGTTCCCCAGAAAGAGAGAGAGAGGGCATTTCCCTCCATGAGAAAGAATGAGATCTCCTACATGGTCAATATTTTTAATGGCCTACTGTTTTTTTCTATGAGATCTATGAGATGTGTAATGAAAAAAAAACATACATGATACAATGAAGCAACTTGTGAAGAAATGTGTCAAGAGTGCATTTCTTTCTGACTTACTCAGGTTATGTTTTTCATTGATCCAAACACTCCAACACAAAAAAGTAACTTGTAATTTGAGTAACTTTTAAACAGAGTACTTTTTTACTCTTACTCGAGTAAGTTTTCCAATTGGAATATTTACTTTTACTCAAGTCGATTTTGAAGGAGGTAATTGTACTTTTACTTGAGTACCAATTTTCAGTACTCTACTCACCACTGCAACCTCAGAATCTGGAGGATCTGGTGAGAAACTGTAGGCTACAGAGGAATGATCTTAGATCCTGTGCCATGTGTTCACCAAACTCATCATGCATTATAAGAGAAGACCCAGAGCTTTTATCTTGGCAAAGGGAGGCTGCACAAAGTATTAAATTCATTAGTAATTAATAAGTATAAAATAAGTATCAACATTTTTGAGAAAAACATTAGTTTCATGATAAGAATTTAATGTTTCTTTCAATTTTGTTACTTCAATTAAAGTGTTTGATTTTTGTGAATATTTTGAATAAAAGATTATGAGGATAAACAATAGAGAATTTTTTTTGCATCTTGTTTTGCTAATTTTTAGGAGGGCACTGTATATATATGTATATGTGTGTGTGTGTGTGTGCATCAATGTTTTAAGTTAGAGGAAATATACAAAAACATCAAGGCATGTCAGACTACCTAAAAAAGTCTAACAGCCCTTAAGGGTTAAGAGTGATGTCTGGAGAGGGATCGAAACTAGTGCTCGAAGCTGGTTCAGAAAATATTAAAAAATAAAAATTGTAACAAAAAAGATAACCCTGAACATGCAATCCTAACCAGTGACTTGACAAAACCCAGAAAACATAGAAAAAACACAGAAATGTGAAACTGCTTCTTGTTCCGTAAGTGTTTTTTGTTTCTTCCTCTACCCTGTAAGATACATTTGTTTTGCATTTGATCTACTGCTGCAGAAACATGTTGGCCTGTGCACTTGGCTGTGACTTTAATTACCAGCCCAGTTGTGTCCTTCCTGAGTCTGCCTTTGATGGGTCAAGAATGTCTGATCAGATGCCTCCTGTCGTTTCTACATGTTTCCTGAGTGTGTGTGTGTGTCGGTGTGTCGGTGTGTCGGTGTGTCGGTGTGTGTGTGTGTGCTCGTGTGTGTGTGTGTGTGTGTGCTCGTGTGTGTGTGTTTGTGTGTGTGTGTGTGTGTATGTCTGCTGGTGTGTTTAAATCTTCAGCTTGTCCAAAGGTCCCCTACAGGTCTCTGCAGCTGTGGCCAAAGTGTGGTCTGAAATGTCTAGCCATTAATGTAATTTGTGGCTGGCACACGTTTAAATTGGTGTCTCAATGCAAATGATTGTCTGAAGGCCCTGGCCCACATGGAGAGAAGAGGTCAGTGTTGCCTGGAGGGGTTTTTGCTCTTTTCACTCTGTCAAACAACATCCTGCATGACTTTGACACCACATCCAGCATTGTCCAGTTTGGTTTTAGTTCATTTTTCTCCTTACATTATTATTTTTGGGATATTTTGTATAAACTGTGTAGGCTACTATTAGTTAGAACACAAATTGGGCATTATCTGCATTAACTTAAACGTTACTTATTTTTAGGGCTGGGCAAGTTAACGCGTTATTATCGCAATAACTCATTTTCATTAAGTAATTAACGACAATTATTTTATCGCGCATTAACGCAGGGTTAATTATTTATTTTATTATTGTAAAAGTCTGTTACTCAAAGGCTTTTATTTTGTAAAAGTCTGCTGCTGGCTGGATACCATGTGACGTCACTGCGTTTAACCGCGAAAGTGTCCGAAAGTCTAGCTGAGCGTCTGTCACAACATAGACATTGTCGGTCACAACCCACAGAAAGTTAAAAATGCTTGCAATATATTGTGCTGTTGGATGCAACAACAGTCGCGTAAATAACCTACCCAAAGAAACAATTTAATTGTATACCAAAAGATTTAGATCGGCGGAATAAATGGTTGGCTGCAATTAGAAGAGACAACTGGCAACTCCAGATTGTGCAGTCAACACTTTGTATCTTCCTGCACCCCTATCCATGGACATGTTGATTTTATGTACAGAGCCTGGGAATGCCTGATATGTTAAGTGTAATGCAGCACGTTGATACAATCGTGTATAATTGCGGTGTCTTATCAGAGCTAAACTCTTCTGAGCAAGCTAGATAGCTAAAATCTAGCGAGCTGTTTAGCCTTTTACTTTACTTTAGCTTTACTTTAGCTCCACCTTGCTAGCCCACATTGGCACTCTAACCACCACTAAAATAACACGGTTGATAATCACTGTTTAAAGTACTTAGATGTCCTGTCACATATTTTTTGTCTCCAGATGCCATATCTCGGTGTCGTTCACCCATCCTGCAACTGCATATTGCTATGAATCTGTGGCCGTGGTCCATTTCTTAGAGAGCTCTCTTGACTCCTCGATGGAGTCTGTGTCTGAAAAGGTGTCTGACGAGACATCAAGGTATGCCAAAAAAACATTGATTTTCGATGAATCGGGACACTCTATTCAGACAGGATGTGGCGTCATCACGCTGTGTGTACATATCTGCTCGCACTAGCGTGCTCTGTCAGACGGCAGTATGTGGTGTCATCACTTTGTGCGTTAGCAAGCACGTTGTTAGCAAGCGAGCAATCATCATCAGCTACTGACAGCGACATGGCTAACGGGCACCTCCCTAACGAATTCAGACAATTCTTTGTTAATCAATCACGGCATAATTGCCCCCGCCCGCGAAAAGTGTCCGATTAAAAATGCACCAACGGGCTATACCCGGGTGGTGGAATAGCTCGTTGTAACGAGCGCCTGGAGCCTGCCACCTGCCCCCGCTCACCAACGAAAAGTGACCCAATTTAGTGCCTCTTCGTCGGTCTAACTACAGTCCCGGGTGGGGGGATAGCCAGCTGCTTAGCATAACCGCCATTCAAATCCAATGGTAATGCTACCTAGCTAGATATGCTAACTGTCGGTATACATCGTTAAAAACCACCAAAATACTCATGTCACTGGCTTTAATTTGAGAATGGCATGTTAGTAGTACATTTAATATCAGTATAGTTGTTTAATTACTGCTGATATTTACATTTACGGTCTGTAGCCTTGTGGTCTACTGACTCTGCTACCGTAGCCACCGTAACCATTATGTCCGCCATTGTTTTCGATATAAAACGAAAAGCTCCGGGTACGGAATGGCGCACAGAGGTTTTAAGCCCTTCGGAACGGGGCCTGTAATCTTGAAAGCCTTCAGGCTATCTCCGGTGTATGGGTATGGATTGGGTACAAGATAAATGTTTATGTCTGTAAAAGACAGTTGGGGCAGACGCGTCGCAGACTTAAAGGGACAAAATAAAGTTGAAGGTAATAAATATGGATCGATATCATATGGAAGTACATTTCAAATAACACTGTCAAGTTCTAGCAATTGACAAACTACTGAAAGTGTTTTCTGGTTTCTCACTCTAACAGGGACATTTGGTACTGAACATAGACTGGTTAAAGTAAAATGTTTCTGTTGTTACCTCCAGAAATTGGCTGTTTTAATGATATGATTGTGGCTCAGGATATTGTGGCCAGCGTTTTTCTTTTTCATAATGAACAGGATAACACTAATGCCTTGGCAGTGGCAATGAGCTGTAATTTTGTCTTTGCTTTGATAACATTGTTTAAGTGTAGATTTACACTGAATATTTTATTTAACTGTATTCAAATGCTGATGTTAGCACACCAAATGTTACGGCACTTTCGTTCATATGGCAGAACATTTAAAATAAGAGTGCGCTATACACTACTTTTTAATTCATTATTGAATTTTGCGTATACAAATGCGATTAATCGTGAATAATCTTTTTATCGTTGCCCAGCCCTACTTATTTTTCTTGACTTCTAAGTCCAGACAAGACATAAAAATCAAAGTCAAGTAAGGAGTGCTAAGAATGCGATTAGGACCACCAGACCATCATTTTCAAAAAAGCTTTGTTTGCTTTAAATAAAGAGTTGGAAAATAATACTTCTTTCAATAATTTCGGTATTACTACATATAATAAAACACCACATTTCTGCCTTTTGAGGACATAACTGTATTTCCCTGCATGTTGCCTATTCCACCTGGCTTCATTTTATTAGAAATGGACTCAGCATAGGGGACTTCTGCTTCGTATCCAGAACACCATTGAAAGTTAGGCAGGGGTGTGACACGGCCCCCCGAGCCTCTGTCATTGTGATCAAGCCAGCAGTCCTTGAGCTGTCAAGTGTAAGAGCAGATGGGCTGCATTCATGAACAGTTAACTCCCACCTGCCGTTATAACACGCTATGGAAATGCAGATAAGGGAAAACAAACACAGAGAGAGAGACAGAGAGACAGGCAGAGGTAAAGAGAGTCAGAGTCAGGAAAGAGAAACAGACCACTGGGTGACTAAGGGCCTGATTTACTAACAGGATTGCGCCCATTTTCTGGCGTAAAATAGCGGTCGTAACGAAAAACGGTATTTACTAAGCTGGCGCAGCGCATATTAACGCCTGTGGGTGTGAACAGGGGAGGTAACTTGGAGGTGGGTGGTAACGTAGGCGTGAGGCGCAATTTACATGGGTGGAGACAAGGTAAGTGCGCCTAATGATGTCATGCGTGGTATTTACTAAACTGCCTGTGGAGCGCACGTCTCCAATTTGCAGGCTAATTCTCCGCCTCATAAAAGCACGTCTTAACCAAGCGCAATTTCATTGAGTCTGAAAACGTTGATATGGCAGCAGTGATAAGAGAAAGGCGAAGAAAGAAGACAGAGACAGCGCACAGAAATAATTTTTTCAACTCGCATAACACATTTTCAGTTAAATGAACCACAAATCATTAGACGGTACAGGTTAACCAGCCACGCAATACTTAAATTACTGAACCAGATCAGAAATGACATCTAACCCTCCAACCGGAGATCACATTCCATTCAATCAGTTGGTAAACATTGCAAATATTGGCACCGAATCATTTCAAACAGTTATAGTATCAGCAGTTGATGTATCTCAGCCTTCACAAATATTCACACAGGTACTCGAAGCATTGCTATGGCGCACTGGTCAATACATTTCCCCACTGCCTCAGCCGAAATTTTAGACATCAAACAGGACTTTTTTTGAAATCGCAAACTTTCCGAACATAATATGAACCATTGATTGCACCCACGTCCATATATATTGTAGTGAACCCATGTCCCTTGTAGAAATTATTAATCTCGCCATGTACACATCTATATTCATTATAATAGACAGTTTATGCATTAATGCCACCAATAGCATATTCTTTATAATCGTGTTCTTTTTAACATCTTGCTGTAGGTGATGGCGGGCAGAACAACATTATAGCAGCGCACACATTGAATCAGGTTCAGTGATTGAGCGAACGTGAACCAATATATCAATCTCCACTTGCTGTAGCTTCATTTTCTCTTCCTAAATAAATACCACGGAAAATGCGGAAAAACACCGTGCGTTAATGTGCGAACGCAGTTTAAGCAGCGGTCGCAATGTTAGTAAATCAGGCCCTATATAGGGCGGAGTAAACACAGATTGCCCAGCGCGATCTGGTTTGATAAATACCAACTAAAATGCGCTAAAACACCGTGCGTTAATTTGCGAACGCAGATTAAGAAGCGCTCGCATATTAGTAAATCAGGCCCTAAGTGTTAACGCCTTGCCTTTGAAACATGACAGATGTGCTTGTTGACAGATCCTCTCCCCGCTGTGACAGCAGCAGGAATGTGGCTCTACGTTTTGCGATCTGGTTTAGGTCAAGATGGACAAAGACTTTTGGCCGCCACACGTTGACCCATTAGTTCCTGACTCATCACACGATTGACCCATTGGAGGCTGACCCAGCACATGATTGACCCATTAGAGGCGGACTCAGTTCCCCAGTGCTCTCCTCATGACATCCTACCATCTGCATTTAGAGATGGACAAAGAGGTGGTGGAAGAGAGAGAATGAAAGAAAGAGAGAGAGAGATTAAGACATAATGGACAGAGAAAAGAGAGGGAGTGCTTTCACCCCCCTCCCATATCTCCCTCAACGTATGCCTGCGCTGGACTGTTGAGGCCAGCCTGTGCAATTTTGATTGTCAGTTTCGTTCAGGCACCCTTGATGACAGCTCTGACATGTAAAAGCAAACAGAAACAGGGCTCTCAGTCTGGCTCCAGGCCATGATATGGTGAAATATCCCTCTTTTCCATGAGTACAGATGGAATGCCAGATAAGTCACTCACAGGGACGCCATCCAAGTCGTTCAGCACTGACACGTTTACTCCAGCTTTATGGATGGACCCTGGCTGTATGACAGAACATTTAATAGAGACAAATACAAATATCAAGCAAAGCACATCTTTTTTCTCCAAGGGAGTCATTCACCTCCAGATCCCTGTGGAATTTCATTAATAAAAAACATTTTTATAAATCAGTCAATATCCTGAGTCAGTCAATCAATAATTTTGGCTGTTCCAGTTTATGAGGGATAGATGAGTTGACATCCTTGGGTCAAGTGATTGAGCCTGATCTCACTTTATATGGGGAGAGAATTTGCCACTATCTTACACTACTTGCCAGTCTTTGTTAAGCAATGTATGAAGTTCATTGTGCTGCAGTTTGATACATTTAGAGATGGGCAGTTTTGTAGTATTAATAATTTGAAATATCGATATCAATATTGATATAAGCATTAATTTGTTGTTAGAATGAAATGCGACATAACTTTTCAAGATCATTATATCATATCAAGATAATATGTGATTAGCATATTCTGTATATTTAAAGTATGAAATACAATAATATTCTCTTTTTTTTTAGTTGAACCTTTGCCTGTATACCGGTATCGTAACCGCTGGAGGAAAAACAACTGGAACTAAGGGCTGAAACTAATCTTTCCCCCCCCCTTGCTGTGGTTAGGACTTAATTGCACTCTGTCTCTATCGTCTTTAGACCCTCCAAAGTAGTGCAGTCACTAGTAATGAAGTCACTAAAGTCCAATAGAAATGCATTCACAATGGTAATTCATCACTCTGTATTTCTAAAAGTAGTGCAATCACTGGTAGTCCAATAGTAATGCATCACTTTGTATTTGCTGCTGAGGTAGCACTTGTTACTGTTACGCTTTGACTGGCAGGACATTGAGTGTAGACCCCATGTGGTGTCACATGTGGTTCTGTGGAATACGTTTCCACGGAGATGCTGCGTTTCCATACGGTTCCAATCAGCCGGTCCATCCAAACAAAGGCTAGTCTGGGAAGTCCCGCCCCTCTTCTCCGGCCAATTTGATTTAGCCTCTGAAGGGGGTCTGGCAAACTTAGGATAGCAGTTCACTTCTTCAAGATTTCCAGAATCCTTGGAGCCAATCACAAACTGGCTTTTGGCTACCTGGCGCGCCATTGGCGGATTTAAAATAACCACGTCTACCGTAACAAAAGCGAAACTTAAGAGAAAAGCACAGTAAACTATATACTGCTCTCGCGGCTGTCTTGGATGATTTCAAAGGCAAGTTTTCTTTGAAAATAGAACAGAAACCTGCTCTGGAACAATTCATACAGAAAAAAGATGTGTTTGCTTTATTACCGATCGTTGTATCGTTGTATAGTATCGTTGGTCTGATTGGTTAAAGGCGTGTCCAATTACGTGAGTGAAGTGGACCTCCATTGAGGAGTTGGCCAGACTAACTGAGCAAATGAAATGCAGTGAAGGGGCGGGGAATTCCCAGACAAAACAAGGGCAGGATGACCACTGGATCTGGAGACTGTTGCCCTCTTATGGAAATGGACCTGAGAATGGTTTCATGTGTTTCTTTGTGTTTATATGTGGGCCACATGTACGGTCCTGAGTGGTAAGTGGACCCGGTGTGTTTAGATGTGTTTAGGTGTCTGCATGGCAAAGGAGCCTTGGACAGCTCATTAAGAGTTCTGTTCTATTCTGAAGTAAATTATGTACAGCTGGGCAATACCTGTATTTATGTGTACATCGCAATGGACTTTGAATGAGCCCCTTTAAATCCCTTTAAATCTCATATTAATTATCATATTATACATTTATTGAATGTCACACATGCTTATGGAAATTATATTTTAATAGTGATTGGGTAAAGTATTAATATCGCTACTTAGCTATGCAACTACAAACAGTAGGTGATGTATAGGGACATAAGGCGATGTTTTAAAAGAGTACAGTAGAGGAGTGTTCTCCCCCTTCTTTAGGAACAACGCGGGTTAACGTTTGTTTACAGTTTAAGAAAAAGACCAGTCAGGATAAAGGACACTTTTGAGTCCCACAGTAATGTAAGAGATGGGGAGGTGGGGGGTCAGAGAAAGTTGCCAAAGTAGACAAGCAGCAAGTAGGAGTTCATATAGAGACGATATTGGACACGTAGCTTAAGATTTTGTGTAAAGATATGTTCCTGAATTTTAGTTTAGAAACATGGACATGTATGACAGATAGATCTAAGAACCAAACATTTGCTGTGTTGTGACTTGGCCCCAAAAAACAGTCCATATGGTTTTCTCGACAGGAAATCAGGACATATAATATATGTGTTTACAACTCATCTGTGTGTGTGTGTGTGAGTGTGTGTGAGTGTGAGTGTGTGAGTGTGTGTGTGTGTGTTTGTGTGTGTGTGTGTGTGTGTGTGTGTGTGAGTGTGAGTGTGTGTGCGCGCGTGTGAGCGAGAGAAGAACACAAGGCCTTGTGTAAGGCCATCTGGGAAAGGATTCCACGGTTTGTCTTCAACTTTTGTCATCCTTGTCCTCTTTCACACACATCCTCCATGTAGAGCAGAGAGAAGAAGCCGTCCAGCAAGAAGCTGCTCAACTTCACACATCTGGTTCAGATTTCCATGTCTTTTTCCGATGAGCTCCTGCCTATCAGCTCCAGGAATAACTCTAAGTACTGAGGGAGAAAGGAAGGGGAAGAGAGTGGGTGGAGGTTTGGCCATAACAGTAACAGTGGGATGTTATGACGACATGTCACTTCCACTTAGAACCACCTGATACAAGGTTCTTTGAAGGACCCCCTTTGATCACAGAGGGTTCTTCATGGGCATTTTTTAGAGAGGCTCCTTGAGGTATATTTTATTTTTGTAACCTTAAAACCACAGTAAGACTAGCCTGGATACCAGCCCAAACCCTGCCCACAAAATGTTTGTTCTGGGAAGTTTGGTTTGGCGCTGACCGATTGGGGAGACAATATCAGTTTTCAGCAAAACGATCTGACCAATGAAATTGTCAGAGTGGGCTTTATACAATGATGGACAGATGATCAACCAACGCTTGAGTTGAATTAACCGGTAGATTTGAAATAGTACCAAGATGGCGGCGTCTCGGCCTGTTAGTGGGAAATATTTTATGTGAATTAAGCTATCTAGACGACTTTTTTAATGTCTACATTGACTCGGTTAGTTGTTTATGTGCAACACGAATGTTGCAGAGTATTGTTTGTCTTAACTAAAGCTCTCTAGACCATTATTGTAAGGTTATTGCTAAAGCTTAGACCAAAAATCCATTGAAACACATAGTAGCTAGCTAGCCTCACTGCTAATAAGTATAACAGGAGCAAGCATATCTCACAGATATTGACGGCGCATTCATTTTGAAAGAGAAACAGAGAAACGCGATTAAGGCATTTGTCGATTGAAAAGATGTTTTTGCCGTCCTTCCTACGGGCAAGGTAAAAGTTTAATGTATCAGATGGTCATACTACGTTGCTCTGATTGGTTCTAGGTATCCAATTCAGCGAAGAGGCATTTTCTTTCCTGGTTCGTTGAAACACGCCCCATAATCACAGCCCAATGCGTCAGGATCAGACTCATATTCTGACTAGAATTATGAGTATGACAATGTCAGGCTACAGTAAGACACCTTTACGGACAGAAAAGGGTTTTTTCATAGCTGTGGTTCAAAAGACGTTTCTAGTAACTTCACTGGTTACTTCGATCATTGGACCATTTTAAGAAGATGGCACATTTTCTCCAATTGCTTTTTTAAAGAACATTTGAACTGTTCATTCAGAGTGAATGAGTGGTTATTTCCAGGGTTACTGTCCGCTGGACACAGACTCCCAAGTGCAGGCCCTCGAGAACCAAGAGGGATCCAAAAGCACGTCCTCTCAATCCCTCTTTGTTGTCCAACTCAAAGTCAACACCAATACTCAGTTTATAACTCTCACCCCTTAACCTACCCGGGGGGGTTGCCCACCACGTTATAAATAAAATTAATTAATTAAACGGACGCTCCCCATCGCACAGTCCTCACATCTGGAGCCTGCAGTCCTACTCCGGCCACACAAACACGCCATTGTGCAGCGCGGAAACATTGTGAGGCTATCGCTTGGCTCTTATGAAGACTGGGTGACCAGGTATCATGTGACGGGGGGGAACAGGGATACAATGAGCACTTTGTGAGAATGACCGCAGAAACGACTGAAGCCCCCAGGGCGTCTAGAGCCAACAGCGCAGCATGCTGCCCCAACGACAACAACATGCGTTTAATGAAGCCGATTAGGAGATTCAATCAAAAAGGGACCTGCCAGTTAGAGAGAGAGTGACAGAGTTGAGAGTTGCGATGATTAATGGCAATGTTGGGTTGATTATTCATGGCCTCTTCAGCTCTGTCCCAGTCCGGAGATGGAGCGTTGGGGAAAGGATAAGAGATCTTGAGGTCTGGATAGTTGGTTTTCATCACAGATGATAAGACGGGAAACATTTTCTTGAATGAGTGATTGCAGACAAGCTCCACCATTTGAAGGTGTCTTGTTTAGACTTCTGTTAGATGAGAAGATAGGTCTCTGAAAACAACGAAGTTAACAACCACAAAGAGAGGGAGAGGGAGGACAGACTTTCTCTCTCATTAGAACTAAGACTTAAGAACATATCCCACTTAAACATCTAGGGAAATGTAGCTGTCTACAAAGACTGTTTATGTGTCCAAGTCCAAGTCCGTTTTTGAAAAAAAAAAAGAAAACAGCGTATTGGGTTCAGATCACTTGTGAGTGGACCCCTGCACCACTGATCAATCAATGCTAACCCCTTTAGAGACATAACCCACCTCCCCATTCCCCTTGCCTCTCTCCCTCATCCATCTGACTTCAGCAGCAACCCAGTAGCCAAACTCTGACAACCTTGAGCCTGGTATTACCTGTGCTCTGGGTCCACAGATTGATGGGGAACAGTGAGTAGCACTAGGTCACCAGTCACTTGTAAGATATCTTTCTCCAAACGGTTGTTTTATCAGTACGTCTTTTCACTCTTATTTAACCTTTGACCTCTGATGCTGCCAACTTGTTTTACCAACTCCTCGCTACCAACTTACTAAAAGGAGTAGTTCTATGGAATAGAATATAAGAATAGGATGTAGTACAGCAAAAGGGCATCTATATTTTCTAGTGACCCTTAAACAGTACATTTTTACTGGAAGATTTACATGAATTTTCCATGAATGCTGTTTTTTGCCCTTGAAAACAACAGGGTCCACTTAGATACAATAGCCCTCCTCCATATTCACACAGCAGCCTCTTAACATGTGATTAAAGGCTTTGGCAAGTTTACTGTCTCTGGCTCTGGTCTCTATCACCCATGGTCCTATAGTTTAACCCATGTGTGTGTGTGTGTGTGTGTGTGTGTGTGTGTGTGTGTGTGTGTGTGTGTGTGTGTGTGTGTGTGAGTGCCCAAATCCTATGTCTCTTCCCTGGCTGCCTCCTTGCTCCAGATAGCACCCTGAGTCCCCCTGCGGCACACACTGATCCAGTCCAAGGTTCACTGCTTGTGTTGGGGTGGATTGACCCAGCCACCCTGGCCAGTTTGTTGTGGTGAGGGATGAGGTGTGAACTAAATGTGACCTGCCCGGTCAAAGGTCACTATACCATTTATTTGCTGTGCCAGTGTTAGCAGTAAAGATTTAGGAGGGGGGCTTGCTATGGGGAGGAGGGGGGGGGGGGGGGGGGTGGGGTTGTTGTTTGTAAGGAGGAAGCACGGGAAGGAGGGGGGGCACTCTGAGAATGGGACAGACCCCCTATATTTTACCACAGGACATTCCTAAAGAGTGCTCGGGGTAGGAGCATAACGGAGGGCTGCGTTGGAGAGAGCCACAGGGGATTGTCTCACTTTGGTCAGATGCTTGTGTTTAATTGCTTGCATGTTGGCTCTGGGAAGTGTGTCAGGGCAGGCTGCCATTGTTTAGTGTGTGATGTTGCATAAAGGGACACGTCTTCTCTGGAGTATGGTTCTTCTAATGCTTCACATAAAAGCATGCCTCTCTCTGATTCCACTCAAACATAGAGTTTTATGGGAGCTCGAGATATGCTTGAGGTTTATGTGGATTTCTGAGATAATACCTATCTGTATTTACAGTGACATGTGTTGAGCAGTCGCTTTTCTTTGTCCCGTCTCAGTACATTTGTCACCAAAAAGCAGTTTGCTGACTCCTACCAGGAACAACTCTACAGAGTTCGATCTCATTAAATCACATTTCCCTAATCCAGTACATAATTAAGTTGGGGATCATATTGTCAACTTGGAATTGGTTTCTGCGTTGTATTTTTGTAAAGTACCCACCAAAACAAATCTCAGTTAGGGTAAAAACAATATGTAAGGGATAATGCATTGTCCGGAGGTCATTATCCAAAAATAAATCCCGACGGGGCGAACAGCACCCCGACGCGCAGCGGACAATACATTATCCCGCTTATTATACGGTTACTTGCCAAAAACGATAGAAGACATTCCTCCAACATACCTCTTTTTAATGATTTAGTTGCCGTTTCATGGTTCCCGTTTAGAAATAAATAGTTCTTCAGGCAAATAGAACTGGTGTTGCGTAGCAACCCATTACTTGCTGACTTCAAATTACCGAGTCTGTTACGTTAAATTACCTGACTTCTTGCGGAATGATATGAAAGATGTGAATTAGCAGCACAAAACCCGTTGTCAATGACAGCGGTCATTATCTTTTCGCAGCGGTCATTAGCAAGAAATATCGGACCTGCGAAAGTTGGGATGGCCCATTCAAATCAACGGTACTTTTTGGAACATTCTGAATAATAAGTGTTTAATAAGAGCTTGGTCTGTCATTTACTAAGGTATTCAGAAGGGTTAGGGTTACAGTACAAAAGTCCCTTTGTCATGCATCAACAAAACAAACCTTCAGTATAGTAAAAATGGTTATACTTAGAATGGATTGCACTCGAAGTATTTCAACTTTAAGCAATAGCATTTGGTTGACAGTGATATTTGTCTTGTGTTCGCTAATCCAAGCCGCAAATCGGTGCTTTGTCCTATTGCAATGCAATTATCAGCAGTAGAGGACAACTTCCCA
This sequence comes from Sprattus sprattus, assembly GCF_963457725.1. Lineage (NCBI taxonomy): Eukaryota > Metazoa > Chordata > Actinopteri > Clupeiformes > Clupeidae > Sprattus > Sprattus sprattus. Next base: position 4,697,387 of record NC_137925.1, on the reverse strand, counting down.
TAACTGATCAAGTTGGAGCCGAAATTATCATGTGACTGCATCTGCTGTTATATAAAGACGTCAAAGGCAAATTAGGACAAAAGGAAGGCTTGTATGCTGTTGAAAAATACAGCTAAAAATGCCTTTGCCCTGTGTCAGTCAGGCCTATGTTCACCAGTGCTTTATGGGTCTGACTGTTTGGGTAAGAAATCTAACAGAGGGCGAAAGATAATGTTGTGGTGTGTGGTAACTTCTGTTAATACGCTGAGCAGGGTGGTTGTGCTTTTGTTTGGTGAGACAAGGCAAGTTCATTTACGAGCCACAATTCACACATGGTTAATTATCTGCTTACAAAAGTAGAAGAGAGGAGTAGAGGAGATGAGAGGAGAGGAGAGGAGAGGAGGAGAGGAGAGGAGTAGAGAAGAGGAGAGGAGAGGAGAGGAGGGGAGGAGAGGAGAGGAGAGGAGAGGAGTAGAGAAGAGGAGAGGAGAGGAGGAGAGGAAAGGAGAGGAGAGGAGAGGAGAGGAGAGGAGAGGAGAGGAGTAAAGGAGAGGAGAGGAGAGGAGGAGAGGATTAGAGTAAAGGAGAGGAGAGGAGTAGAGAAGAGGAGAGGAGTAGAGAAGAGGATGAGAGGAGAGGAGAGGAGAGCATTAGAGGAGAGGAAAATAGAGAATTATAAGAATATAGGATGAGAGGAAAGGAGAGGAGTAGAGAAGAGGATTAGAGTAGAGGAGATAAATGGTGGAGTAGAGAAGAGGAAAGGAGGTGGGTTGTGTTGAGAGGAGGTCCGGGTGCTTGCTGCTCCCTCTCCAGCTCTCAGCTCGTGGTTGTTGCTCTGCTGCCAGGAGAGGACAGGAGATGAGAGGAGAGGAGAGGAGAAGAGAGGAGAGGAGAGGAGAGGAGAGGAGAGGAGAGGAGGTGCGGGTGCTTGCTGCTCCCTCTCCAGCTCTCAGCTCGTGGGTGTTTCTCTGCTGCCAGCCCTGGACAAGAACTGCTTCATGAGGAGAGGCACATGAGCGTTCCCTCCTCTCCCGCCGGCAAAATGAGCCTCTTTGTTCGATGCTGAATGCCCCACTCAATGAAAGACTCATCATGAACAATAAACGTCAAGGCGAATTACCGGAGTAACCTCCAACTATCCACAACTACCCCCATAGCATCAGACCCACCCCCCCCCCCTTTACCTCCTCTTCCCCTGCCTTTCGTTCTCGCAAAACACCGTGGGCGCACACATAAAGGCATACAGACGCACACAGACACATAAAGGCATACAGACGCACACAGACACATAAAGGCATACAGACGCACACAGACACATAAAGGCATACAGACGCACACAGACACAGACACATAAAGGCATACAGACGCACACAGACACAGACACATAAAGGCATACAGACGCACACAGACACAGACACATAAAGGCATACAGACGCACACAGACACAGACACATAAAGGCATACAGACGCACACAGACACAGACACATAAAGGCATACAGACGCACACAGACACAGACACATAAAGGCATACAGACGCACACAGACACAGACACATAAAGGCATACAGACGCACACAGACACAGACACATAGAGGCATACAGACGCACACAGACACAGACACAGACACATAAAGGCATACAGACGCACACAGACACAGACACAGACACATAAAGGCATACAGACGCACACAGACACAGACACATAAAGGCATACAGACGCACACAGACACAGACACATAAAGGCATACAGACGCACACAGACACAGACACATAAAGGCATACAGACGCACACAGACACAGACACATAAAGGCATACAGACGCACACAGACACAGACACATAAAGGCATACAGACGCACACAGACACAGACACATAAAGGCATACAGACGCACACAGACACAGACACATAGAGGCATACAGACGCACACAGACACAGACACAGACACATAAAGGCATACAGACGCACACAGACACAGACACAGACACATAAAGGCATACAGACGCACACAGACACAGACACATAAAGGCATACAGACGCACACAGACACAGACACATAAAGGCATACAGACGCACACAGACACAGACACATAAAGGCATACAGACGCACACAGACACAGACACATAAAGGCATACAGACGCACACAGACACAGACACATAAAGGCATACAGACGCACACAGACACAGACACATAGAGGCATACAGACGCACACAGACACAGACACAGACACATAAAGGCATACAGACGCACACAGACACAGACACAGACACATAAAGGCATACAGACGCACACAGACACAGACACATAAAGGCATACAGACGCACACAGACACAGACACATAAAGGCATACAGACGCACACAGACACAGACACATAAAGGCATACAGACGCACACAGACACAGACACATAAAGGCATACAGACGCACACAGACACAGACACATAAAGGCATACAGACGCACACAGACACAGACACATAGAGGCATACAGACGCACACAGACACAGACACAGACACATAAAGGCATACAGACGCACACAGACACAGACACAGACACATAAAGGCATACAGACGCACACAGACACAGACACATAAAGGCATACAGACGCACACAGACACAGACACATAAAGGCATACAGACGCACACAGACACAGACACATAGAGGCATACAGACGCACACAGACACAGACACAGACACATAAAGGCATACAGACGCACACAGACACAGACACAGACACATAAAGGCATACAGACGCACACAGACACAGACACATAAAGGCATACAGACGCACACAGACACAGACACATAAAGGCATACAGACGCACACAGACACAGACACATAGAGGCATACAGACGCACACAGACACAGACACAGACACATAAAGGCATACAGACGCACACAGACACAGACACAGACACATAAAGGCATACAGACGCACACAGACACAGACACATAAAGGCATACAGACGCACACAGACACAGACACATAAAGGCATACAGACGCACACAGACACAGACACATAGAGGCATACAGACGCACACAGACACAGACACAGACACATAAAGGCATACAGACGCACACAGACACAGACACATAAAGGCATACAGACGCACACAGACACAGACACATAAAGGCATACAGACGCACACAGACAAGCTTCATACCTCTCTCATGATTCCCTCCCCTCCACACCACACCCAACCAAACCCAACGGCCACACACACACACACACACACACACACAGACAGACAGACACACACACACACACACACACACACACACACACACACACACACACACACACACACACACACACACACACTCTAGCATACACAAGAATACAAACACACACATACACACACACACACACGCCGCGCAGACGCAAACGCACACGCACACACACACCACATACAAACATAAACACACACTCACTTACATACAAAAATTCACACACACACACACACACACACACACACAAACACAAATGCACACACACAAGCATACAGACACACACAGTCACACACACACACACACACACACACACACACACTCACACACACACACAAACAAACATACACACACACACAAACGCTTACACACAAGCATACACACACACACACACACACACACACACACACACACACATACACACAAACAAATAGCCTTTATACCCCCTCCCTCGCCTTCCCCCTCTGGCCAGCCCTCTGGTGGTCTCTAAGTTAGCCAGTCTATGGACAGAAGACACTACAGTTGTTTCTTCCCTTACAACCCCTTGGTCATGTCCTTTTTCGTTGCTCCACCGTGACCGTCTGACAGCCACATCAACAATCAAGAGTCGAGGTATTGGCAGTTGCTCTAATTACTTCCTGGCCACGCATCAGAAGGGTATAAGATGGTCTTTGTCTTTAGCAGGGTTTCCATCCAACTCATCCACACTTAAAACTCATTTATGATAATTTGGCTAAAACAAAAGCGAGTCTGTGCGTGTTTGTATGAGGCGAATCAAAGATGAATACTGTCCTAATCAACGCAAGTAAATCAAGGGAGGAGTTGTAAACCGCTGTGGGCTCATGACGAATGGTTGTCAGGGCAACTTGAAAAGAAACACATTATCAGCATATGTGATTTGAGGCGAAATGAGGTTTCCATCAACCTTAGCTGCATCTTAGCTGAGTTAATCCACCACCCTCTAGCGAAATACTTAGTTGACTTATATGATGATAAAGCGATTCCATTAAAATGTTGGATGGAAACCCAGCTACTGTGTGTGTTTGCTGTCTAGGCCTTTTATCTGGATTTTTTTTTTGCTTGCCTACCACTAAATGTACCCGCCATCTTCATTCTTTCTTTCCTGACTTCACCACACTTTAATTTCGATATTTTTGTTTATGTTGGTAAGTGGTTTTTGTGCCAAAATCTTTATTCTGTTTTTGAAGAGAGAGCCTGATACCACAGAACAGGGACGTGCACAGGAATTTTGAAGGGCAGTTGCTCTGCTCTGGAAAAAAGGGGCAACACAATATTTTTTTGTCACAGCCGCTGCTGATCGCAAATTTTGCCAATATCATTTTAAACTCTCACTAACCGCCGCTGCCACGCCCCGTCATCTGATCGCAAATTTGCCGAGCAACCTTAGCCCACTCCTGTGCAGGTCCCTGTTCCTGAGTCCTCCTCTCTTCCGTAGGCATTCTGCACTCTACACTTAACAACACCCAAAATAGTGATAGGGTTTCGAAATGTAACCATTTTAAATGAAATAATTTATGTGATGCATCATTTATTCTTATTTTTAAAACGAAATTTTATAAACTGACCATGTAGACATGTAGCTTAGTTTTCCTACCAAAACATTAGCATATATAAAGTTATAAACTGACCATGTAGACATGTAGCTTCGTTTTCCTACCAAAACATTAGCATGTGAAAACTGGCTGGTTGTCTGGTAGGCAAACTAGCCATCTGATTATTTAGGATAAACGTGGCAAACTGAGCCTCGATTTATGAAGGTTTTAATTAATTTCATAAAACATGATGATGATTGTTCGTTTGTTATACATGTCTACAACTTAAAACGCACCTTTTCTGACAACGTTAACGCAGTTTTTTCATCGACACAGAAGAAAACAACCGTGACCGTCTCTTAAAGGCACCCAGTGCAACTTTCGAGGCTTAAAAATAAACATTCAATTTCTAGTCTTTTTTACACGTAGTAGGTTTCAATAACTCCATACGATTACATATCGACATTCAAGGAGCAAAGATAAGACGTCGTTGTGTGGTGAGAACTGATGAAAAATCGATAACAACAACAATCGCCGCCATTTTCTTTATTTTTTGTAAGCTACAATAAATAAAGCAGGACTCCAGTCAATAGAAAAATGGCCTCTCCCCACCGGAGATTGTTGTTGTTTACGATTTTCTATCAGTTCTCACCAAAACTTACTACGTGTAAAAAAGACTAGAAATTGAATGTTTATTTTTCATTGAATGTTTATATAAAGTTGCACTGGGTGCCTTTAAGGGCGAAAATGCAGGCTCAGGTGCCGGTCGCGTGCAGTAACAGATTAAACAGAGGAGGGCGCATGCCCCCCTCCCACTACTGACTTTCTCTCTCGTTGCCCATAGGCTTATCGATTGGAAGTGAAGAAGGCTACTGTCATGACATGTTTTGGGTGGCGATTTTTTAACACTAGGTCTACATGAAATTCTGCAGGTGTTTAAATGTACTATTAAACTATTAAAATGAACTATGACTCGAGGAGGGCAAACGGGCAGTTGCCCAAGCAACCCTAGCACACTCCTGTGCACGTCCCTGTCACAGAACCCTAACCAAACCCATAGTTCTTCTGATGGGCCACGGGTCTACAGTACCAAAGTTCCGCTGATGTTGTGTAGAGTAGCATCAAGCTCGTCACATGCACCTCAGCCTTGTGATCCATTACTCCCCCACCCCCCCCCCCCCCCCCCCCCTCCCACCCCCCCAAGACATTTGGGAGACACACAGAGACTGCAGTATATGCTGGTGGAGGGAGCAGACGCGTTCCTTTCAGGAGCTCACGTAGGCACTGGTAATGACTTGCATAAGCATGATGCCTCCAATGGCATAACATATTAAGAGCTCCACGGGAGAGAGAGGTTGGGGGGGCTGTTGTCAATCTGAAACGCCAGTAGCAGACGAGAGGTGAAGATTACAAAAAGAAAGTAGACAGACAGACAGACTGACTGACTGACTGACTGACTGATTGACTGACTGACTGACTGACTGACTGACTGACAGGCAGACAAGCAGACAGACAGATGGATAGAGGGCTGATAAGGGATGATAAGGACAAATGTTACCCCTAGATGCTGCGCACGTCTAATGAGCGTCGTTTAGCACTGCAGTCTGTGAAGGTACGGCAATCTAGACTATTCTCATTCGTAGTTCCACGTTGATGGAACGACATGCCTAGCACTACCAGAGCAGGGGCCTCCCTCTTTACCTTTAAGAAGCTCTTGAAGACCCAACTCTTCAGAGAGCACCTCCTTTCCTAACTTGCACTTCCTTTCTCTTTCTCTTCCTTCCTCTACCTCTCTTTATCTTTCCTCTAATCTCCTCTTACAGTAGTTACATTCCTGCTCTTTAATACCTTATGTAAAGTAGTATTTATAGTTACACTAGGTCATATTGCTCGTAATTGATTGTTTTCGCCTTTGTACATCGCTTTGGATAAAAGCGTCTGCTAAATGACTAAATGTAAATGTAAGATAGCTAGATAGATAGAACACAACACACATTCCTGCTATATACTCAGCCAAAGATAGACATTTACTGACACTAGTATTTATCAGTTAGCAGTGAACCCCCTGGGTCTTTAACTTAGTGCATTTGTACGGACAGTTGGGGAAGAATAAAAGACAGAAGTTGTCAGTTCATGAACTTGGTACTGGCATCATTGTGTCCCGGCATTCCCTGTGCTTCGCATGAACCCCAAATGTCGGCAATTGAATGAATTAGAATGAATTAGAATGAATCTAATTTGTGAATAGTGTGTTGGCAGTTCTGCCCAAGAGGGTATTTTCATAAATAGTGAAAGGACATCATCTTTGGAATATTGTTCCAATCAAGAAGAAAATACTCAGGATTGCTTAACCTAATCTCCCTTTGTAGCATTGATAGCAAAGTGTCAGTTATCCCAGACAATACATTTGATGTGTCTCTTCGTATTTGGAGAGGAACAGAAATCCCTTAACTCAAAACACACTGATAATAAAAGCCAATGTACGATGAAAAAGATAATTTAAATAAACGTTTCTAATATTACTCTGCTTCAACATGACGATCTTTCCATTCAAACAAGCTTTCAGATGAAACATGCAGTTGAATCCCTGTCCAGAGCTGTTTCCAATTTAGTTTCCATTTCAGCCTAAGCAGCAATGTCAAAAGTAATTTTAACTTGAGGGAAGGTATATTTCCAGTTGTACAGTTGTACGTATTATGGACATTTTGTTGGCTACTTCTTTGCAGGAAATCTTTTCCCAAGGAAAATCAATCTCACCTTTTACAGTGTAATTCATAAAGTTTCAAAGCTTAATTTACAAGAAGTTTGGCATCACAAGTTCTCATGTTATCATTATCATCTATAAAGACATCAATTAAATATTTTCGTCTTAAAGTAGTGTGTTACAGAATCTATATTATTGCGTATTATACTGTATTTGTTTGTGTCTGACAGAGAGAGAGAGAGAGAGAGTCTGACATCAGAGTGCATCACAACTTCACATGTCACTCTCACTGTACCTTTATTAAACAGAAGTATGTCACAGAATCTAAATTAGCTATATGAGTAATGTGTGTGTTTGATTTGTGCGTGTCTGACACAAAGAGAGAGCGATAGAGAGAGAGAAGTCTGAAATGAGACCACCATGAGAGTTGTCAACAGACCGCGTTTTCAGGCATCTGATACCTACACTTTGATTGACAGATGTTGAGACGGTCGACATCTCTAAGGCACGGATATTCAATCTGTCAGTGGGCACACACACATCACTGGATGACCGCTCTGGCTGCAGGTCAAAGACCACCTCTACAAGCCCTGAGTTTAATGGGGTATATCCCGTAAAGCCGTCAGGGACTGGAAGTCAAGGGGGCCACATTCCTGTCGACTGTCGCTTTGCATGTCTGACCTAAATTGGCACACAGACACACACATACAAACACACAAACACACACACACACACACACACAGACACACACATCCATACTCGAGATTACGGTTGTCAGGGCTGTGACGCATGGAAACGCCACCCGTTTCCTCACCGCCATTAGAACGGATGAGACTCTCTGACTCTGTGAAATGGCTAATGAAGGGTGAGGTCCGAGCAGTCTGCCAGCAGTTTCTCTTTCACTCTTTTACACACACGCACACACACACACACACACACACACACACACACACACACACACACACACACACACACACACACACACACAAACACACACACACACACACACACACACACACACACTCACACATACACACACACACACACACACACACTCGCACACCCACACATACAATATACACACTCTGACACACTCTCTGTCTCTTTTATACACATACACACACACTCCCATTTCCACCCATTCACACACACACACGTCATACACACCATATGGTCCAAATAAAAGGCTCCACGAGGCCTCTCTCCTTCTCGGCGGCCAGTGAGTGGCTTGTGGACACAGACAGCTTTTTGGGACCCCTGGTCCGAGGTCTCCATTAGCTGGGTCAGCGGGGTTGTGAGAATCCAAATAAGCCCAGTCTTGGCTTCTCTCTCGCTCCATCTCTCTCTCTCTCTCTCTCACCTCTCTTTTTCCTCACCCTTTCTCTCCCTCGTCTCCCCTCCTCTCTCAGTACGGAAAAAGAGGGAATGTGTGAAACCTGCAGTAATGAGGTCTCCTTTTCTCCCTCTCACCTCTAAGGAGGACATTCATCACGTCCCCGCTTTTGTGTAGTCCTGGCTTTCACTCCCCCCCCCCCACACACACGCACACACACAGCTCAAACACCCCAAGCAATGAAACGGAAGCCGACTATTCAAGTTCTTGGTGCCCAGAGGTGAGAAACGTGTTAGCGTGTTAAATCAAGTCTTATGCCCTTTGATCTGGAAAGAAACACAATCTCTTAATGAAGTTAATCAACTTCCAGAGACTAAGAGCAGTATCAATTGAGGTCTTGTATTAGATTGTTTGAAGCATACATTGCTCCCAGGAATAATTGCAGCCACCTATATTTGGAACAACGAAACCGTTCAAAAAATATTTTCTGAATGACTGTCGGAAGAGCATGTGCTTTTTTTTTTTATAGCCCTTCAAATCAAGTACTCTGTTGTGTGTGTGCGACTCTAATGTCACCAAGAGAAAAGAGAGGCAGCTTCATCTTCATTCTAAAAAATTAAATGGTTGTCATCACATTTTGTGTGAAACAATTTTTCAAAGAGAGCCTCTGTATTTAGTCTAGAAATACAGCCACGTTACAATTGGACAGTGAAGAGGCTTGGTGAATGTGGTTAAAGATAGCACTCCTCTTGCAATATAGCGATATAGAAATATAGAAATCTGTTGATGACATGTACAGTACAAGTAACTGAAATGATATTCAAAACATGGGGTGCGTTTCCCAGAGCCTTCATTTATAAGTTATACCTTAAGGCTTAAGCTGTACCCTGAAGTTTCGAGGTGTTTCCCAAAATGTCCTTAGACAAGGTAAACCTTTTGTCAGAGATACTTACCTGAGGCTGGTCTGGATCACTCTTAGCTATACCTTAACTCATAACTCATAACACACATTTTAGAGCCGAAACATTTTGTGTTAGTGTCTGGACGTATGCACTGACTACGATGTGAGACCAAGATATGTGTTGCATTACATTACATTTTTAATTAAAATAGAAAAAGAATAGAAATCTTTGAGTAACTCCTAGCCTACAGTGGTCCTTATTTGGGAACTTTTTTGATTTTGACTTCCATTTCTGGTTATGATTACCTGCCCTCCAGTGTGAATCATGCTCCTCACAATCACCTCACCATACTCAAACCTAGGTGAAGGACAGAAATGGATTCCAGACAAATTAATTCAGCCTCTGAAGGTAAAAGTAGGAAGGTTTATCTTAGGGTTACACTTGAAATGGTTCTAGTCTTTGCAAGGCGCTAACAGACTAACGGAACCCTGGCTAATATCTATGAGACCCTGAAGATCTAAGTCATCTAAATAACTCTTTTAAATTAATATTTTCTTATTGTTTTAAGTGTGAATTTCTTATATTAATTACAGTGGTAACCTACTTCACAATGACGACAACCATAGTGCGTTTATAAGGTGCTAGGTGGAGAAAGTGCTTGTCTGATATAGAAAGGAAATGGCCCACTCTTTCAGTGACCTTTTGACCTCCAGTTGGTATTCACAGGGGGTTTATTCTCACCAGGTTTAGCAAATGTCAGAGAGCAATTCCTCATTTTAACTGAGCTGCCACTTAAAGTTAGAGTAAGAGGTCTTTAGAAAATAAATTATTTGATTGACTCGAGGTCCACAGTCTTTTTATGGTGTGTTAAAGAGACCTAACATAAGCACTATTTTGTCCTTGCGTAACTTGAAGTAGGGTAGAGTGCATCAGCGGTCAGTAGAACGCACTTGGCACAGTTGTAGTTTACTATAACCCCTGTGTTTTGCCCTATAGCGTGAGCACAGGCCCTGCGTTTCAATCTTATTCTACCATTAGAACTGTTTACCAGCGGCTCATTTGCCAAATGCGCTCCAATTAAGAGCTCAAAGACAGGCTCTGGTGCCTAAGCACGTTCATGAACCTCAAAAGCATATGATGCCACTCTCTCTCAGAGACTCCTTTTTTTTCATCTTGCCTTCAGTGTTTTCCTATGGGCTGTCCTTAGGGCTACTGACATTTGCCCCAAGATTACTCCACTGGGTTCATGCCCTTAGTTCTGCAAACACAAAAACAAAAGTAGGACAATTAGTCATGACCTGGATCCTCCTGAAGAAAAAAAAGCCACAGAGAAAGCACTAGAAATGAAAACAATTGAATTAAGGGGCTTAGACATGCCCATATCTACCATTGAGGACACAAGGTCAAGTCTTTAGTGTGTTTTCTGGTTTTGGATGTTTTATTTAATGAGAATAGAGCCAATTGCGATCAGTGCATTAACACAGCTTTACATAAGGTGGATTTCTTAACACGTAGTGTTAGAAACATGTGCACGCAACCTAAAATATGGGGTGTGTTCCAAGATAGAACCTACAATCTGACGCATTGCCTCAAAACAAAAGAACATTAGTTCAAATTATACTATGCGTTTATGACCTTATAGATGTGTAGGAATATTTCTGTATGAATAAGAAAGGATTTACAGGATATCCATTGAATTAGTTTAAGGTTTAGATTTGGGTTAGATTTAGACGGAGTTTAGGAAGTGACAATTGGAATTTGAAATAAGAGGGTGTGACCCCAGCTGACCCAATGGAGAGAAATGGGTGTGTTATTCGATAAGTGATTTGATTGGGGTCAGATGGTAGGTTAAATTGAATTGGCTGAAGGGGTCAACCAAACAGGGCATAGGTGGGAGATGTTAGATAACCTTTCAAATGATGTAGGTTTATCCTGTAGATCTTGTTCTGGAGCTCATCTCTTTTTTGTCGATTGAATCCTACTTAAGCAATAAGCCCCAAGAGGCCGTGCTTTGCGCTGATTTTAGAACAGGTAAGGGAGTTGTTAGGCACGACGCGAAGCGGAGTGCCGTTAAACCCCCTTACCTGTTCTAAAATCAGCGCAAAGCACGGACTCGCGGGGCTTATTGCTTTTCTAAACCTGTTACTACACATATTTGATATGGTTTCATAAATAAAGACAATTCAATTTAAAAAACAATAGTTTAATGATAAACCAACCGTCATTCTTCCGCCACTAAAAATTATAGTTCCTAAATAAATCGTTGCCACGCAACCCTTGAAGCAACGCAGCAGCCAGATGGAACACTGGGTATGAAATGCGCTATATGAATGCCTTGCCATTCGCTGCGCAGTAATATGGAATGTAATCAGGTCAAATTGTAAGGTAATGCTGGATTTTACAACGGCTTTTAGCCAATCACAATCAAGGATTTGAACAATCGGGTTTAGAAAATAAATTCTGTTGAGAACCTCACATCCTGGTTCAAATTGCTGATTGAGGAGCGCATTGGAATGCAATAGATAGTGCAGATGCATGACCCTATTATCAAATAAGAGCACCTCATGGACTACTTCTTAAGACTTTTGTTATCCTTTAAAAAATGTTTTCATTTAAAGCAACAGGCTTCTTATCCTGAAGCGATAGAGTCAGGAGGAGAGGAGGAGAAAGAACAGGGGAAGAGTCTTACAAAGAGAGGGAAGGAAAAGAAGAGGAGAGAGAGAGAGAGAGAGAGAGAGAGAGAGAGAGAGAGAGAGAGAAAGGCTGTTCTCTCACTTTCCTCCAGCCAAATCTGCACATTTATTTATTATTAACCCCTATTTCCTTTATCTTATCGCAATACTTCTAATAGTCTACCTCTGTAATGTTCTCTCTCTCTCTCTCGCTCTCTCTCTCTCACACACATACACACACACACAGATAAAAAAACACATACACATCCATACTCCTGATTGCACAATTTATTCTGCAAACAAACTCATTGTTAAACAAGAATGGGAGCATTCAGAGAATGCAAACCTCTGCCTTGTGACCTTGACCTTTGACCTTGACATCTGAAAATCTAATTACTCCAATTATTGCCATTATATTACCCAATCTCCCCACAAAGTTTGATGGAAATCGGTCCATGCGTTTCTGCGTAATCCTGCTGACAAAAAAACAAACAAAAATACAGGGGTGAAAACATAACCTCCTTGGTTGAGGTAACAAACTTACTTCAACTTAAGTGCCATAAGGGGCTCCAATATGTGTACATGTGCAGAACAATGAAACACGTGCAGGCTTGTTTCAATGCAGACCTGGCATCTAGTTGACCAACTGTGGCATCTATTTGACCTTCTTTTTGCAGACACCTTTGCCCTTGGTATTTATAAACGTCCTGCCTACGGCCTTGGGTTTAGATGGCCCTTGTTTATCTTTCAGATGTTGTCTGAGGGTTTTCCCAACCAAGTAAGGGGCAGTATCTGAGGCTGAGGAACAGCAGTAGCCTCTACTGTCAGCTAGGAGTATGACGGCCCAACATATACTGTACAGTTGCATTAACTCCTATGGATCGGTTATGATGTACAGCAGGATAGGCTTTTGTGTAATGTTCCATAATTTCATCATAGAGGCCGGAATATGACGGCAGACAACGTTGGCGTCGGATGAAATTTATTTGACAAAGTGCATCAACGTATTACTAGGGGTAAGCAAGCACCGGAGGGCATCACAGCAAATTCAGAGAAAATGACATTTGGCAAACTTAGGAGAGAAAGGCCTCTTTGTCCGGCCACACAAAAGGGAACAAAAGAACCTCTGGACTCTGGGCAATCAAAAAAATGCCACTTTCGGTATTCAGTAATTGCCCCAGATTCAGCTCTTGTTCTTTTTTTAAATTAAATTTCATAATTTCAGAGAAAGCCCTGATTTGTACTTCTTCGTGCATCACTGGAACAGCGCCTTGCAATGTCTTTGCTTTATCTCAAGATGTTTAATCAATGATTGTCACAAATTGTATGAACCAACATCTTGGCCAGACGAACCTATATTTCATTAACTACATATTTCATTTGCTTGTTTCACTTGGACAGAATAAAAAGACTCAAATAACCACAATGCAACTGGCAGAGCAACTTGGCACATGCCCTCCAGGGCGTCAAAGATTGGCACCGAACGACAGATGACACAACAGATGACCTGTTCTGAATGTTTGATTATTTCTCATCTACGCCAAATAAATACACATTTTCTGTCATCATACCAGATGCCAGAATAAAAGTGGATAATTTAGCCTGTTGTGTGTCTGTCTCGATAGCAGCCGTTTAGTGTGGTTCACATCATCCTGGACCGAAGAGAGGTCAAATGGGAATACTAGAGCACGGCGAGCATCACTCAAACTCACACTGCCTGGAACTCACTCACTCACACACACACACACACACACACACACACTCACACACACACACACACACACACACACACACACACACACACACACACACACACACACACACACACACACACACACACACACACACACACACACACACACACACACACACACACACACACACACTCACACACACTCACTCACACACACACACACACACACACACACACACACACACACACACACACACACACACACACACACACACACACACACACACACACACACACACACACACACACACACACACACACACACTCACTCACTCACGCTGCCAAAGCACCAGGGCTGTTACCTCCTCTGGGTTTGGCAATATCTGGTGAAAAGGAAACTCAAGACTGAATGACAATTCTGCACCCCCCATGAATAGCCATATTGAATAAACAGAATATGAACCACACTGTGAGATACTTAGACAAACACTAGCACACGCACATTTATACTCAGAAAAACGTGAGCACACACATACACACACACACACACACACACACACACACACACACACACACACACACACACACACACACACACACACACACACACACACACACACACACACAGTCATACTCAGGTAAACATGACCACACACATGCACACACACACACACACGCATTTATACACAGGTAAACATGAGCACACACATGCATGCACACAAACACACATTTATACTTAGACAAACATGAGCACACACACATGAGCACCCACACACATGAGCACACACATGAGCACACGCACATGAGCACACACATGCACTCACACACACAGTCATACTCAGGTAAACATGACCACACACATGCACACACACACACACACGCATTTATACACAGGTAAACATGAGCACACACATGCATGCACACAAACACACATTCATACTCAGACAAACATGAGCACACACATGCACGCTCACACACACACACACTTAGGCAGACATGTGGCCCGTACCAAAGAGAGAGAGAGAGAGAGAGAGAGAGAGAGAGGGATAGAGAGCAAAAGAAAGTCATTTCTGTGAAAGATGCCGTGCCGCTTGGGCCTTGATGAGATTTGCAGAGAGATCCAAAATGAGATAACAATTTCACTTAAGGGAGGGGAGGCTGTGAGACTGAGGCTCTATTATCCAGATCCTGCTCTTGTGCGTCACACACACGTGGCTGCTGCAAGAGCCACAAATACACACACACACACACGGTCTGATGGAAACACTCCGCTTAGCAGCCGAGCCCACCAAGAGCATGCTGGGTAACGGATCACAAGTGATGGGGTGTGTGTGTGTGTGTGCAGGACTACACATGCATACATCCAGCATCGGAACCGGACACAAGCAACCTAATTACATGTGAAGAGAGCGTTTAATATAGCATATACACCGCGTTCCACATTATTATGCAAATTACACTTTGCTCAGATTTTCCTAAATAGTAATGCACATTCAGTCAGTATAATTTTCAAGTCATCAACTGTAAGAGTATAATTCAAATTTTATTGAACAAACCTCCCAATGATAACAGTATTTTTTCCTAAATTAAAAAACTCAAAATGCAGTGTTCCAAATTATTATGCAGAGTTTCGAAGTCTCAGAGTTTCAAGATATTTTATAGGTTGTAAAGAACTAAAAATTGTCATTTGTTGAATTTGCAGCATTAGGAGGCCATATTTACTGAAATCAAAAAAAGTTTTAATCAAAAACATCTTAACAGGTGAAGTTACATGTTAACATAGGACCCCTTCTTTGATCAACTTCACAATTCTGGCATCCATTGAACTCATGAGTTCTTTGATTGTTTCTGCTTTAATGTCTTATCAGGATGCAATAATAGACTCCCAGAGCACCTGATTGGATGTGTACTGCCTTCCACCCACATAGATCTTTTGCTTGATGATGCTCCAAAGGTTCTCAATGGGGTTAAGGTCAGGGTAAGATGGGGGCCACACCATGAGTTTCTCTTCTTTTATGCAAAGAATACCTCTGGGGCATTGGCTGCTATAGCCAATGCCCCAGAGGTATTCTTTGCAGTATGATATGGTGCATTGTCATGCATAAATATGACTTTGCTATGGAAGGTGCGGCTCTTCTTTTTGTACCACGGAAGAAAGTGGTCAGTCAGAAACTCTACATACTTTGCCGAGGTCATTTTCACACCGTCGGGGACCCTAAAGGGGCCTACCAGCTCTCTCCCCATGATTCCCGCCCAAAACATGACTCCACCACCTCCTTGTTGACATCTTAGCCTTGTTGGGACATGGTGGCCATTCACCAACCATCCACTACTCCATCCATCAGGACCATCAAGGGTTGCACGGCACTCATCCGTAAACAAAACAGTTTGAAAGTTAGTCTTTATGTAGTCCTGAGCCCACTGCAACCATTTTTGCTTGTGAGCTGGGTTTAGCGGTGGCCGAATAAGGTTTAAGGACACTTGCAAACCTCTTGAGCATCCTACATCCTGACGTTCGCGAAACTCCAGAGGCACCAGCGGCTTTAAACACCTGTTTGCTGCTATTCAATAGCAATTTAGTGGCTGCTCTCTTAACCCTACGCATTTGTTTGGCAGAAATCTTCCTTATCTTGCCTTTGTCTTAACGAACCCACTTGTGCTGTGAATCAGTGACAAATTTCTTCCCCGTCCGATGATCATGCGCAATTCTTTTCGAAATATCAAATGTTGTGATACCTTGACCAAGGTATTGCACTATTTGCCGCTTTTCAGCAGCAGAGAGATCCCTTTTCTTCCCCATTTTGCCTGAAACATGTAGCTTGCGTAATAATGTGGAACATCCTTCTTAAGTAGTTTTCCTTTGATTGGGCTCACCTGGCAAACTAATTATCTCAGGTGTCTGAGATTGATTTCAATCATTCAATAAGCCCTGAGACACAATACCACCCATGACTTTAATTGAAAAACAAAAAAATAAATGTTTATGACCCTTAAATCCAATTTGCATAATAATGTGGAACGCGGTGTAGTCTCATAGTCTGAGTTTGGGACCATGCTTTGGCAACTCTACACTTTCCAAATGCCAACAGAAATAGGAGAAAAATGCAGCCATCAAATCGCAACCTTTAAGTTTGGCAGGACAAGTGAATTATAGTAATTGATTTACGCATCTAGAAGGGAGAGAGTGTAAACATGATAGTACCTGACAGTGTTACAGATCTGAGGACAGCCCGACAAACTCAGCATAGTCACATTTCATAGAGGTTGTTCTCATCAGTAGCATTGAAAATTCATCCGTTTTGCAGTTTTTCAGATATACGTATGCTTGCTTCAGACCAGTTTAATCTTTCATTTTGCTTATCAGTTCAATATTTTTTTTAATCAGGCTGTGATGTCATAGCCTGGTGACACCAGCCTACGTATTTCCGCCTGAATTGATTTCAAGCTCATACTCAGTCTGGCCCAACCCCATTGACAATCGTCTCCAGAACTCAAAATTTTGCAGGACCAATCAGCGAACAGTTCAGAGCTGTGACGCAAAACTCGCCTTGGAGGAAAAGACACGAAAAGCTATCGGAAAAGTTGTCTCAACTCTCGTGAACATCAGAAAATTAAAAGGAGAACAAGAGTATTTTCTTGTAAGTTTTATGATTGGAAAGGACGTCGTAGCTCTTCTCCCAACTGGCTTTGGGAAGAGTTTAATCTACCGAATGCTTACTAAACGTTGCTGATTGGTTAAGGGAACTCCAATGATTTTAAACCTCAAGATAAGCACCCGCCCATCTCGGAAACCAAAATGCATTGGGTTGGCCCAGACTGAAAGACGGAATGAAATGGAGTCACAGGATGGTAACGGCCAGGCTAGTGATGTCATGTTAGCCTACTGGGAATGCTCAGTAAATTAAATGTTTCATATTTAATCATCAGTAGAACGCCTCGCACATTCTTTCCATTACAGTAAGGGGTGCAATGTTGAGGAGTAATGAAAGATTGGTCTGAGTCTACCTCTTGAGGTATTGCAACATGGGGCTTTTTAAGGAATGTTGACTTATACCACTTCTGCATATAAATGTTGTCTCACCTAGGTACTACAGGTCATCACCACAGATCACAACTGATCTCTGCATACCTTAATTGCTGCTGATCCTTTACACAAAAACATGAAGACTTATTTATATAATTCTATAATTATAATTCCGTAATTATATTCCATATGTATTTATTCTATTTATATTTTCCTTTGTGGCAGCTCACGCAACAATGTACACATAGTTTATCATAAATGCGTATTCTGTGTGCCTCGTGTACTCTGTTGAACCGAAGCTACTGCGTCTCGTCTTACTGTCTTACTTAATTTTACTTTGACTTTGATCGTGAGAAGTTGCCCTATGATCATTACAATTCTGCAGATGAAAATGTCTTGCCCAATCAAATGGGAAAGTCAACATGGCTCAAAAAGTTGTCCAGTGTATTTGCACTTATTAGAGGAGAATCTCCATGAGAAGAACAGAATTCTTGTTCATCCTTGTGCCCTGGGATGTGATTGGATGACATATCTAGTGGTCGGGACCATTATTGAGTAAGAACTCTGTGGTGTCCTTGGAGATAATTTTAGTGAGAACTTTGAAGTGCAATAAATACTAGATAAGAATCGAGGCTGTTTTAAATCTCCTGGGGTTGTTCTCTCGTCCTCAGAGTTGGGGTTATTCTTCACACATCACTGCATTCATTGTTAATGGATCAACAGAACATCCTTGCTATTATTTTGCCTTTATTTTTTGCCTCGTGTTACATTTATATTTATATGGAATGATACTCATTGAATCTGAACAGGATGCACATACATTTGGAGTTTTTCAGCTGGAGCTCGTGTTTAAAAAGATGATATGTACTGGTATGGGTTCAACTCTTAGTGAGCATCCACGATTTAAAGATGATACATGTATCTACTGGTGTTGGCTCAACTCTTAGTGAGCATCCACGTTTTAAAGATGCTATCTACTGTTATGGGTTCAACTCTTAGTGAGCATCCACGTTTTAAAGATGATATCTACTGGTGTTGGCTCAACTCTTAGTGAGCATCCACGTTTTAAAGATGCTATCTACTGTTATGGGTTCAACTCTTAGTGAGCATCCACGTTTTAAAGATGATATCTACTGGTGTTGGCTCAACTCTTAGTGAGCATCAACGTTTTAAAGATGATATCTACTGGTGTTGGCTCAACTCTTAGTGAGCATCCACGTTTTAAAGATGATATCTACTGGTGTTGGCTCAACTCTTAGTGAGCATCCACGTTTTAAAGATGACATCTACTGGTGTTGGCTCAACTCTTAGTGAGCATCCACGTTTTAAAGATGATATCTACTGTTATGGGTTCAACTCTTAGTGAGCATCCACGTTTTAAAGATGATATCTACTGGTGTTGGCTCAACTCTTAGTGAGCATCCACGTTTTAAAGATGATATCTACTGTTATGGGTTCAACTCTTAGTGAGCATCCACGTTTTAAAGATGATATCTACTGGTGTTGGCTCAACTCTTAGTGAGCATCCAAGCATAAGCAAACAGAGATGAATGTGAGCACTACGTGAGTCGTGAGCAGTACGTGAGCAGTACGTGAGCGTTGCACCAGGGATAGTGTCCTCTGCATGTTCTGTTTGGCTTTCTGTGAGACCCCACGCAGGGCTACCGAAAAGATGGAGAAGTAAACATGTGATAAGGTGGTGGAGATGTTTTGGGTACGCAGGCGTGGTAGGGGGTGTAATAGGGAGGGGGGGCAGATCAGGGCAGATAGGGCCTGGGCCTTCCCTGCAGGTGGGGGGTTTCACATGGCAGATTCCTGAAACCCGAACTCAATGCATGGACCATAACCAGATGTTCTGGCCCCACGTACACCCTTGGGGACTGTGTGTGTAACGATATGTGTGTGTGTGTGCATGTGTATGTATCAACGTGTGTGTGTGTGTGTGTGTGCGACTGTGCATATGGACAAAACCAGATGCTCACGTGTAGCTTGCTTGGGTTCAGCTCTTTTGGAGGGCAGCCTGTGTCAACTTTGGGCCCAAACTGAAATGGAGGTAGAATTATGGGCCCAAATCAGATCCATGAAGCAGTACTCTGCTGTTTTCAACCACTGCTTCTATGAGTAAACATGACTGGTACTGGTACTAGTCTGGTACTGGAGTATTTGCAAGATGTCTGTTGAGTGCTTTCAAATTTCAGGTTTGGATGGGAAAAAAACATCTCTTTAACGTGTATACATGCATCACATGCAGCAATGAAGGGACCTAATCAAACACGACTATTGGGTCTTGTAAGGTTACTTTAAAAAAAAAAAAAATTGTATTTATTTATTTTCCAATAAGTGCAAACATACATTTACAGACACCACATAACACGACAAAACCCAGATACGTGCGACAGACACGTAACATATACCAAAACATAAAGAATTATACGGGGACAAGGTTACTTTTAACTGCATCTGAGGACGGCTTGTCTCTGTCTCTGTTGCTCATGTCATTGGGCAGCCCAGAAGGCATGCTCCTGCTCCTTCTCTGAGCCAGCAGATTCAATGGGCAGCCCTTGGGTGTTTGGCCATTCAGTCTTTTGGATGCTTTGATTTGGTTCTTGGAAACCAAGTGTGTGGGTTGGTCTTCTGAGACTCGTGTGTGTGTGTGTGTGTGTGTGTGATAAAGAGGGCCCTGGACTTCTGAAGGCTCGTGTATGTGTGTGTGTGTGTGTGATAAAGAGGGCCCTGGACTTCTGAAGGCTCGTGTATGTGTGTTAGTGTGTGTGTGTGTGTGTTAAAGAGGGTTCTGGACTCCAGGGCTCTGATAAAGGAAGGGAGACTGGCAGTTTTGTAGGATGGTTTCATTTTTTTTGTTGTTCTCCCTAAGACAGGAGGATGCTTCAAAGCTTATTAAACACCAGGCCACTCTTCCTCTCCTCTGACCCTTGGGGTTGGCGTCTGTCTGCGGTCGTTCTGATGTTCCCAGCATCCCTGCAAGTTATTGGGCATGACAAGCAGGAGGAGGCTTGTCAACAATAATCTTAGACTCATACACAACTGTAGTACCTTCTATGGCCATTCCACCACATCTAACATATCTTAGAACCTTCCAGAGCTTGCCATGGGCATTCCACCACATCTAACACCTCTTAAAACCTCCATTTGAAAAGTTGGGGGCTAAAGACAGTGAGTTTCAGACAAAGGGTGAATAGAGATGTACAGTATGAGAAAAATAATGTGTTTTTGTAACATTTAAGCACGTAAATATGTTCTAGTAGACCCCCAAAATAAAATGATGAACACTGACAATGGGCATAATAGTTCCTCTTTAAAAAGCCACTAATGATCACAGCAACCAAGTTTGAATTAACACCTCAGAACCAGGAAATGGATTTCGCCAAAATACTCAAAAAAACTATAAAACATCTGTCTGCACATGCACAGTGTGAAACTCACCAAGGACACTACAAGTTGCGTATTACGTTCCATAGCCGGCCTGACATTTGGGAGGACAGAAAATTCACAACACGGGGAGATATACTGCTCTGGCTGGCCAGATCTAATGCCGGATTCCTGCAATTAAAATCATTTATAGCAGTAGAGTTCACCCCATAGACTCAGCGTTAAATCTACCCTATCTTGTGGCGGCCCTTTGCAAGAATTAGGTAAACAACTTGAAAGTATGTTTGTTGAATTTAGTCCTTAATTTCTTATGGGTCCAGTGAAAACATCAGACCGATTAGTCTTATCAGACAAAGTATCATATTGTTCCGCTATGGGGATCAAAGTTTAACACCGCCTAAGTCAATGAGATCAGTTGGAATTTTGTGGAATTAAGGCCCAAATGCCGGGTTTTCCATGAGCGAAATCTCTTTTTGGTCACAGAATGGAATGTGGTGGTGTTCCCCAACGTCTCTGTGTTTTTGGCTCATGCTGGGTGAGTTTTGCTGCCGTAGAACACATAGAACTACAAACCATTTTTGTTTTGTGGTTGATTTGATTTTTATTTAAGCCATCACCAAGGACAATAAATAGAGAGGTACAAACAGCTCTTGTAGAAAAGAAGATACTGTGTGCCATGTTGTTTGTCTGTTTATTCTTTTTAACAAGAGTGTAGATTTCCTTTGACATTATTGTCGTTTCATCCTCGGTGTTCCTGGCAAACTACCTTAGTGAGCTCCGTAAACACTAGGATGCAAAAACAGTGCTTAAAAAAAAAAAAAAAAAAAAAAAACACAATCTCACAGTGAACTGACAGAGCAGAAGAGCTGAAAGATGAATTCACTGTGTTTGTATGTGTGTGTGTGTGTGTGTATGTGTGTGTGTGTGTGTGTGTGTAGGTAGCACATACATTATGGCACATGTATATAGTAAAATAAAAAAAAACAACAACACTTGTTCCCCAGCTGCCATGTCATCCCCAACCATCTTGCTGAGAAAAGCGGGGTGGAAATGAAAGCTTGCAGTGTTTGTGGCAGTGTCTTCTCGTCTGAGATGAGGATGAAGATGATGAAGAGGAGGAAGTCTCGGAGAGGCCGGCTGAGAGGACAGCAGACAGCAGGAACACCCCCCACAGGTGTCACTAACACGATGCACAGGCCCCCTGGTGGACAACACACACACACACACACACACGCACACACACACAAACGCACACACGCACAAACGCACGCACACACGCACACACGCACAAATGCACACACACACACACACACACACACACAAACGCACACACGCACACACGCACACACGCACACACGCACACACGCACACACACACAAAGAGACTTTTAGATATCAATGCAAAAACAATGCTCTGATGTCAGTGTCTACCGACAGAAAGAAAAAGGCAGAGGAAAGTGCATGTTCAGTTTCTATTACACAAATCACCATAATCAGCTGCAGTAGGAGAATGTGCGTAACTACCTGAACCTGA
>NC_137925.1:4659375-4669375 GCF_963457725.1 Sprattus sprattus | reverse complement strand
CACACACACACACACACACACACACACAGGTCAGTCGGTACACAGGCAAGAGTGATGGCATGTCATATGGATGACAGCTCAACAGAGATCATGCATTTGGGCACAGCATCATATTGCTCACCAACTGTGCACGCATTCTAAGCATTTGCTTGCCAGCTGGGTAGACTTCTGATTCATTTATGATTTGTAAACATTGTTCAAAGAGAAGCCACACACAGAGACTTGGGCTGTGGTGGGAAAACCCCATTTTTGCTTGACATGCCGTATGCTGCATACATCAACCACCCAAGAGTGAGCCACTCTCCAAATCCAAAATGGCTGACGTGATAAATGGAAGGATTTCTCAGCTACTCTCCCTCTCCTTTCTTCCTTCTCGCTGCCCTACCTAGAAAAAACACCTCTGCACATGGTGTGTGTTATATGGTACTTAGCTGAGGATAAGGTCTGACAAGAGGTCAGTGACTCACAAGAAAGGTGGCCCTCTCGAACAGAAGGACCTCGTCGGCCTCAATGATCTGGGCAAAGTTGCGTAGGTTGGACTCCAGCTGCTGGACGTTGGGGATGAGCTGGTAGACGATGCTGGACCAGGCCTGGAGCCAGAGGAAACACAGAGAATGGTATGCATGCATGCAAACACACACACACACACACACACACACACACACACACACACACACACACACACACACACACACACACACACACACACACACACACACACACACACACACACACACACACACAACGCATCAGAAGTGCTAGAAAGGACAGGATTAATGAGGTACACAGACACCAAGTCAAGTACTTTAACACAGCCTTGGCCTAAGACAAAACATCCTTACTGACCACCCGACCCCCCTCAGAGGGTGTAGTCAAGCGTTACAACTTCAAACACTGAGAATCAGTCAATAGTTCTCTGAACCACTGCCGACACCCTATACTGTCCTGAAAGATCAAGAAGAGAAGACACCACGACTCAGCCTCTTCCCGATGGCATTCCGTCACAAACCAATCTATTCTGTGACCCTAAATGATCACAGGTCCTTCACTGCCACAGTAGGAATCTGAGGCATTTGATCTGTTTTCCATCAGCAGCGGTGTGTGCACTATATCAATGAGTGACCTAATCTAATCTCAAACAACTACGAAGAAAACAACAACAAAAAACAACAACCATCCTCTCTCTTCCCTTAAGGACTCAGAGACAATATTCCAGACCTTTATAAGATGCCATCCTCTCTCTTCCCTTAAGGACTCAGAGACAATATTCCAGACCTTTATAAGATGCCATCCTCTCTCTTCCCTTAAGGACTCAGAGACAATATTCCAGACCTTTAGAAGATGCCATCCTCTCTCTTCCCTTAAGGACTCAGAGACAATATTCCAGACCTTTAGAAGATGCCATCCTCTCTCTTCCCTTAAGGACTCAGAGGCAATATTCCAGACCTTTATAAGATGCGCTGAAAAGTGCAACAGTGTTAAAGCCATAATGCGCTCCTTTGTACTGCACACATTTTCAGTAGTACCTGCACCTTATAGTAGGGCTGGGGAAAATAATCGTTGCATCAATGCATTGCGATGCTAACATCAATGAATGCATTGCTGAATCGATGCAGGAAAATGTAATTATCGATTTTTTAAAACAATGTAATTGAACAATATGGATGCCAGCATAATTAATTTAAAATAATTCAAACCCATTTCACTGCGATATGCAGTTGTAATGTTGAATGAAAAGTACATTTACAGATAACACTGGCGGTAACCTACACACTCCTTAGGGTTCTGTAATGCTTGCCAAAAACAGTTACTCTAAACAAATCTTTCCACCAAGACGCTATAGATCTCTTACAGATACTGGCAATACATACTCCATGTACACAATCAATTGGGTCTTGTAATGCTAGCCAGGTATAGTTACATGTTTGAGCATATTTAGCACTCATTTTAACACAATTGTGCAGACATCACATCAGTGCAGAAATAAATAGCTTTAATACAGATCTGCTACTTAGCTTAATTCTAGTAGCCTACTGACTACCATTTTGTGCAGTGTTATATTACCCAAATACAATCTATAGCTCTTTCAATAGGTTTTATATGTATTGACCAAAGATAGACCAACATA
Organism: Sprattus sprattus; assembly: GCF_963457725.1. Classification (NCBI taxonomy): domain Eukaryota; kingdom Metazoa; phylum Chordata; class Actinopteri; order Clupeiformes; family Clupeidae; genus Sprattus; species Sprattus sprattus. The sequence continues at coordinate 4,667,247 of NC_137925.1, read as the reverse complement.
TGAATTTCTGATTATTACCTTGTGGTATGGATAACTATGTTTTGATAGTATAAGACAACAGAGCCAGCTGTTTTTATGTTATATTTTTGTTATATGGGACAGTAACTAAGTATTCTGTAGACCTAATTTGTTTGAATGTGAAAACTATTTCCCTTTTACAGAAGATATACAAAGCAATAGGCTAGAACATATTTTGTATTTAGACATAGACCTACTGCTGGGTAAACATATTTGAAAAAGGAGAAAGGAACATAGCCTTCCTCGGATACCCACTTAACAACCTTAAAATGGATGGGCTCACCTTGTAAAGGGTCTCGTCCCAGATTGAGGTCCGGAAGCAGGTGCAGGACAGGGGACGAGACAGCCTCTTCAGATCCTCCTCGCGCTCTTTAAAGATCTGACAGTGACAGTGAAGGCAGGAGGGACTGAGATTCTACACCAAAATGTGGATTCAAAACTTTACACTGAATCTTTAAAATAAAAAAGGGGTTGAAGGCTAAAGAGAAAGAACCTCTGAGCCGCTGAAAGTGACTGAGAGGAACCATGGGAATGAAATGGAGCAGAACAAGAGCTATACATGTAGGAGTAAATGAGAAGAAACCTACAGATGAAATTGCAGGTCAAACATATGAAGTGAGAAACCGTCAAACTTCTTCTAAAGTAACAAACGGCAAACAAGCACGCAAAGTGGAACCTGCAAAGTCCCGTACTGGACTGATCCGCACCTTCGGACATGTAGGGGGGTGTGCTAGCAAGGAGACTAAAACCCTTGGGCGCTAGGATTCGCCATTAGCACGTCTTGTATGCCATTAGCACGTCTCGTATGCCATTGGAAAGTGAGGTTTAGTCACTGCACAACTCCCTACCAGCTGGCCACTGATGCAAGAGCACCAGGGCCACCTCTACAAACAAACAAACAAACAGATACAGTGCTAGGGGCCAGGTCTTCCCCACACACACACACACACACACACACACACACACACACACACACACACACACACACACACACACACACACACACACACACACACACACACACACACACACACACACACACACACACACACACACACACACACACACACACACACACACTTTAACCCAGCGATGGACTAAGGCAAAACATCCCTACTGACCACCCCTCCTCACCAAGTCTCTCTGGTCCTCCTGCACCAGGTCCACACACACACGTACACACGTACACACGTACACACACACACACACACACACGTACACACACACACACACACACACACACATCCCTACTGACCACCCCTCCTCACCAAGTCTCTCTGGTCCTCCTGCACCAGGTCCATCTTGTGCACCAGGCAGAAGACCTTGGCGTCGGGGGAGTTCTGCAGGATGGCCTCCAGACAGGACTGGTAGTAGTGCATGTCCTTCTCCAGCTCGCGGCTCTCCACGTCGAACACGTAGATCAGCACCTCCACGTTCCGGAAGATGTTGTCCCGCTGGCTGGTGAAGTAGTTTTCCATGAACGTGTCCTGCCTGTGGGGGAAGAGCCAAGCAAGTTCATGACAGAGTATCCACTAAGGTAACACAGTTAGAAATTCAAGCTGCATTTTTCTTTACCACAGACATGACGTTTTGTTGTATGTTCATGCACGCATAATATATACAGTATGATCAGGTTTGATGTATTAATGATACATATAGTATTCATCTATTAGCATCATCTTTCCTGATCACTGCAACTTCTAATGTTCATTCTATGCCATAGATACCTTGCTTTACAATTACACAACGCACCTTCAGTTTATGATTGTCTTGGAACAATATTATACTGGCAAAGGGAATAATTAATGATATCAAAATCAATCACCATGATTCATTAGTAGAGTATTGTACAGGATGACATCATGGGTCACTAGAGTATAATTATTGCATGGACAAATCGACCATTAAGACTGATGTGTTGTGGTGAGGTCATAGCTCTGTGACTTCCTGCTTACCCGCCACAGTCCCATAGGTTCAACACAAGGTTTCCCAGGAAACGCACATGGGAGTGTTCAACATCGACTGTAGAGAGGAGACACACACACACACACACACACACACACACACACACACACACACACACACACACACACACACACACACACACACACACACACACACTTCGTTAAAACTCCACTCTTTCATTTCTTGGCCACCTGCAATGCGGCTTGGCCAACAAATCATCTCACACACACAGGCACACACACACATATCATGCACATACGCAGACCAGAAACCAACCAACTTTGAAAACCTTCAACGACAAGCCCATCCTTCTAAGACATGAAGTGGGAACAATTCTACACTTAGGTCAGCTAACAGCTGTAGCAGACAGCAAACTGCCTGGCCTTTCACTTGTGTGCTTGCAGCAACCCACTTAACTGCCATGGGAGAACCCATTGATGTATTTCCTTTACAGAGAGGAAATATTTAGTAGGTGTCTTGTTTTAAGGTGTGTGTGTGTGTGTGTGTGTGTGGGAAACATCTAGTAAGGAATAGGAGTAATGACATTCATTCCTTAATTGGAAATGTAAACATTATTTGTTATGGTCGTTGAAGTTGCTTACTAGTGGCTCCAAGCCTTCGTGTATCCCTAGCGATGTAGTTAGCAAAGATGATTGATCTCATGCTCGTCTTCCCCGAACCACTCTTCCCCATCAGCAGCACCTTAAAAGAGGGAGAGAGAATGCATGAGTGTGTGTGAGGAGAGGAAGAAGAGAAAGAGAGAATGCGTGTGTGTGAGGAGAGATAGAAAAAAGAGAGAATGCATGAGTGTGTGTGAGGAGAGGAAGAAAAGAAAGAGAGAGGGAGAATGCATGTGTGTGTGTGTGGAGAGGAAGAAAAGAGAGAGGGAGAGAGAATGCATGTGTGTGAGGAGAGATAGAAAAAAAGAGAGAATGCATGAGTGTGTGTGAGGAGAGGAAGAAGAGAAAGAGAGAGAGAGATAATGCAAGTGTGTGTGTGTGTGAGAGGAGAGATAGAAAAGAGAGAAATAATGCATGTGTGTGTGTGTGTGTGTGTGTGTGTGTGTGTGTGGAGAGGAAGAAAAGAGAGAGGGAGAGAGAATGCATGTGTGTGTGAGAGGATGAAAAGAGAGAGGGAGAGAGAATGCATGCGTGTGTGTAAGTGAGGAAGAAAAAAGAGGGGGAGAGAATACGTGTGTGTGTGTGTGTGTGTGTGTGTGTGTGTGTGTGAGTAGAGGATGAAAAGAGAAAGAGGATATACAAAGCACATTAAAAAGCTTGCTCTTGTCTTTCGCAGATATAAGAGCCGGTTGACAAGGCAATAGGACTATGTCAGTTTCTTGGTAAGACAACAACATTAGACAGTGAGGAAGTAGTTAAATCTACACAGGACAGTATAAAAAGAAACTGACCACACTCGACTGAAAGTGTTAATGTTGTTAAGGCAGTGTGTGCCATTTTGGCTCAACGGCTCAACGGCCAACAGCATAACACCCCTCCTGTCAAGGCCCTCAAAGCTACGTGTTGGGTGGCTTGAATTGTTTATGACTGATAATGGCCGAGCCAATATGTTTGTTTTCCATTTACAGGACGGTGAACGAACACCAACATTATCTAGGGAGCACAGACAGAACAGACAACTACAGAATAGTGAGGAGCAATTCACTAGTGTTGGATTAGGATTGCGGACTCCACCTTTCATGTGGTACCGCTGAGGTGTATGGGTCTACACAAGCATCAGCAGCGCCACCTGCTGGTATTCTGAGGTCATATAAACACTGCGCTGTTTTATCCCTGTAATGTTGCATTTGTAGCTTCCAAATGTCCCATGGATATTCCCTCTGGCGCTTTATAAATGATAATACTGGTATAGCCTAAAAGCCTTTTCAATAAATAAGCAAACATTCCACCTGAACATGTGACTGGACCAATGTATACACATCATATACACAGAAACACAAAGAGAGCAATCACCTTTTTCTTCATAGCTGTATTCGACATTTCCCCTTTCTGGGACAGAGAGCGCTGTGCAGAAGGCCAAACGGAACACTCACTGACTCCTGGGGCCTTGGTCTGAGTGTTCGGATTTACTGCGGGGGAAAAATGCACAAAAAGAAAAAACACTAGAACAACAAGTAACTGACGTGTAACAAAATCCTGAACAACGTCTAGGACTCATGACACTCCTGCCCAATCGTGCAACTTTTGTTGAGCCGTATTATCAATAAAGACTCCGGTATTGTTTTTTTGCTCAACTGACAGTGTGACACAAAAATGAAGACCACGGTCAGTTAATAGGTAGTTGTGCACAGCATTGAATGTGTCCCTGGGTTGACAGAAGTCACACCTATGCTTCGAAGCTGTCAGCTGACAGTAGAATTGCTTAGTCGTGTCACAAGGGATAGGGTTTGGCTTGGAGAGGTAAAGTTTCTGTTTCTACTTCATGAAACGATGGATGAACGCTGCCGCACTGCACTTAGTCACAAGACACTTCATCAGCAACTTCCTGTTTACATGCAAGGCACAGTCATCTGTCACAACAATAGCTGCAAAGCTACCCCAATAAGTTAAAGCGTCTACCCAAACAGAATAACGTTAAAATAAAGTTGATATCATACATCCCACTATAACGACACTAGACACATATTCTCGTTGAAAGGAAACAGCTGGATCTGAATAAACTATAATAGAGCGAGGGCCTTCCTGTGGACACCTGATTTTGCTATAAGCTAAATTAAGTTAGCCAACATTACCAATCAGTTATCGGCGTTTATATAAGCTGACGAGCAAAAGTAACATTATCGTAACCAGACAAGTGGCTTGCTGTTGATATCTTCCGTCATCAGTTTCCAGACAATATTAGACTGCAAAGAAGGACAACAACACTGAATGGTGAAAAGAATGTCGATAGATAAATGCCTGTCAAACTTACGGTTAGCTTGCTTGCTGCTTTCTATGTTCTGGACTGTTGGTAGGTTTATAGGTAGCTAACTGGCTAACTTTGAGCTTGCTCGATTAGCCTATCTCTTCACTCCAAATGATTTTAGACGTCGGGCTAAATAGCAAGACACCTAGGGAAAACGGGTTTAAATATATTCGCTAACAACATACATTTTGAAAGTCCTTAGATATAAAAACAGATACCTTATAGTAATGCTCTACAGTATGCGTCCTCGTCCCATTGCTATATTTCAGAAATCACAATTTCAAGAATGTACTGAGGGAAAAAAATAGTACCACCATTATGTAACACGTGACCAATAGTCAATATGTGGTTGGCCGATAAGTATCGCGATGCTTACGTTAACCAACGCTGATTCTTCCTAGTGAACACGTGATTTCGTTCTGTTATGCTGTCAAATAGTTGCAATCTTGTTGTAGTTGTTAGAATTTAATTGAGGCGAGGTTGTAACCAAGTGTTTCAAAGTTTGTAGACGTGCTAGTTAACGTACATCCAGATGTAAACCTAAGGCTTGTTAGTTTGAGTAGAACATTTATGTTTTCTACCATTCTTTCCTACCATTAATGTAGTCTTAAGGATCAAATAAGGCAACCCATAGACGCTGTCTATCTAGGCTTTACTGGGTACTTGTTAAGTGTCTACATCATACACTAGTGTTAGTGTATACTAGTAGCTGTCTTCATGTGGGAGCTGTCTGTTTGCCACTGTCCTTTGTTGTTACGTTTACTCAGCTTTGCATTGAAGTTGCATCCTGCATTGTTTTCCTCAGAACCAACACCAATAGCTGACTTTTTATAACTTACTTGTGGCACAATTGTCATTCATGTAACCCATTTGTACATTCCACAAACATAAGGCCCTACGTAAAGATTCAAGCATGCTGTTGTCTTAATAGGGTGCTTTTGGTTAATCTGTGTCTATGAGGATGTTTTGAGATTTTACAAGTAGATAAAAAGGTGATAGATATTCAATTCAATTTTATTTATATAGCGCCATAACAATACAATTGCCTCTAGGCGCTTTACAGAGCCCAGAGCCTGATATGTGGCTATCTTATAAGCCCTCTTTTCTCTTATGGTTGTGTACACCTGTGATCAATTTTTTTAGTTAAAAAAAATAAAAATTATTGTGTTAGTGTATCAGAAATGTATGAATTTATTTAGGCAATTTGTATCTTGGTTACTAGAAACATTTCCCACAGCTAAACCCAATCTGACCCCTTACATTAGCATACTGTGTGTGTGTGTGTGTGTGTGTGTGTGTGTGTGAGAGAGAGACAAAGAGAGTAGTTTAGGAATGGGAAGGTCAAAGCTTATTTGGATGCAGTTTGTGACACCATCAGCTATAAGTTTATCCTGTAGTGTGATTTGAGGGGAAGGCTAAATGCATGACCAAATGGATGTAGGAAGAAACTCACAAGAGAGACAAAGCAATTCATATAAGGACTATAATTTATTTGCCATATTAAATATATTATCTATGATTGTTACAATTAGTTATGACAATAATACATGGCAGTTTATCTTTTTCTTGTGTTTAGCAATAGAACGAAACAAATAACATAAACAGTGAGATCCATACTAGAAATAATGACCAATGATGTAGATAAATATTTTTTTGGAATGTATTACATTTGTATTTAAAATAAAAATACATTTCAGTATCAAAATAAAGAAAATATGTTGTAAAACTTAGTTTGTGTGGTCTGAAAATACTGGCACATGGGATGAGGGGTAAATGTGAAGATACCTTCCCCCTTTCATAGGCGAAATTCCTGTGATTCAGTAAAAGCCCTTATTTTGTGCCGAGCTCAACCCTTTTGATAAAATAACAGCTTCAAAAAGATGACAAGTAAGAATTATATGATTATTTGTATGTGAACAACGGTTCAAGCATACAAGGAATGCCTGTCGGAAAGGAATTTGTTTGAGAAATTTTACTCAAGATCAGGGAACCCAACTCATTGAGAGCAAAAGTGCAGTCTGATTCTGAGGTCAGACAGAACCATGTGTGAGCCATGGCACCGGACGACTGGTGACTGAGTTTGTCTTCAGCTGCTTCCACATAGAATATCATTATAAAGTGATTTAATGAACTCATTGGCCTGAGAAAACTCCCATCTTGATACCAAAGCCAATTAGAGTCTGAATGAAAACAAGCACACACACATACAAACAAGAACTCCAGCAGCTTAATCTAAAAATATAATAAGACAACAAAATCCAGTCATGGGGGAAAGGGTTCAAAGGTGATAACCCTGCATACTTTATGAGTCATTCACCACTAAAGAAAAAACTATTTTATATAAGTCTGTTAAAATGTAATTTTCTCTCACGAAACCCATATAGGTAACAGGAGCAGCAGAAGAAGCAGTAGCAGCAATAATGGCTTCTAATAATAAGCTTTGAGGGGTATGAGACATACATTTCTAACTGATTGCAAGGTGGTATGGCTGTTGTCCTTGAAAAACAGTAAGTGTAAGTCGAGTTTTCATAAAGGCCCCCTTAGCTTCTTGGTGGGTAATACGATTAGGGTACGAGTCACAGACAATGGTGTGACACATAACTCAAAAAGAGTTACATGGAGAGTTCCTGGGTGACACTAATCGGCCTGTACTTAAGCCACAGTGTCGTTACATTGGACACACAAAGAGTTCATCATTTTGTGTGTGTTCAACAAAAGGCAACAGAGTCCTATACAATGTTATTATAAATGGCGCCAACAGTAGTGTCATTTTAATCAACAACTCCAATCAAGCATTTAGCAAGATATCAAGCCAATGGCATTTGTAAGATTTGACTACCTTTTGTTTCACATGGGAAGTGTGCCCCACCACATGCTCAAGTGTTCTATTAGAATTATAACAGTCATTCACAGAGACAAGGGAAGAGGGATGTTTATCATCTATCACAATGTCCATCTGCGGCA
>NC_137925.1:4651875-4654375 GCF_963457725.1 Sprattus sprattus | reverse complement strand
CCGCTGCCGGGACTGAAGGGGGAGTTGTTACCGTAGCGATGTCCCCAAAGGGCCCCGTTCCAGCCTCACTGACAGCCTGTGGGAAAGAAGGAGCTAAGTTTACAATGAAGTCCAGAGGCCACCGAGATGGTGACCACTAGAGTTATGGAGAGAAAGAGGACATTTGGAGAGCATCACACATATGCTTTCATTTTGTATCTCCTAAGGACTAAACACTCTAGTTTGGTTTTGGATGTAGACTGAGCCCACACATACAGACAGCCAAATACAAATGAGACTTCCTACTGCATAAGTATAAAACATGAAGGAGCCTGGCTCTGATAGTATTGGGGTACAGCTGACGCTACCGAGGGTACCCTTGGCATGTCCTCTTACCTGTACCCTGCAGCAGTACTCAGTGGCAGGGATCAGTTCCGTCATCTCCCAGGAGGTCGAGGGGCCATGGTATTCCACCTGAAGGGGACCGCCCTGCAACCCCCATTCCAGCCGAAACTCACAGACCTTCGCCCCATTACATGGCGGCACCTGCAGAACAGAGGTACATATTGAGTTAGCAGTTAGCATTAGGGCTGGCTATCGCCACATGCACTGCAGAACAGAGGTACATATTGAGTTAGCAGTTAGCATTAGGGCTGGCTATCGCCACATGCACTGCAGAACAGAGGGACATATTGAGCTAGCAGTTAGCATTAGGGCTGGCTTTCGCCACATGCACTGCAGAACAGAGGGACATATTGAGTTAGCAGTTAGCATTAGGGCTGGCTATCGCCACATGCACTGCAGAACAGAGGTACATATTCAGTTAGCATTAGCATTGAATTAGCAGTTAGCATTAGCATTGAGTTAGCAGTTAGCATTAGGGCTGGCTATCGCCACATGCACTGTAGCATGACACACATCATGATGCAACACGAAACATCAGAATATCACAAATGTATCACAACAATCTTGTGCTTAAAATGTACGAACAGAGGGAGGTATGCTTTTAAAGTAACACTTTACAGCACCCTATAATATGAGCCCTAGTCCTTGTAATAAAGAAACACACGTCTGTAATTTCATGGCTATTAAAAGGGGCTGCAGTAATATTAGAAGTCTCCAGAAACCCACAGTGAGTACACATATAAATTCAATATTTAAATCATGATAAAGACATCAGTATCGATAAGATTAGATGCAGTATTGTGAAAAATGATATTGCAATGCAGCTCTAGGTAGTATACAATGAACCAGTCTGGTGAACTGAGTATTTCCCTATATGCCAACTCAAGTCCCACAAAAGCCCAGACTAAGCAGGTTTTAATTACAATCAATAACTGCTAAACCCGACAGCTTTTACTAACTGGCACCTTATCAATCAGTGAATTGGAACCAGTTATTGATTAGTTTTATTGGTTTACTGACTGGCTGAAAATGAAAATCTGCAAACATGGCGCTCAGTGAAATGGGTCTGACCCCTGGAGATCGGACAGGTGTGAGGAGAAGGATGAAAGGCTTACTGACCTCCCAGCTGACAGAGACACACGGGGGGTCAGCACTGACGGTCAGCACTGGGGGGCCACACGGCTCAGGGGGTGTTGTGGCTGTGCAGACCTGGAACATCTCTGACCAGGGCCCCCACTGGAACCAAACAAACACACACGACTGAATATTGTAGCTGATAGTTTTGGTAAAGCAAAGAACACATAACAACCACACAGAAAAGACACAGGAAAGAGTCTCCCTGGGAACATGTTGGAGTGTATAGACGTGTGTATGCCTCTGTCTACCTACCGACCGAGCTTGTTTGAATAACTAGTTGTGTGGTTTGAATAAAAGTGTGTGAGGTTGTGTGTGTGTGTGAGAGTTTGTGTGTGTGTGTGTGTGTGTGTGTGTGAGAGAGTTTGTGTGTGTGTGTGAGGTTGTGTGTGTGTGTGTGTGTGTGTGTGTGTGAGAGGTTATGTGTGTGTGTGTGTGTGTGTGTGTGTGTGGTTATGTGTGTGTGTGTGTGTGTGTGTGTGAGGTTGTGTGAGGTTGTGTGTTTGGGGATGGTTTTCTCCTTACCCCGGCCTGGTTGGCAGCTCTAGCCCAGAAACAGTAGTGTGTGGCGGGTAGCAGGGACGTGAGGATGCAGGTCCGCTCAGGGCCCTGGTACACGTGGGTGTGCATCGTGTCCACTGAGTCTGCCATCTCCACTGCATACAGACACACGTCTGACCCACTATCACAGTCTGGGGCATCTGTGTGTTAGTTAAAGGAAATGTTCAGTTACATAAAACATTAATCTATACATAAATACACACATAACACACACGTACACGGGAAATTACTTACCCATAATATAAGAAATGTCGCCGACAATCTTTAAATTACACTTACATCATTTAGAAGGAGACATATAAAACAGTGTGTGTGTGTGTGTGTGTGTGTGTGTGTGTGTGTGTGTGTGTGTGTGTGTGTGTGTGTGTGTGTGTGCGTGCGTCTGCGTGTGTGTGTGTGTGCGTGTGTCTGCGTGTGTGTG
>NC_137925.1:4641875-4646875 GCF_963457725.1 Sprattus sprattus | reverse complement strand
CGACCGGCGCAGAGCGCTCCTTCAGACGCCTGTGCAGCTGGTCCTGAGCCTTCAGTGAGGGCATGACCATGGTGGGACACATGAGCTCTGCACACACAAACACACACACACACACACACACAAACACACACACACACACAAACACACACAGAATCAAACACACACACACACACACACACACACACAGAATCAAACACACACACGCACACGCACACGCACACACACACACACACAATCAAACACACACACACATACAGGAAAAGGAACAGAGCAGGTCAGAGAGTTAGGCAACAGGACAGAAATACAACAACAAACAAATGACACCGTACTATCTACTTCCTGTTTCCGTCTCAGTCATGCAGACAAAAGCACACATAAAGCAACACATATTCACATTCACGCTGCACTCACCCTTGTCCGGGTAGATTGGCAGCGAGTGCATGTGATGAAGATAGTGGGGGGGCATCTCTGGAGGGAAGATGTGCGGGTGGGGTAACAGCGCAGGGTGGTGTGGGGGGTAGTGGGACAGATGTGGGGGGGGAGGAGGCATGGAAGGGTGGAACTCCAGCGTAGGGGGTAGCAGCATCATCTTGCGCATGCCATTCTCCTCCATGACCTGCAGGTGGCAGCAGAGGCAGCCGTGAGTGACGCACATCGACTAATGATAGATAGATAGATGGATACTTTATTGATCCCGAGGGAAATTAAGGTCATCCAGTAGCTTACACTTACAGACAAACATGAATCACAATAAATACAAAAATCACAATAATTACAAAAATCACAATAAATACAAAAACAATACACATAGGGAGAACATGTACACATGGGGGTGGGGTGTTTACATATAACAAATACATACAACATAATGTGAGGAAGTGTGAAGGCTAAAGTTAATAACTGGTGATTAATGAAATAATCCTAATAATAAGCTATGAAATTAATTGTTCAATAATATAGCGTCATGGGTGAAAAGTCAGTGGTTTTTGACACTACAAAACATTTGGGAAAGTCATAGCTAAACTGTGGTGCTCAGGATATGATAGGGTTAATTACGTGAAGTCTAATTAATATTAACAACAATAACCATCATCATTATAATAATCTTCATCTTCTTTGTAATAATATGATTTATTTTTTCAACAGACAAGGTCGGTCACGCAAGGTTCTTCAATAAGAGCTGTTTAATTACCCTTAATTAAGCTGATTTATGAGATAGTGGTATGAAGTGGCTGGCACTAACAGGCAGTTACTTTGTCAGCTGTGCAAAGGTGCAGTTCATCATACACTACTGGGGTGTGGGTACGGAAAGAGACGAGGGACAAACATACCGAAGGCATGTAACCTGGAGGCAGGTAGATGGGAGCCACGGAGCCATTGTGGGAGAGCATTGGTACAGGAGCAGGACCTAGACAAGAGCATCATCATCATCATCATCATCATCATTATTATTATAATCCTCATCATCATCATCATCAGCATCAACATCTCCAGCAGTACCAGTAAACATAATTGTCTTAATAATCATTTCAATAAAGTGTATGTGGCTCATTCCTGTGTGTGTGTGTGTGTGTGTGTGTGTGTGTGTATGTATGTATGCTGGTATGTGTGTGTGTGTGTGTGTCCTGTAGTACCTGTAATGTATTGGATGTGACCTCCCTCTGTGGGAATAGTAAAAGCCTCCCCTGGATTCACCTGCACCAGAAACATCTGCAGACAGACAAAGAGACAGGTCCCTCAGACAGCTAGAGAGACAGGTCTTTGAGACACTAGAGAGACAGGTCTATTAGACAGCTAGAGAGACAGGTCTATCAGACGCTAGAGAGACAGGTCCCTCAGACACTAGAGAGACAGGTCCATCAGACAGCTAGAGAGACAGACAGCTAGAGAGACAGGTCCATCAGACACTAGAGAGACAGGTCCCTCAGACACTAGAGAGACAGGTCACTCAGACACTAGAGAGACAGGTCCCTCAGACACTAGAGAGACAGGTCTCTCAGACAGCTAGAGAGAGGTCCATCAGACATCTAGAGAGACAAGTCCCTCAGACACTAGAGAGACAGGTCTATCAGACAGATAGACAGGTCTATCAGACACTAGAGAGACAGGTCCATCAGACAGCTAGAGAGAGGTCCATCAGACATCTAGAGAGACAAGTCCCTCAGACACTAGAGAGACAGGTCTATCAGACAGCTAGAGAGAGGTCCATCAGACATCTAGAGAGACAAGTCCCTCAGACACTAGAGAGACAGGTCTATCAGACGGTTCGGCACTTCAGACATCTAGAGAGACAGACAGCTAAAGAGACAGGTCTATCAGACATCTAGAGAGACAGACAGCTAAAGAGACAGGTCTATCAGACATTTAGAAAGAGTAGCTAGAGAGCTAGTGGTCCACTGCACACACACACACCACAAAACACATGTACAGTTATCAGTCAGACAAATAGCAGATCAAACCAAAGGACAGACCATCAATCACACTCCCAGATAAACAAAGACAGCATTATCAGCTAGGCAGGCAAACAGATAGGACCATCGTACGGTTTAGATGGGCAAGACTAGGTAACTGTCTGACGGACCCAGTAGCATTCTGTTCCATGCATGAAGTAAGACACCATAAAACTGACAGACAGACAATGCATGATTTGACAGAATTTTAAGTCGTTGAGGCAAAGAGAAGACAGCAGGAGACTAGGGTATTAGATCAAAGACTAGGACCCTAGAAGAGTAGGGTATTAGATCAAAGACTAGGACCCTAGAAGAGTAGGGTATTAGATCAAAGACTAGGACCCTAGAAGAGTAGGGTATTAGATCAAAGACTAGGACCCTAGAAGAGTAGGGTATTAGATCAAAGACTAGGACCCTAGAAGAGTAGGGTATTAGATCAAAGACTAGGACCCTAGAAGAGTAGGGTATTAGATCAAAGACTAGGACCCTAGAATATTCCAATATTAGATTGAAAACTAAGACGAGGACCCTAGGAGAATAGGGTATTAAGGTTATTACACAAGGGACTAGGGTTAGGACTAAGGCAGATCTGCACCATCTCTGGACCACAGCAGTTTCTTATTCAACTGGGGTATCTCTGGTATGGCAACCCCCCCTCTTTCATGAGCCATGACTTCTTAATTAAGACTGGTCAAAACCAACTGACACGGGGGGCACTGTGGCGCAAGCAGTAGCCCCGACCACATACGGGCTTGAAGCCCATGGAGGACACAGGTTCGATTCCGGCCTGATGTCATTTCTCCTGTCAACTCCCCACCTCTTCTCCCTCTCATTTCCTGTCCCACTCTTCACTGCTCTATCGATTAAAAGGCACAAAAGCCCAAAAATAAATCTTAAAAAAAAAAAAAAAAAAAACGACAGTACGGACACAGCAAGGGACGAAGCAGGAGCCCCACAGACATAAGACACACAGACAGACAGGTGGGCACACACGTTCATCTACTGCGTGCACACACACACACACACACACACACGCCCATAACACTCTCACTCCTCACACCTGCACGGCCTAAATCAACAGTCTGGGCCAGCCTGCTGTAACTATGTCAACAGACACCATTATCTGCAACTCTGTATCTCTATCAGACATGCATATCCGGTTGGCAGTGATGTGTTTGCTGATAAGAGAAAGTGGTTAACGAGTGATAAACTCATTGTGAAAACCACTATTAAAAAAATTATTTAAAAAACAATGACACTGATTCATTCATCTATCAATTATGAACATTATTACTATTAAGACTAGTGTGCTATTTTTCATAGTTATAAAAACATTTAAAAATTATTATATATATCCTGATTAAGATTAAGATCCTGTGGGAAGAGATCGTCTGGTTAAAACTGATTATTATATGAAAGAGTGTGTAGACCTGTCTTGTCAGGGTCATGAGATATCTGTTATTTATGCTGAGCCAGAACAGTGGAAGGGCTACAGCACCCACATGAGCAAGCCTTGCGTGTGTATGCGGGTGTGTGTGTGTGTGTGTGTGTGTGTGTGTGTGTGTGTGTGTGTGTGTGTGTGTGTGTGTGTGTGTGTGTGTGTGTGTGTGTGTGTGTGTATGTGTGTGTGTGTGTGTGTGTGTTTGTGTGTGTGTGTGTGTTTGTTTGTGTGTGTTTATGTGTGCATTTCTCCTGAAGAGTGGATGGATATAGTTTAATATGAAAATCAACTCTGAGGATTCAAATGAAAAGAAAAACAAATTGCATTCACACACACACACACACACACACACACGAGCAAGCATGCACACGCACACACACACACACACACACACACACACGGGCACGCAAGCACGCACGCACACAGACGCACACAGACGCACACATACATCCTGCTCTGTTTAAACACACAGCCATGCTCACACAGTATGTGTTTGTTTGCCCCGCCCTGCTGAGTATGTACACAGGACCCAGCAGTTTGACAAACACAGCGCTTCCATGGGAAATGTACACACACACACACACACACACACACACACACCGAGAGACACAGTGGCCTGCATTCTCTCACAGCCCTGCATACACGTCATCAATACACAGACATACACACAGATGAGGCACACACACAGGCTGATTTTTTTTGGACCTGTTTCTACATACATACAAACACATGCATATGCACATGAGCCCACACACACTGAGAGCAAGGGAGAGAAAGCGAGAAAGAAAACCACCCATGGAGCGAGTGTGATGGCCCTGAGGACCCTGGCTCCCGGGCCCACTGCGGTCGGACCCAGCCCCTGCGTACACTGACCCTCCTGCCAAGCCCCTAGTGCAAACACATTACACCCACATTCAATAAACACCACCAAACACAACAGGCCTCGCAGTGGCTCTGCTTAAAATCATTATGCACCGTTGTGTGTGTGTGTGCATGTGTGTATGTGTGTGTATACACTGTGTGAGGGTGTGGGCGTGTGTGTGGGTGTGGGCAGTGCAAGAGGGGACAGAAATGGGAAGAGGGACAACGAAAGCGGGGGGAGTGTGGGG
>NC_137925.1:4609375-4636875 GCF_963457725.1 Sprattus sprattus | reverse complement strand
GCAGTACTTACAGACAACCCACAGACAAGCAAATTCATTTTAATGTATTTATCACCGTTCCAAATGCTTATTCTCACCAGGAACTTTAGTTCTTACCTTAACCTCCTGGAGAAAAAGTGGGAGTGATAGTAGCAAGGAACAACTCTTTTAACAGGACGCCTTGAGCAGAACCCAACACAGACGGGGAGCCCACTGCCCTTGGCTGAGTGCGGCCCAGGGAAAAAGAGAGATCTTCAAATGGCACCTGCTGGGCAAAATGTCCTCTCCTTCGCTAGCCTGGTCTCCTTAAATTGTGCCGCACAGCTTCTCCGAAAATGACACAGACTTGAACTAAGGCTCTCAATGTGTAAGGAAGGAACTCCTGCCTCTGGGATCAACAGGCCATTACAAATGGGGAACTAGCTCAGAATCTCCTGGTACTGGGTCAACGGGCCATGGCCAGGCTCTGTTGTTAGAAACACTGTTGTATGTTAGCACAGCTGACCAAGTATGTGCTTTATACCTTTAAAATCACAGAAAGGGATAATGTTTGACGACTGGCATGTCTTTTTTCTCATTCTTTCTAATTGTATTCACGATCAGTCAAGATGGACTAAAATAAAGGGTGAAAAATCACCTTCTCATTAACTGTAATTCATCATTCTTTCTCTTGCGTCTCCTTCCCTGTCTACTTCAGGTTTTGACTCCCTTTTACTTACCCCCTGTATCTCTAGACTCAACCTCCTCTCTCCTTGAACACAGCTGTACTAAATTAGTACTACTTCTGTATGCAGTGAATCAACACATGAGAATACAAATTAGGTGCACTAAACAGTGAACACTGATGTTGCAAATGAAGTTCAACATGTTGCCTCAGAAGCATAAGAAAACGTACATACAAATAGGTCATTCCTACCAGCATAGTTGCTGCTTCATTTGTCAAGCCAGGTGCACTGTTGATTGTATTGTGATTATTTGTGTATGTATTAATATTATTATTCATTTCTTGTTTGATTGTGACAGCTCCTATATTCAGTGACTACAGTGAGCATCAATTTGCTGTATTGAATGGTTCACATGGTAATCTGTGTCCTATGCACTGAAGCACACTGAAAGGCTTTCATCTGTGACAGCCTCCCAGGAACTTCCTGGGTAGTTTAATGATTAATGCAGCACAGGTGTCCAAAATGAGACAGACCACAGGTGTCCAGTTTGCCAGGGCAACAGCAGTGGCAACAACAACTCTGTCTCAAAATCTGCTTCTATTTCATGGTTTGCAGTTTCTTCCTCTCTCCTCTCTCTCCTTCTCCTGCCATCCCTCTAGCTTACTGTGAGGAGAGGGCTGCCCAAAGGCATTCTGGGAGAATCCACTAACAGTGCCTGGCACCCCTCTACTCTCAGCTCACACAGCCTGTGTGGCACAATGCCTCATTACTGTGTGTGTGTGTGTGTGTGTGTGTGTGTGTGTGTGTGTGTGTGTGTGTGTGTGTGTGTGTGTGTGTGTGTGTGTGTGTGTGTGTGTGTGTGTGCGTGCGCACGCACGCAAGTGAGACTGTGCATGTCAGTGTGTGTCCTTTTGTTAAACAGCTGCCGCACTCAAGTTGCCCTGAGCCACAATGGGCCTTCATTTGCTACTGACACCACTGTCTCTCTCACACACATACACACACACGCATTGATTTTAATGTATGTAAAAGTACAGGACAGCACACATACACACACTAATAAACAATATAAATAAAGATTTATTTATATAACACTGACCAGCTATCAAAAACCCTTTACCGGCACCTCAAGGCTAATATCTGATGGAATGCAATGTCTCGCTTGACCTGATTATTATAATAAATGTGTGAGCCTCGTACCAGTTCAAATACTAGTATACATGTAGACTCCAGGTGATATAGGGGAGACACATGCCCTGGCAGAGAGATGGCTTACCTTAGCAGGTTCACAGCTAAAAAGGTCATTTCTAAGTACTCACTTAGAAGAGAACTTACAGTGGGTCCTACATTTGTTAGGAACCTGTTCTGTTCGCAGCTGGAATCCATGACTGTACCACACTCACACTTCAGGACTATAGAGTAGAATCATACACACTGCAACACCCAGTTTCGTTTCCCCACATAGTAGACATTCAGGGCTCTGTATAAGAATGTTTTGATGAAAGAGAATCCTTAATCTTAATCTTAATATTGTCACTCACCCTTCTGCTTGCACAAGTGGTTTTCTGGTAGGAACATTCTACAAGAGTTTTTTTTTATCAGGAGAAAATCTATCCCGTGTGAAGTAAAAGTTATGTCATAACAGCGTGTGAAAGAGAGGGAACAGGTGTCGCATCACGGCTCAGCGTGTCTATGGCAACGGAAGCCTCCGGAAGGAAGATCCAGGCAGGAGAAGAATAGGTGAGCCGGGCGAGAAAGGGCCTTGAGGCAAGCAAACGGGCCAGCTCTTTCAGCTACTAACGCTGGGCGTGGAACCCTCCGGAAACCGAATCCTTGGCCTCACAAAAGGACACAAAGCCATGCCCATAATAATGACAAACAAGAACCCACGGAAATAAGGTCCTCCCTTACAGTAGGTCGATGAATATCTTCGAGTGCTGCTGTATATTTCATGGCAAATGTTCTGCTGCATGTTTCTAACAGCATCATACGTCTGTGTCCTTTCTGATGAGGTGACTGTGTCTTCAACAGCAGTAAGACTTTCGTTCTAACGGGCCAAGGGGTAATCATATGGCTACATAAGATATAGAGCTGGCCGTCATACAACTCCATTATAACGTGTTTTTCTTTTTTGCAAGCCGTCGGTGTAGACAAAACTACTTTGCATAGTCGCAGATAGGCTATACTTAATGCACACGAGGGTTACCTGGGAGTGGGCATTTAAGTTAATAGTCAGTCACAGAAAGAGTCCACTTAAACTTTCCTCTGACAAGTATAGATGGTTGATACTTGGATCAGAGTTAGATTTGTGCCGGTCAGATAGCACCCAATCTGATGAAAAGCTTCCATCGATGATGCCCGCTGGAGTGTTTACCATCTTCGGTGCCACGTAGTCTACATCGGGCACCTCAGCCTTCAGACCATCCCTAGTTTAACAGGACTGTCTTAGGGACTCGGCAAAATAACCAGGACTTGTTTAAAGCAATTCGTTTGGTAATAGCCTGACGTTATATTGAGATTCAACTAATAACATCCTACCTGTCGCAAAATCCCATGCTCAACTGGCTGGTTTGTCTCTTACGTCATGAAATACTAGCCTCGGAGGCGAGTTATAGTAGACGATCTTGCTTAGGCTATCACAGAATTACACAAACAATATTACTATTTATTATGCAAAAGTAACATGAAATAAGACACAACAGCCTGATTTAAATACTGCGTTTTACATTATGGCCCAAATACAGTGGCCAGACATGCTCGATGTGTGAATCAAACGCGCAAATGTAGAAAATGTGCTGCTCACTTACCGCAATACCGGAGTGAAGAAAAGGAGCGGCGAGTTGGCACGGCGGAGCTCTCATGTGATAGCTCAGGAGTAGCGACGGGAAAACGCTTTTTCCACTCACTTCTTCGTATCTTCAAATTTCTCTGCCCTTCGCTCAACCTGACGCGAGCTAAGAGTTACACGAATCGCTGCTGGCCAGAGTTTCACAGGAGTGCTGCTTTGAGTTGAGCTTACGATTCCACCACACCGCCATCAAGGAATCCAGGGAACATGCGCAATGCCCGCAAAATGCCGTAAGACTAGCTGACCCGATGGGTCATCCCACTGTCAAGACAGGAAAAGTTTGTTGTACTCACGGACAGCCCACCGCCAGTCTTGCAATCCATATAATTCCAGTAGCCTAGTTTTATCATAATATGTGCACATGATTGTGCTGAAACAACATAAATATGGGGAACAGTGAAATAAATAGGCTATGGGCCTATACACCTGCGTTCGGCATCGACAGATTAATTCGGAGATCTACATTTAATATCATATTTAACATCAGCATAAACTCCAATTGATTTCAATGGAATTGCTTTGTTTGTTTTGACAGTGGGCATACGGCAATTCGTCGTTCCCACTCGATTCATGTTGTTGGTGATGGATAGGACCACCCCAGTGCTCGCCTTTCGTCACATAACTTCTCTAGCGAATGTAGTCATTTCCGCCTTTGATCTTCAAAAGAAGAATCTTCCATGAGCAAATGGCGTTGATGCCGACTGAGGCTGTAATAATGAGTCATTATAAAATTATGAAATGAAATACGTTATTTTTAGACCGGTCTATTAACTTTTTTAGTTATTTATCAGTTATTATGTCATTTATTTAGATCAACAAACAGTTTGAAGGCTCACGAGCTCTCTCCTACTATAATGCCTCACTAGTTACCAGCACAGTCGGGGAGCTGTAAGAGACGTTACGTAGTCGGTATAAAATTAAAATAAACAGGATGTAGCTTCAGACAATTTTCAGTAGATGGCGTAAGGCTACCGCGTAGGATGTGAAGACCTATGTTGGCTGCGACATTTGCGCCTCTCTCCTCCTGTTCCTTGGAGTGGCCTAGGGGTATGGATTTGACTGGAGATAAACGGTTTAAAATATCCTAAACGTCTCTCAAGCTCTCTATAGAGACTGTATGGTTTCAGCAGCTTCACTGAGGTTTGATAAATATATCATACATTGACCCAAAAGTCAAAGTAGCTATGGTAATGCATAAGCACCAGTTGTAATCAGAAAAGCGATGCAAGACCTTTAAGGGATTGTCTTTTTAATTTCACATTAATTAATAAATGGCTACGGCATCCTTCCTACAATACTACAGCTTATATACACAGTTTAACACAAAAACAAATAACCAAAAGCTGGTTCACAATTACACCACAAGACCGTACTGGAGTAACAGACATTCACAGACTAAAAAGTTGAGATGCTTGAATATGGCAGACTACAGTAAAGTGTTTCACGGACATTTCAAATTAACTTGGATACTGATATGATGAGTAAAAGCAATCAGCAGTTTGCACAGATCATTGCATTTATTTGTTACAGGCAAGAATATGGGTTATTTAAGGTAAGCCCTTCAAAATTGGGAGGGGACCGTTCGTATTTCCTCACTTCCAGACCATCCTCATCATCCTCTCTCCACTTCTGACGAAAACTCTCTCTCTTGCATGCTTATTGACTTCAATGTCCCTAACCCTCCCTTTTTTTCTTTAGATAACATTGGCACCCGATTGCCGGATATTCATTAATGGTCAGAGAAGCCTTTAGAAGCCTGCCCTGCTTTCCTTTTGACGTCTTTCCCAGTGCTGTTGCCTTTCAACAGTGACACTGGGATATCATAATGACACTTTCTCATGCTCTAAACATTCTGAGACAGACAACACTCCTCTAGGTCATTCTCATCTACTCTGCCTCTCTCTTTCTCTCTCTCTCTCTCTCTCTCGCAATCCTTCCCTTCTCTCATAGCTTGTTAAGCTGCCGCTGTGGCCTCTGACCACATTTTTATGCAACCTTGCTGGCCCCGTTGCAGGCCTGCTGCTGGTCGTCCTCCTCCAGAGGCTGGAGGACGTTGGATGGAGTAGCCCTATGGCGTGGGCCACTATGGATGGAGGCGGATGGCCTACGGAACGTGGAGAGGCGTTGGCGGAAGTTCTCTCCGGAGAAGAAGTAGAGCAGCGGGTCGAAGCAGGAGTTGGAGGCGGCCAGGCAGAGCGTGACGACCACGGACTTCTGCATGGTGATGGTCTCGTCACAGGGGATGTCGCGGCGGCTCATGAAGTGCAGGTGCACCGTGCGCTGGATGTGGTAGGGCATGAAGCTGACCAGGAAGGTCACCGTGACGATGATGATCATGCGGATGGCCTTGATGCGTGTGGCGCGCTGTTTCTGCTGCGAGACATTGGTTCGACCCAGAAGCGCCCTCGTGATGCCCGCGTAGCACAGCATGATCACCAGGAAGGGTATGATGAAGCCCACCACCAGGGAGAAGTAGTTGAGAGCCATCAGCTTGCTCAGGCCCCCGTTGCCAGCGCGCTCTGGGGGCTCGAAGCACTTGGTCTTGTTGGTTTTAGGATCCACGTGCTGGCCCTGCATTAGGAACGGCATGGAGGTAGTGCAGATGAACACCCAGATGCAGACGCAGACGATGCGTGCCTTGCGTTCCGTCACCAGCCTGAGGTTCTGCACGGGGAAGACGATGGCGAGGAAGCGCGTGACGCTCATGGCCGTCATGAAGAAGACGCTGCAGTAGAGGTTAACGTAGAGCGTGTAGGAGCTGATGCGGCACAGGAAGTCGCCATGATTCCACTGGCCTTTATTGACGTAGTAGATGACACGCAGTGGCAGCACGCTCACGCAGAACAGGTCCGACAGGGCCAGGTTCAGCATGTAGATGTGAAAAGCCGAGCGCTGGCGGAACGTCCTCAGGAGGACAAACAGGGCGAAACCGTTGCCTACCAGGCCAAAGACAGTGATGATGGAGTAGGCAGTGGAATACACTTGGTTGCGGAAGTCGTCGATGGATGGACAATTTGTTCCGTTATCGAAGGGCTTGTCAGTAGTCAGCACCATCTAAAGGACAGAGAATGATGATGATTAGTGCAATAAGGCATCACCATATGCTTCAAATTAAAGTTACCGTCCTCGATCCTAGCAAAAGGATTGAAAAACACCACTCACCACCCCAGAAGTAGCGTTGCTGATTGGCTGGAATAGTGTTTGGCTCAGTCCTAGCCATTTTGTTTCTTTATTTACAAAGCAAGGACTATGCCAGAACCTGGCCCACCCCCAGGTGGGGACAAAGGGTACAGATGACCCCAGCCCAAGGACCATGCAATGGTCTAGGATAAAATAGTGTGTGTGGAGAGGAGAGCTGTTTCGTCGTGCAAACCCATGCGTTGTGAGTTTCATTATGGCCTCTCAGCGATCTTGGGGCAAGCAAGACACACAAAGGGCCTGGCAGGGACATCAGCACTTCAGGTTTTTGAGCCAAACAGAAAGGACAGTTAAACCACCATGAGGAGAAATTCACTGAATTTGACGAAACGCGTAATGGATTAGGTTGAATCAAGTCATAAAACCCATCAAGGTGATATTACATCAACAATGGATCCAAATGTTTTTTTTTTCTGTGAAATGACATACGTATGTGATTTCTTTTTTTGCTTCACTGATAGAGCTGTCTCTGTAAGGACCAATAAATATGATGCTCATAGATGATATTGGCACTATCACTGTAAGCCAACTCCTTTTGACAAAAATGTGACCAGGTTACGAATTCCCCTGACCTTCTCAAAAATAATCTCAAAAACCTCGTTTGCACATGTGGAAAACACATTGTGCGTACTGTGCATTAAGTGTCCTAAAAATGTGTGGAGCAGCCGCCTTGAATAATATATAATGTAATATTTGTCTTATGTCCTATCCAAAAATGCCCATTCAAACATCACGTCGCATAACCTGCAGCAGCGCTTCTGCAAGGTGATGGAAATAACTGCTGCTAGCTTCATTGTCGTGCAAATAACAGCGTTTATCTGAGCAAACAGGAACTTAGCGAGAGAATGCTGCAGAAGATAAGAAGACACTAAACAAAGATATACGATCTGAGTGAACGGTCCTGAAAATACATATGTTGTATCATGAGTCCAAATTAACCGAATATGTTTTGTATGGTGTTATTTAATGTTAAGACTACCAACCCCTGTGTTTTCCCAAAGCTCCACTCCACAATAAATAGTTTATTTTTGTACTGCGTACCATAAAGAACCAAATCAGCCAACATACTAACATCATATGAAGAAACATAATGCATATTGACACTTGGCTAATGAAGATTGTCTCCAAAGTTAAAACAGCTGACCCAGGGTAAGGTGAATTAAAAGTTGTACCTGCGTTGCTGTGCGAGCGTACAAATATAAGAACAAGTTGATTGTAAGCATCTTTCTCTCTGTTGTGTTAAACTCGTTTATACATAAACCCCAACAAATGAAATTAAATGAAGGCGCTAATAGTTTAGGGCTCGTGCATGTTCGTTCATGCAAAATCATTTATGCGAATTCCGAAAGGTTTGGTTCAGCTCAAATGATTGTCCCACAATACAAGTCTGGTTGTATTAAATAGGAAATAAGCAATAAGCTGATATAGACTCGATTCGTGTTTATTTCAGTAGGCTGTTAACTTTAAAAGCACTGCTATTCTGCAACTTTTCAAGCCACAAATCATTTCCCAAAGTCTCTGTTAGGTGACACTATCTCATTAAATAATCTTACCCCTGAAGGAGAGATGGTGTGTCCAAACGCCATCTCGGGAACCATCGTCGCGGGCAGCAGACTCTCCGACATACGCGGTTTGTTGTAGCCTACAAGGGTGGGAAGACGGCTCAGTAGTCTCCATCTGAGCACTGCGTTCGCTCTTCAAACACAACCGCTATTGCGACGCCCACATACCTAACAGGCTAACGAGATTGCTGTAAGTCCCAGGGGCGGCCGTTGTAGATGAGACACAGGCTGTAGCATAGGGCATAATATGTCTTAGAGGCCCCTTATGATAAGTGTTGCCTTTTAAAGTAAAATCTCGCGTAAGGCTTGTTAGGAGACTTGTTAAGTGGTCATATTTGCATTGAAATGCGCATGTAGATATAGGCATAATAAAGATGTAGTGGTTGCTGGGGAGATTTTTCCTCTATTAATGTGCTGTTTTAGGGACTATGAATAAGAAAAAGTACAGCACATGTACCATACACACTACAGTACAGTGGTATCTTCAGTATTGTGACAGGCAAATCAACAAGTTTGTTTTTGGTGTCATGAAAGTTGCTTGGCTTAAATATTTGTGGAGGGTGGATAACCTGCCAAAGATTTAAGGCAAGGGAGAATGTTGCAGAATGAAAGTGAATGTGAGGTTCATAGAAATGAGACACCAAAGTAAAGTCTCACCTATAGGGCATGGCAAATCTACTTGTTCTTTGTGAGTCAACTCACTCATTACCCATCTCTTGCGTCGTAGCAATTTTCTTTTTTGATATCATCAGCCAGCATCACAGTGCCGTATTAACTTTATTGATTTGATATCATCAGCCAGCATCAACTTTATTGATTTGATATCATCAGCCAGCATCACAGTGCAATATTTCAGCTGGGAGGCAGCAGTAAACCTGGAGGACAGGTGCTTGTACAATGTGCAGTAAAAAGTCAAGGCAATACAAAAATGAGCGTAGCAAGAAAGAAACACTGCCATACACCATAGAAACCCACAACCACCCTACACAATAGTGTTCACCGATTAGAAGTTTATCCCCCCACACTCTGTCCCATCCTTCACTCAATGACTACACTGACAGCCGTCATTCATATAAACTGACAGACATACTACACAGACAACTGGACTATAGTCTGTTCAAAAGAAACAACCAGCGATTGACAGTTCATTTGACAATCTAACGTTCTGGCATGCCAATACTTCAGATGGTGTTTGCAAGGCAAGGCTGTTGGCAAAAGTTCCAATTAGTTAAGTAAGTTATAACAACCACTGAGGTGTCCTGTTATGTGAAAATATTGGACAAAGTGGTGTGTGGAAGTATAACAGTGCCCTATTGGACGAGGTGGTGTGTGGAAGTATAACAGTGCTTATTTGACGAGGTGGAGTATGGAAGTACAACAGTGCCCTATTGGACGAGGTGGCGTGTGAAAGTGTGACAGCGCCCTATTGGACGAGGTGGTGGGTGGAAGTATACCAGTGCCCAATTGGACGTGATGGCGTGTGGAAGTATAACAGTGCCCTATTGGACGAGGTGGCGTGTGAAAGTGAGACAGCGCCCTATTGGATGAGGTGGTGGGTGAAAGTATAGCAGTCCCCAATTGGACGCGATGGCGTGTGGAAGTATAACAGTGCCCTATTGGATGAGGTGGCGTATGGAAGTATAACAGTGCCTATTGGACAAGGTGGTGTGTAGAAGTATAACAGTGCCCTATTGGACGAGGTGGCGTATGGAAGTATAACAGTGCCCTATTGGACGAGGTGATGTGTAGAAGTATAACAGTGCCCTGTTGGACGAGGTGGCGTATGGAAGTATAACAGTGCCCTATTGGACGAGGTGGTATACGGAAGTATAACAGTGCCTATTGGACAAGGTGGCGTATGGAAGTATAACACTGCCCTATTGGACGAGGTAGTTTGTGGAAGTATAACAGTGCCCTATTGGACGAGGTGGTATACGGAAGTATAACACTGCCCTATTGGACGTGGTGGTTTGCGGAAGTATAACAGTGCCCAATTGGACAAGGTGGCGTATGGAAGTATCAGTGCCAAATTGGCCTAATGTTCTCAATTCAAAATGTCATGTTTTGAATAAAAACATATCACAATAACAATGCTTGAATTTTTCTACACTGCAATTTGACACAAATCAGAAAGAATCCCACAGCACCATCTCTCTCTCTCTTGCTTTCGTCTCTCACACTCTCTCTCTCTCTCTCTCTGTTCCTCTTCTCTCACACTCTGTCTCTCTCTCACCTGCTTATCTGAGTAAGATCTTAGTGAGATGAATGTTGCTAAGTGCTGTACATCAGTAGAATCATCAGGCACACTTAGTATATCATCAAAGTCGTATATCATTTGCTTGCTTTTTCATATTTCTTGCAACTCCTAGTATTTCCATGTTCCGTCATTTCGCTTGCACCAGATGTCTTGAGACTTCTGAGAATGCCTGGATTATTATCTACCGCCTGTGAGGGGTCTGCTCTCAGTAAGCACTTCACTGCTTCAAACCACTGAATTTGCAGCAGCTAATAACTTCCTGCCATTACCAAATGTGAGTCTTCTGTGCCTCTCCTCTTTAGTTAATGATCCCATGGGCATCCGGAGATTGCCCTGGAAATGATACACATCACAAAGTTTCCCATTCCATTAGGACAAGTTGGACCCTGGAGGGCTGATGGGGTTTAAACTCAATAAAGAGAATCTCTGGAAGGTGGGGCTGAGAGGTGTGCC
This sequence comes from Sprattus sprattus, assembly GCF_963457725.1. Classification (NCBI taxonomy): domain Eukaryota; kingdom Metazoa; phylum Chordata; class Actinopteri; order Clupeiformes; family Clupeidae; genus Sprattus; species Sprattus sprattus. Next base: position 4,625,913 of record NC_137925.1, on the reverse strand, counting down.
CCCAGATGCAGTGTTAACATGGGCATGACCTAGTGCGTCTCCCCTCTAGTGACTAATAGGACTTCTTGCTTGATCAGATTAATGTGTGATTGTGATTAAATTTAGTGGGAGGATGCTCACAGTGCAAGGCCTATTGGGCCTGTTGATTCAGCACTCAGGACGGAGGTCTGCCACCCTGTTGAGGTCGATGAAGTACTGTAGTGATTCTCTACAATGGGCTTTTTACTGCTACAGTTCATGCAAAGCATCCTGGGAGGGGAAAGTTTTGTTATTGTTTATGTTTGTGAATCTGTTGTAAAACTTGTAACAATGAGGCTTATATTCATCTGTTTGATTTTACTTACCTGGAGAAAGTTTTGTCCCAGTCTGAAGCACATCAAGGTTCATAGACTGATGTCATCATGTTGTATATACAATACAGGTCAGTCAGAATGCATTTAGCTGATGCATCCAGTACTGATGGCCCCTGATCACTTGTAGCACCATGTTTCATCTAGGCTGCCCATTGACAGTCCAATGTCATTGACAGTTGTCACACTGGTCCCCGATAAGTCAGTACTGGTATAGGTTTCTGCACACTGTGCACACCTGCGTGTTTGTGTTTGTTTTTTCAACTGATCGACGAGGAGTCATCCAGAGCCTGTGAAAACTCTGTTTCTGCGCGGGGACTCATTTCACGACTACAGAGCAGGCAATGCACTGTAACGTCCTCTGTTGTGAAAGAGAACACATCTTTCCCTGTGTCATGGCCTCAAGATCCGTTTCACTAGCTGTTTGCTAACCCTTTTTTTGGCAGCGGATGGCATATAGTGGCAGATTCAACTAATATTGGCACAATAATGGTTCAGGATTCAATGTTCATTGGACATGGTTCAGTGTTTTTTCATAAAAGAATAAAAGGCGTTTTCCATGACTGGATGGTGTTTTGCTTTTCTTTTGTTTTTTGAGCATGACTGGTGGTGGTTTACATAGGCAGTGGGTTTGTGGGTTCAGTGAGGTTGTGCCTTTGTGAAGGTGATAAGGCATGAAGTTGGTTCCCGTAACACACATACACACACACACAGAGGAAGAGAGAGAGAGTCATATCCTCCCCAAAGGCAGAGAATAAATAAATGACATTGTTTTAAAGCGTTGTTATTAATATTTTGAGGTGAGGTGACGACTGTTGGTGTGTTGTCTTCGGTGGCGAGAGCACAGTATAGATTAGTTGAAACTGAATTGAATAACATCTATCCCTCTGTGGAAAATACGGGAGAGAAAAGTCTAGAATGTGTCTTTAAATGTTACTTAATGCGAGTCGGCCCACAGTGCAGACCGCCTGTTGTGTTAGCTTTCAGATTATCAGTATGGCATCAGTAACACATACATCTTCCTGTATTAGTTAGTGGTTTCTTGTAGGTGCTACAAGAAACATTTCTAGAACCTCTATGCACGCAGTAGTTTTGATATATTTTCGTTTATTTGTTTGTTTTAATTTATCAATGTCATTGCAATGGTACGTTTCTGTCCTTTATTCTATTGAATTGTAGTAAATCACCTTTTAGCTTTTTAAACAGTTAAGTAAGGGATAACCACCTCTGATAAACCTGTGGTAGCTTCACTTTTTAGAGACGGCATACTGTCCACCTCTATACAATCATTCTGTTGACTTATGTTGACACATAATGTTACAAACAAATCTGAATATGGTGAAATATTGTATTATCATTGTTTTGGGAAGCGCTTATAAAAATGAAAGAACATTCATAGAACTCTTAGATCAGACTGATAACCGCTTAGACTCACTGATATTGGGAAACAGGGACCAGCAAGTAAAGAGGATTACCAATGGATAGTCTGTAATACAGCAGTAATGAATGCGTTTTGATTGAACATTAGTGAGTTAACTTAAAGCCAACCGACTTGCCCAAATAACATCACTGTTAAAAACCTTCCTAGCTTGCCGAGTGATGCTTTGAGGTGAGCAACATTACGCAGTTTTTTTTAACCATTTCCCTAAGGTATGTGGGCATCTACAGTAGTTTTACCTCTTCACATTATTTCAATGGAGTTTAATAATCCCACTGGCTGACTGTTTGGATATTCCCTCTGTTGTGTTGAGGCCTGGGTCAGAAACCTGGTGAAAATGTAACACAAGGGGCAGAGGACTGTATCTCAAGCTGCTGTCTCATGATGTCCTCTGCCTCTTGTGTTACATTTTCACCAGGTTTCTGACCCAGGCCTCAACACAACAGAGGGAATATCCTAGGCTGCCAGTGGGATCGACAGGTACTCCTTCACATTATTAAACTCAATTGAAATAATGTGAAGAGGTAAAACTACTGTAGATGCCCACATACCTTAGGGAAATGGTAAAAAACTGCGTAATGTTGCTACAGGTATTTGAAGGTATTATTTTTGTAGGTAACCAGTTTTTGTATCCTCAAACCCATGCTACATTTACATTTATTCATTTAGCAGACGCTTTTATCCAAAGCGACTTACATTCTAACCTTTATACACTGATGGCACTAAGGCACATCAGGAGCAATTAGGGGTTTAATGTCTTCCTCAAGGACGCTTCAACAGGGAATCGAACTAGCAACGTTCTGATTACTAAACGACTGCTTTACCTCCTGTACCATTGTCACCCGTTACATCAACACATGTTGATGTATTGTGTGCATATAGTGTACAAAGAGGGTCTTTCTGCTCTTCTTGTGGTCAAAAAGCTAGCCTGCAAACTTCAAAGCAAGATCACACTGACAGGAAGAAGCCAAAAGATGTAGGTCAAGATATATTTTGTATCTCTTGTTATGTTTCGGTTCAGTTCGTTTTCCTGTCTATTAAAACCAGGCCATTTTTTAATGAAATTTAGTGGAAGGTTGTAGCATGAGCCAAGGAAGAACTCAAATTCCCCTTTGATTTGATGTTCCCCTTAAAGGAAGTGCAGTTAAAGGGTTTGAAAGGGGTATGGATAGAATGATGTACATTACAAAACATGGACCCTGCTTGAAACATCTTACAGTTGCTTTCAAAAGCCATTGCACTTTAGTTGTTTGATGATGCTGAAGTTCATTTGCAAAATGCAAATCTACCACACCACTCTTGTATTAGATAAGACGGGTATCCATTGCTTACAGTAAGCGCTATCATGTATAATGTTGTACAATATGGTGTTATAAGGTTACACCCTCTTGCATTCAACAGCAAGATGTATAATGTTAAATAAGATTGTATAACCATGTATAATGTTGTTAGGGACTTGTGGCCTAATGGAGAGGGGGAACAGGAAACCCAATATGCATTACTTGGTGTTAAATGTAGAGTCTGCAATTCTAATCCAATAGACTTTTTGTCAGCAAATTGCACCTCGCGGCCCTCTAGCTGTCTGTCCAGTGTGTATGCTCTAAAAAACGTCAGTGTTCGTTGACAGTCCTGGCTCTGTAAATGGTAAACAAACAATGGCTCGGCCCAAGCCATAAAGAGTTCTAGCCAATCAACACTTTTGCTTCAGGGGCACAGAAGAGAAGGGTGTAATTTAATTGGCTATTTGAGCACAAATATCAACAACCAATAGATACAAATAAGCGATAGTTAAGAATGCTTATGTCTCTATCACAGTCTGTACTGTGATGGCAGTGGGCAAAGCTTCACAGCAGTCCTAAATGAATATCCAGTGATGTGTATAGTTTTGGCTGTGTATCCCCTGGTGAGAAACAGTTTTGTTGACCAAATATCTTTTTTATGCACATGCCTTGTGTTATCAGTGTTCTGGCTGTTGCGAGAGCCATTTGGTTCATAAAGGGTTAATGAAGTGGCTGAAAAGTGTGTATCTGCATAATTAATGACATTTGAGATTATTGAACGTACCACACTTGGGTATATTAGGTTGAGCTATTTGAGGTTTCTTAGTATATTGAAAGTCCCAACAGTATAAAACAGGGAGACATTGCAACAAACTGAAAGCTTCCCTACTATTAAGTGCTCAAAGTTTCCCAACCTCAAAGTGCTTAAAGTTTTCCAACATCGAAGTGCTCTGAGAGTCCATTCAATTAATTAATTTATCGAATTGAAAACTCTTTCTCTAAAATACACCGCAGAAGTATATGGAAATGGCCAGGCAGTCTGAAATCAGCTTTCAGACTGCCTGGTGACAGCTGTGGGTTACATCTGCACTGCATCCAGTCAGTGAACCTTTATAGTACCTGTCTAATTAATGCCCCCAGATTTACTATCAAAATGATTATTCAGAATATATTTACGGGCTTCATTGCCCGTGGGGACACAGGTTGGATGTCGTTTCCCGGTCCTTTCCCCACCTCTCTCCGCCTCTCTTCCTGTTCCTACAACTTCACTGTGCTGTCCGAATAAAGGCATAAAAAGCCCAAAATTCATTTTTTTTTTTAAAGAAGAAGAAGAAGATTATTCAGTGGATGGTGTTGAGAAAAACTCCTTATGACCTGATCCCCGCTATTTACAGTGTAGATGGAACTTCAGAAGTTAGGCCATCGCATATAGAATTTAGTTCATAGTTTTACTTAAGCCTACTTGTATATTAAGTGTCACTTATACACATTACTGGATATGAGTCGACCCACCCTTTGGAAACAAGCTGTGTCAGTATGTAGCAGGACAAAGTAATAGGACGTCACTGCACCGTCTGTTTACTTCTCCCTGCCGGTCTACTTTACACGTAGTTAATTGGTACTCTGTTAGTCGGCCCAGCCCCTAAACATAGGCAACAAGGTGCCATCTGGGCATGCGTTTGGCTCACGGCACCTGTTGCTGCAAACTCAAGTCCACCGGTTTGTGTGTCCTGTTTTGTTGGCCATTGACCATTTCCACTAGCCTGGCCGTTACCAGACTGTGACTCCATTTCATTCCGTCAGTCAGTCTGGGCCAACCCAATGCATTTTGGTTTCCGAGATGGGCGGGTGCTTATCTTGAGGTTTAAAATCATTGGAGTTCCCTTAACCAATCAGCAACGTTTAGTAAGCATTCGGTAGATTAAACTCTTCCCAAAGCCAGTTGGGAGAAGAGCTACGACGTCCTTTCCAATCATAAAACTTACAAGAAAATACTCTTGTTCTCCTTTTAATTTTCTGATGTTCTCGAGAGTTGAGACAACTTCTCCGATAGCTTTTCGTGTCTATTCCTCCGTAGCCATTTTTGCTATACTGTTAAACTACAAACTCGGCTGGACTACATGCAACTCGGCAAGGCGAGTTTTGCGTCACAGCTCTGAACTGTTCGCTGATTGGTCCGGCAAAATTTTGAGTTCTGGAAACGATTGTCAATGGGGCTGGGCCAGACTGAGTATGAGCTTGAAATCAATTCAGGCGGAAATACGTAGGCTGGTGTCACCAGGCTACATTTCCACGGTAAGTGTTCTTTATGTTCTACCTTCAGTTTTCTCCTTGCTTGCTTTTCTTTTTATTGTTGCTGTTGGCTGTTTTGCATTTACTTTCTGCTTACTTGTATCCACCTTAGTTGGCTGCTTCTGTTTTGGTTTTCTATATCCTGCTGCTTGTGCTGGGTGCCTAAGGCCAGGTTGTCAATTCTCCCCCACTAGTGGTAGTATCTCCCTTGTGTTATGCACCCAAGTTGATGTGTGGATTCACCCTTCATTGGTGTGTGCACATGTGTGAGTGGCGCACGCTTGATGTGACCTGAGATGACAAAAAAGAGTGTATCTGCATAATTAATGACATTTAAGGTTATTGAACGTACCACACCTGGGTATGTTAGGTTGAGCTATTTGAGGTTGCAGTATGTTGAAAGTCTCTACAGCATAGCACAGGGAGACATTGCAACAAACTGCAAGTTTTTTCAACTACTAAGTGCTCAAAGTTTTCCAACCTCAAAGTGCTCAAAGGTTTCCAACCTCAAAGTGCTTAAAGGTTTCCAACCTCAAAGTGCTCAAAGGTTTCCAACCTCAAAGTGCTTAGAGAGTCCATTCAATTAATTCATTAGTAGTGGTGGTAATATCTCCTGTGTGTTGTGGCCCACGCTTGATGGGACCACTACTGTCCCTCTCCCTAGTAATCTGCCTGACTGGTAAGCCTCAGTCCAGCTTGTATTTTGTTACTCCATCTGTGTTGTAAGTGTCTGTGTTGCCCCTTTACTGTCCCTTACAGCTACACACTTGTGTGTTTTGGTGTGTTTAATAAAACATACTATATATATTTTATGGAAACATGTCTCCCTTAGTTAACAAACCTGAGTGCCCTAAGTGGGCTAGTTCCCAGGATGGCATAGTTGTGTGTTGTGCTCTTGCTACGCCTAGCGCTACTCCCATTATTGTCATGCCACATCCAGGATCACTTATTGTTGGCTGAGACAGACATCCTGGGGTCTAATTTCATTCATGGGCAACACGGCTGGCAAATCGCAAATTATGCCGCACATGACTTTAAGCTAATTTAATACAAAATTAGCAAACCATTTAGCTAATTTCATAACATGAACAAGATCCTAACTTTCTAGCATACCAGGAGCCTTCTATTGGGCCTTTGCCAGGTCCGGTGGCTGACCAAATATGGCATAAATACTTCCTACTTCCTTACTGGCTCTACACACGACTTTCATTTTGGCAAGTTCAGGTTTTCCTAGAGCCTTTCAGGATTTAGTGCCATTGGACAGGTGGCTCTTTTTAAACAAAGGCAACCCATTACACTCTTGTCTTCATCTTCACCATCACACCATACACCTGTTGCTTCCAACTATACGAGTATAGTCTGAAATGTCTTTCTACAAGATGAATTGATAGGCCATTCTGATGGCTCACCAATGAGCAACCAGTGGGAGTGGCTAAATATGATGATGTTGAAAGACACATCTGTTTGAAATGTAATTACAACAATGTCAGTGCTAGAGCAAGAAGCATTACAAACAGTAGTAGCACTGCAAGTAAACATTGAAGAATTGAAGCAAGAGCAAGAACATGTGTTGCATTATTCATCGCAGGAAGACATTGTTGCCTTTCTCCCAACAGGGTTTGGGAAAAGACTAATACTTCAGATTGCGCCACAGGTGGGCGATTAGTGAAAGGCTGGTCCAATAGTTTAAGAATGAATCTGAAGGCCAGGCCAGACCCTATTCACAAACTGAATGGGTCTGGTTCTACCAGGCTAACTTAATGGACCTCTCCTAATGCAAAGGGTTAGAATTCAGGCAGGATCGAAAATGACGTTTGACGGTTGCGTTTCTTTGGTTACCAAAGGGTCATGCACTCATAATGTCTTGCATGTTATCACAAACTAAGAGGCTGTCCCTGGGCTGCAACCACAACCGTTTGCCGCTGTTTGTTGTTGACAGAAGAGGCCTGGGGTTGTTTTAGCCGTTATTGTCAACCAGGGATCTACTTGATGGTGTTGGGGTATATCTGTAATGTGGCCGGCACACTTTCAAGCTTGGCACACACAGCTATTTCAAAATGTGTCGGCGTTGCACGGCTCTGCCTTTCTAGGCCCCTCAAAGGTCAGCGTGCTTCTACGAAACCCACGGCTGGCTTCCTGTTGCGTTCTTGTGTGTGTGGTGATGAACTAGTTCACATGAAGTGAAACAAGTGAAAACACAGCTGACAAGGCATGGGCATTTTTTCCATTATTCATACACTTTTTAATTGTTTCAACCTCATGAAGTTTCATTGCATTTTCATTGGTAAATTGGTGAATAGGTAAATAGGCCAATAGGTACGCCAATATGCGTTTGGTGTTTAAAAATGATTGAGTCCTGAAAATAAAGACATTTCAAACATAAAAACAATCCATAACCAGTCTCTCCAGGATCTTGAGAGGGGTTGTTGTTGTGATTGTGGTGGCCAAAAGTGACTTCATTTGCTGCAATAAGAGAACATTGAAACACTCATTAGCAATTTCTCTTTGTTATTTGTGGCTTTCTGAAAGATTATACGTGCTGTAAATTAGTCCATCTCAAGTCAAATGTTTAAATATTTATATTGCATACTGTCAGTCAAAGGGGTAAATACACCTTGAGCAGCATTTGACTATATAAACACACTCACACACACACCATCTCTCTGTGGATCTCTCCTCATTTTGAGGGCACCACACAGACTTAAATGTTGAAGTGAATTTACCCGGAAGTCCAAAGGTTTATCTGCTTTTTTATTTCTAACATGGTTTAATGTGTGTGCCTGATATGGTTTATGTTTACTTATATATTTATATCTATTTACAGTAATCTAAAACAAAATATCTAAATATCTATCTAAAAACGTAGTCCCTCCTTCTCACACATGCACTGCGTACACAAAGAGAAACCCTTCTCAGAGATACACATCGGACATTGGATCCAAATAAACATAGCAAGGCCTGCTTGGCAAACTGTCAACAGTGAATAAATACTGTCAGATGAGACAGTTAAGCAGTTGACTTTACATGCTCAGTTCCATTACAAATGTGATTCCTGAGCATTGAATGATAAACATAATTACAAGCAGAGAAAGTTTCTTGGAAAACAAACATTAAGATAAACTAGAAAATGCATTTCCTGAAGGAAATACCAGTGCATTACTGTAAATGCAAAATTTTAAGAAACAAAGAAGAAAAGAAGAAAGGAAAGAAGATTAAAAGAAGGAAAGAAGAGTGGAAGAAGGACAGAAGAAAGGAAAGAAGAGTGAAGAAATGAAAAAGAGTGGAAGAAGGAAAGAAGAAAGGAAAGAAGAGTGGAAAAAGGAAAGAATAGAGGAAGAAGAAAAGAAAGAAGAGTGAAGAACAGAAGGAAGAGTGGAAGAGGGAAAGAAGAGTAAAAGAAGGAAAGAAGAATGGAAGAAGGAAAGAAGAAAGGAAAGAAGAGTGGAAGAGGGAAAGAGGAATGTAAGAAGGAAAGAAGAAAGGAAAGAAGAGTGAAGAAAGGAAAGAGGAGTGGAAGAAGGAAAGAAGAAAGTGAAGAAGAGTGAAAGAAGGAAAGAAGAAAGGAAAGAAGAGTAGAAGAAAGAAAGAAGAAAGGAAAGAAGAGTGAACAAGAGTGGCTCTGGATAAAGACAGTAAAGATAGAGTGAAGAGGGAAAATATTGAAAGAAGGAGAGAAAATGGAGTGAAGCAGAAAGATGGAATTTGAGAGAAAGTATAGAAAGAGGGATAGCGAGAAAGTTGGAGAGAAAAAAAAGTAGGGAATGGAAGGTGTCTCTTAATACTCTTAGTTATACAGTTGAAAAGTGGGGGACATAGAGAAGGGGAGCTTTTGGAACCTTGCCGCAGGTGTCAGTGAAGCACAGGTGCAAGCCAGTTTAATGACTCTTTTATGATGTCAATGTAAGTCAATGGGAACATTTGTATTTGTTTCTCTTTAATATCTTTAAAAGTATAAAGTTCAGAAAATATAAACTATATTTTAAGATCAATAGCTAGTTTGCTTCAAGAATAACACAAAGAGAACAGTGGTCTTGAAGAAGCTTTATGATAGACCTGGGAACATAGCAGACCTGGGAACATAGAGGAGGCCAGAGTTGCAGAGTGCAGCCTATATGTCATGATTAGGGACCTCCTGGCCTCTAGAGGCCGCCAAGCAAGAGACTCTATTCCTGTTGTGGTTGTACATGTGCTTTTGTTGACTTCTTGTCTCTGTTTTACCTTTATTGCATACTGTCATACTTGCATACTGATAGTTAATTGGTCACATGATTCACGATGATTCATGATTTCGAGTGTCCAATTCCCAAGTCTCCAATCTTCTAGTAGCCAGTCACCGGCCTTGTGTGTTTTTGTGAATTTCAAGCCTCTTGTTGTATTAGAGTTAACTTCTCTGTTTTTGGCCTCCGTTTTCTCATTTGGAACTTCTGAGCTTTTCCTGACTTGTTTTTTTTGCCAATCTTCTGAGTTTTGGATATTTCCTATTTTTGTTATTTTGGAAGGAAAGAAATACAAATTTTCACCCGTCTTGCAATTGGGCTATCCTACTTTTTCAGTGAGTTCCTCATTGTACCAGAAATCCAGCAGCCTGGGTCCAATTACGTCTCCGGGCTCTTGACACTACAGGTGCATACATAGGAAAATATATACAGTACATGTGAAGTACAGAAAATGGCATGAATTATTTAAAGGTATCCAATTAATTTAGTGAATATGGTGCGATCATCGGTGGAAAAACATGTAAAGATAGAGAAGAATGAGGAAATGAAGGAGAGAGAAATGAAGGAAGGAAGGAACAAAGACTAAGGTATCCCATACGAGGTATCAGTATTTAAATGATCAGGTGTCGACTGGGGACCAATGTGGTTTGACACATCTTCAAAGAATGCTTCCTCATTGGCTGTGTTTGCCTCAGGTAAGGGTGAAACAGAGGGAGGGATAGGAAGGGAAAGAAGGAAGGACAAGACATCATGAACCTCATCATCCATCCACATCATTGAAACCCTGTGTTGATTTTCTCTCCAACATGCTTTCTCTCGAGCTAAGAGACCCCATTTGTCAAGATAGCAAACATAGAGCGAGGTCTTTGAAGAAAGCTTCCCCTATTGCTGAGAAGTGGTGTAGAGACCTCAGGTTTCTGAGTTTGAAGTTTGATGTCCATGTTGTCCAACAGGGCCAGGCTTGTTTGTTCTGCTTGGACAGCCAGGTAAAAGAGATAATATTATCTACACTGAAGACTCGCCGCATCCGCCATGGTTTGTTTGTCAGAAGGCACAGCTGCAAGGCTGACACTGGCAGATGTGTCATGATTCAATGGAATAGCTGTGGTCCAAGGAGGAAGGACAACACATCTTGTTCTCTCTAGCATGTGCTGAATTGAACTCACAGTGAGTAACAGTTTCAGCATGGCGCAAGATTAATTGGAAGTATCATGGAAGCCCCACCCTGCCTCAGTGTCACACCAAACCATGTTTGTTTTGGCACCTGGGTTGACATGGTACATACAATATTATTGATTTCAAGGCAGGAAATTCTGGTAAGACCGAACCTACTGAATTGGCAGTTGGTGTAGATGTTCTTGTAGAGAATAACCTCAGAACATCTTAAGTACTGGACAGTTTATCCTGGGGGGCTTCATTCAGTTCATCAGATTATTTTTGAACTACTATGTGCGTACATGCAGTAAAACTGACCCTGACACTTAAAGGGTTTAAAGGGTCAAAAGTTTAACCAGGTCTGCAGTTTCTTTAAGCCCTCTCAAAAGAAGATCCACAGATAAACACAAAAATGTGACATCATCCTGGCATCTGAAATGTATCTTCAATCCAGCAGCTCAAAGGCAAATGTTTTGCCGCACACACAGGCCATGCCAAAGGTCATGCAATATGGAGATGGTAGCCTTGCTTGTCTGTCCTGTGGGTATTTACAAATGATTTGGATGTGGAATAAATATGTGGAAAAATGTGGAAAACTGACCCATCATGAAAACACTTTAAAGTTAAGATAAGCATATTTTCTAACCTTAGAAGGCAGTGCATTTATTTTAGAACATCTTTGAACATCTGTTTTTACCAATAAACGCTCCATATTTGGGTATCAGATCTCCTTAACTCTCCTGCCTTGCCCCAATTGCTTTTGGGAAACTGGTCTGGTGCCTGGTGACAAAGTGATGACAGAGATAACAATGCCCTCACACAACAACAGGCCCTCGCACTAATACTCAGCTGGGGCCGCGGGTTGTGACTATTCTGATTGAGGGAAGCTGTATACTATAGTACAAAGTCTGTGTGTAAGCAACATAGTGTTAATATTCACAGTCGCAACAAATTAAAGTGAAACAGTAAACAGATTGGCTTATACACTATCATGTGTGATAAAAGTTGGGGTCATTAAACAGTGTTGTGAATGAAAACCTCTCATCCCAGATGCCTCAGAATTATGTAGCTCTTAGTTCTTTAACCTTAACACGTATGCAATGTTACCTTTTTTAGGCTTTTTGATTGTTATGAGTTAGATAGAAAACAGAGAATTTGAACTGCATCATTGTATAAAATATATGCAGGCATATATTACAATGTACCAAACCTTATATATACTGTATATATAGATAATGTACACATGGTCCTCACAATACAGTATATTCCTCAACGTCCAGAGAATGTTTTTTGTTTACTGAAAATATGCATAGGCCTGTACTGAAAATAAGTTGGTGTGTAAAACCTAGTGATAGCTAGGTCATGTAAAAGTATGATGTTTATAATAATCTTAACCAACAGCAAGATCAGAAGCCTTGATGGCTTATCATCAGACATGAGTTTCACAAACAAAACATCCTTCTTCTTTTTGCTGAATAGAACACCCTGTTCCAGTTAAACGCACATACATTGTCTGATCTATATTTTGTAACTAGACTGGACTAGACTAGACTAGACTTATCTGTAACCTTAAAACTGTTCAACAATATATCTATCTATCTATATATGTATGTTGTGTGTGTATGTGTATTTATTTATATACAATACAATATACACATGTACACACAGACACAGACACAGACACAGACACAGACACAGACACAGACACACATTAACTTCTAGAGAAAGTAACACACACAGACACAGACAAAGACACAGACACAGACACAGACACAGACACAGACACAGACACAGACACAGACACACATTAACTTCTAGAGAAAGTAACACACACAGACAAAGACACAGACACAGACACACACACAGACACAGACACAGACACAGACACAGACACAGACAAAGACACAGACACAGACACAGACACAGACACAGACACAGGCACAGGCACAGGCACAGACACAGACACAGACACAGGCACAGGCACAGACACAGACACAGACACAGGCACAGACACAGGCGCAGACACAGACACAGACACAGACACACATTAACTTCTAGAGAAAGTAACACACACAGTGCTGTCCGTGGAAAACTACACAGAGACTTACTGGTGTGAGCACTGTGGGGTGATGATGTCACCAGACAGGAGGCGGGATTTTCCTGATCTCTTCGGGGAGCCATGATGAGTCAGGAATCTCGACCGGGAGCTTTCCACACCACAAGCTTCCCAGCCTGTGCTCACTCAGCAGCTATAAACACACACACACACACTAGCTGCCTCTGCCTCGCTCTCTCACTTTTTCCTCTGTCTCCACAGAGGTGACCCACATCTCGCAGCTGAGCTGAGGCCGAGCGAGAACATAACACGCGCACACACACTCCGGGATACAAACAGACAGCCACGCGCGCTCACATAAACATATTCACGGAAACTCACACACACACACACGGAAAAACTCAAAGATCAAGAAGAAAAATGAGTCGAACTCTACCGCACATGAAGCCTTTCAGTACTACAAAGACAGGAACCAGTGCACAGCTGTAAGTAGATCTACCACATGTCAGACTGAAAGAAATACTGGTGTTGATGTTTCTGCTAGCTGACCACACAGAAAGTTTGTCTTGCTTGGGTTTGTGTGTGGGGAAAGTAGTCAAACAGTAGGGTTTTGCATGACTGGTGGGACACTCTGTTGTAAGGTTTTTAAGAAGTGTTCAAAGTCCATGGCTTTGGGAAGAGTGTAACAGACTGAAGTCTTGTCATCCAACTAGGATATGAAAAATTCCTTTTTAAACAAACCATAAGTTTTAACTGTATAAACTGTGCTGCAAATGTAGAACTTGCCACTGCAGAAATGACCTGTCTCGTTTTGGTTGGGTGCCACAGTTGGATCAGGAAAGAAAGTTTTTGGTTGGGTGCCAAAGTTTATGTGAGTGTAAAAAATACCTTTTGTGACATGATGGATCAGGGATGAATATCTGTTCTAGTCAGAGGACTAATGCCTGAACTCTTCTCCACTTCAGTGAGCTCTCGGCTGCGGTGGGTTCAAAGGCCCCTCGGGGCGCCCTGCGCAGGTTCCTCCTTCTGAAGTACATCCAGACACTGCTGCTGCCGCTGGGCAACGAGCTGCTGCTGGCCGCGGGCGCGCTGGCAAGCCTGCACACCCTCCTGGTGCTCACCTCCCCGTGCCTCTCTCGCAAGGCCTCCACCGTGCTGCTGGGCCAGCTGGCCTGGGCTGATGGACTGCTGCTGCTGCGCTGGAGCCTGGACCTAGAGTCGGGGCTCGGGCTGGGAAAGGTGTGGCTCTCCCTGGGTGGTGTGGAGGCGACACCCTGGCTTAAGAGCGGCCTGCTGGAGGCCCATCACCTCACGAGCCTGCTGCTGCTGAGCTGCGTGAGTCTGGAGGCGCTGCTGGTGAGCCGCTGGGCCGAGGAGTCGCGACACCTGCGGACGGTGCAGGGAGCTCGACTTGCCAGTGCCCTCATCTGGACCGGGGTGGCATTGCAGCTAGCAGTGCAGTTGGTGGGACACTGTGCACAGGCATCAAAGGCGGAGGGGGGGTCAGAATTAGACTTGGCTCGGGGGTCAGTTAGGGTGTTGATGCAGGTGTGTGCCACCTTGGCTCCACTCAAACACTTACTGATGCAAGGTTTACAAGCGTTGCTTTGGCTGGCAAACACTTGGGTCCTCTACACAGTGTTTTACCGTAAGTCACAGAAGGGCAAGAGCTGTTTCCACTAGGACATTTCCTTTTTAGTGTGTAACCAAAACAAACACGCTTCATAGGATGTGTTTATTTATTTATTTATCTTTTGTTGTTGATGTTGTGTTTGTCATTGTTTATTTAATATAATGAGCTGAGGAGTTTAATGTTTGGTGCCACAGGGCATTTAGCGAAACAGACGTCATCTGTGTGGCATTTGCTTGGGTAAGAGGAGCAAGAGAGAGAGTGAAGGGTGTGTGTGTTTCTGTTTAAGAGAGCTAAGTCGCATAGCAACAATGAGGCAACGGTATGACTGCTTGCTCATAGAGCTAATTTACTTTATAATTAACTTTTCAGTAAAAACACTGCACTAACTAACTCTGCCTCTGTGAGTGTGTGTGTGTGTGTGGGGGGGGGGGGGGGGGGCGGGGGGGGGGGATATGTGTCTGTGTGTGTGTGTGTGTGTGTGTGTGTGTGTGTGCGTGTGTGTCTGTGTGGCTGTGTGTGTTTGTGTGAGTGTGGGTGTGTGTGTATGTGTCTGTGTTTGTGTGTGTGTGTGTGTGTGTGTGTGTGTGTGTTCATATGAAGGGCATTAGAGTATGGTTATTTAGATATTAACTGAGAAAGTGTTCTAGTTGAGGAAGCTTCAGAAGTGCAGGAAGTAGACAGGACGGCATGTGACAAACCTACGTGACAGGCTCTGACTAAAACGTCAAGCACTACACTGTTGTTTATTATTTGTTATAAGGCGCCTCCTTATATCCCTAGGCTAGATCTGTTCTAAGGTCTGATGCTAGAGCAGGAACTGTTGCTGGTGTTTTTACTGATTGTAACAACAACATATCACTGTAACGACGCCACGAGGGACCATAGTATTGCTAATAAAACAAGCAAACAAAGTATTCAGATGTTTGAAAAAGGGTTAAGATATATATATATTTTTTTTTACACATACACAGAAATACACTCATTAGATTTCCACACTAGCCCACCAGGATGGAGTCTGATCTGTGTGGGTTTGCTCTCTTGCTTATGTTAGTGTTTAATCGCTGAAACCACAGCCTATAACCAAATGGCCGACTTCCTTAGTCTGATACCGTACACCTCTTATCTTTCTGCTACATATTGCTCCTTTACAAGGCATCTGTTCTTGTGTTCCTTGTACAATGACAAAAGAACTGCTTACAAGAGTACAAGATAAGTCTACAAAAGGATCGGTGAGCGTAAAATGTGGCAAGAGACGTTCTCCGCATTCAGCACTTTTACAAATATATTTCACAAATACATACAGCGGCTACAACTGAATAATGTCCACGATTCTTAGCAATACACTTTTTGTCAAATTCAGCTATCATGAGTGTTCACTTCAAAACATCTGGTGTCTGTCAATGGGAAACTAAGTGCCTAAAACCAACACTTCTGGTTAATCAACACATAGCTTCAGGACAATGGAAAGAAGGGGTGTAATTTGATTGGCTGTTCAGCTCTAATATTAGCAATCTTTGCCAGGAACACGGTCTGTACCTGGAGGTGGTTACCAGGCATGGGCTTCCTCTCAAACTCACCGTTCTTGGAAACTCTATCTGGTTCTGTTTGACCTTCCACTGTTCCCTTGCACCAGTGTATCCCCTGAGTTCCAACAGCACCTGCTGGAGCCAGGCACACACACACACACACACACACACACACGCACACACACCACTCACTAATGCACACAGACACCCACATATAAAACTCCTCTCCAACCCAACACACAAACACACACGCACGCACGCACACACACACACACACACACACACACACACACACACACACACACACACACACACACACACACACACACACACACACACACACACACACACACACACACACACACACACACGCGCACACACACCACTCACTAATGCACACAGACACCCACATATAAAACTCCTCTCCAACCCAACCCAACACACACACACACACACACACACACACACACACACACACACACACACACACACACACACACACACACACACACACACACACACACACACACACACACACACACACACATACACACACACACACACAGACACGCACACACAGGTGTAATATTC
>NC_137925.1:4596659-4599175 GCF_963457725.1 Sprattus sprattus | reverse complement strand
TCCCATGATTGCACTCCTGAAACCATATGGATTTCATATGTTTCTATGAAATGACTCTCATTTAGTGCAAAACAATCATGTGGCATTTGCATATACAACTCTGACTTCACTTCTCTCCTCTCCTCTCCTCTCCTCTCCTCTCCTCTCACTCTCCTCTCCTCTCCTCTCCTCTCCCTCCTCCTCTCCTCTTCCTCTCCTCTCCTCTCCTCTCCTCTTCTCTCCTCTCCTCTCCTCTCCTCTCCTCGCCTCTCCTCTCCTCTCCACTCCCCTCGCCTCTCCTCTCCTCTCCCTCTCCGTGCTTTTTCTGCCCCTCTGCTACTCCCCCCCCCCGCCCCCCCCCCCCCCCCCCGCCCCCCTAGGCCTTGAGAGTTCTTGCCTGTGTGTACCACTCCATTCTTAGCTTGCTGCTAGGTTACCATGCCAATTAGCATTGCAGCCACAGAGAAAGAACTGTGCAGCAGTTCTTGGAACAAATCAATTAAGACAGAGTCAGGGGGAGGGAGGGAGAGATGGATGGAGGGATGGAGACAGGGGGGGGATGACGAAAAATCCAGACGTTTTTTTTTGTGGTGTTTTGGAAGGGGAGGGCCAGTGTTTGAAAATTGTTAAGCAGTGATCGCTAACCTTCTAATTAGCCAAAGGCCCCAGTTCGACTCGAAGGAACTAGTGAGAGGCCACACAGGCACCGAGGCAAAGGGGCAGCTCACCCTCTGCCCACTCAAGAGCTCAAGGACTCAACATTCTCTCTGCTTCCTATGATGGGCTGGGAGCGAGAGGCACTGCAACCACTGCACTGTTTTATTTCAGTGCTGACATTTATACCAATACCTCACACACACACAAACACAAACACACACACACACCCACACACACACACACACACACACACACACAACACACACACACACACACACACACACACACACACACACACACACACACACACACACGCCTCCTGTATTTATCCAAACAAGGTTATCAAGGTCGTGGGGGAGATTTAATAGGTGTGCAGAGCACATGAACACACAGGGAGAAAGATGTGAGCTCCTTCCCCTGTGCTGTTTACTCTGGGGCAAAATAGCAAAAATGCTGTTTATAAAACCAGACACATCATTTTTTTTTCTTCTGTCCAAGAAACGACTTCATCGCGCCGCGGATCAGATAAAGCCGAGCACTGGGTAAGCGTTGTGGGCCATTAAAGGATAACGTGTTAGTGTGTCTGATTTGGAGTGAGAGAGAAGCCTGTTATGACCATGCCTGAGAGGAGTGTGTAAAAACTGTCACCTCAGACATTGCAACAGCCACTGAAGAACAACGACGTTTGTCACATCTTTGCCAAAATAACTCCTTCCATAGATTCCACAAGCTCTGCTACCCATAACACTATAGCCTCTATACCTACTTGTACAAGTTGCCCTTAATCAGGACACAACGTGAAGAGTATCATGGCGGTTATTTAACAGTTGCTTAAATAATTGTGCAACTGGGATTCCTTAAATCTCTACTGCTTGCATTGGCACTGGAAACAATAAGAGAGAATTAGGTCATAGGTGAGCGTGAAATTGGGGAACAGTTCACTTGAGTCTTAGCACGGAGTCTGGTTCACTGAGAAGTGAGGTTCGATTAAACGTCATAAGACTGACATAACCATCTTATGGCAGATACACTATTCTGTCCTTAGTTAGTGTATCTGCCACTTACAGTAATTGTCATGACAGGTTTCACAATTTAAGATTTCACAGCATAACCATCTTATGGCATATACACTATTCTGTCCTTAGTTAGTGTATCTGCCACTTACAGTAATTGTCATGACAGGTTTCACAATTTAAGATTTCACAGCAGCAGCTAATGTTGTGATGTTATTAATCTATCAGAGCATCTTACTGAGAACTATCTTATAACATGTCATGGAAATTGCCGTCATAACAAGTACAGTGAAATAACCGTGTCATGTCACTATGATAGGTAATTGTGTGTGTGTGTGTGTGTGCATGTGTGTGTGGGTGTGCATCTGTATGTGTGTGTGCATCTGTTGTTGTGTGTGTGTGTGTTGTGTGTGTGTGTGTGTTTGCATCTGTGTGTGTGTGTATCTGTGTGTGTGTTGTGTGTGTGTATCTGTCTGTGTGTGTATCTGTCCGTGTGTTTGTGTGTGAGTGTGTGTCTGTCTGTGTGCATCTGTCTGTGTGTTTGTGTGTGTGTGTGTCTGTCTGTGTGCATCTGTGTGTGTGTGCGTGTGCGTGTGTGTGTGTGCGCGCGCCGCTCGAGTGTGTGTGTGTAACGGGTGGGCAGTGACGAAGAGATTCCAAGTGTTTGATGATCTATGAAATGTAAATAGCTAACTCAAGCCTGTTGACAAAGGTCATGCAGCTGTTTAATAACACCTTCTAATGTCATACAGAGCCCGCATCAGGAGAGCCAGCCCGTGTGAATCGGAGGGCTTAACGGAGGTAGGTGAGTAGATTTCATTTTGCTACTTGTGTGCGTAATAACACATATTGTACCTTTATGTTTGT
>NC_137925.1:4549159-4591659 GCF_963457725.1 Sprattus sprattus | reverse complement strand
CATCAGCGGCCCTACTGACACTGGGCTGGCCCAATCACATCCCCTGGGCTGACCCAACACAAACCCCTTTCGATTTGGACCTGCCTACATAATGCATTAGGACGGTAAACAGCGTGGCCCATGGCCTTGACATGCTTGACACGCGCACGCTAGTCTGCGGCCCATTGGCCGTCTTCTTGAGTGACTAGGGTCTCGTCCAATCATATCAGCAAATACCTTCTACCTTTAGCTAAACTTTGCCATCAGCTCCCGTGGATGACAGTGCTGGTGGCTACAGCCAGGGAGATACGATACAACGACCTACGGTAAGCTTACTGATCATGAATTAAAACGTCTCTAAAATATGTTTGACTTAGAACCTATGTTCTATGGCCAAGTTCGTTTGCATAGCTAAATACAAGACAAGTCTGTAGCTGTTGCTAGCCCTCAGCCTACTGTACTCTGAAACAGCCAGCCGTTAGCCTACACTCTATGTTGTGTGTTTGAGTGGTGCGCGGTGCCATGTCAATTGTTCCGAAAAGCCCAGTATTCCCAAACCCTGGTATTCCGAAAATATGCCAATTTGTCCAGATACCGAATTATGATAGCCCGTTATACGCTCCAGTTTTCCCGTCTCCCCTGAAGTTCAGGGGCGTAGTTCAAACGTTAATGCACCTCATCAAGCGCGTTTCCTACAGGAGGAAATAGACTCCCTTCTAGAAAAGGGAGCAATACAGCCTGTCCTCTCGGAGACGAGAACAGGGGGTTCTTCAGTCGCTATTTTCATGGAAAATATCGACCGATCTTATACCTCCGTATTCTGAACAAAGCTTTAAAGTGTATGATATGTATTGCATTTAGATTAATTAAGACCACCACCTTAACACACAAACTCTTGTTGAACTCATACAGTAGTAGGTTCAGTGACGTGCGGTGAGACAGCTGTCTTCTGGAGCTTCTGCGAGCCCGTGAATCAATGTTTCGTTGGAATCATGATGTAACGTTGTTGTAGCGGGAATACAGCAATGCTATTTGTATTTTCTAATTGGCAGGTCATATGTATGATTCTAGACTTCGCTAAGCACTGAAGCGACTGAAACGGTGAATTTTGATCACATTCAGCGAAGTTAACAGGTACAACGGGAGAAAAATAGGGCGTCTTTAGGCCGTCCTGCCTAAAAGTATAGGCGTCCCGTTTCTTCTTATTTTTTAGTAGACTATAGGGCAGACGCCCTGCTAGCTATAAACCTGGTTGGTGTAGACATTCGAGATTAAAAAGGTGTGTTATCGAATTTAGTGGGCCGGTCTGGTTCAAAATGCCCGGGCCGATTTTTTGTCCCAGTCCGCCCCTGTGTGTGTGTGTGTGTGTGTGTGTGTGTGTGTGTGTGTGTGTGTGTGTGTTTGTGTGTGTGTGTGTGTGTGTGTGTGTGTGTGTTTCTGTGTGTGTTTCTCTGTGTGTGTGTGTGTGTGTGTGTGTGTGTGTGTGTGTTTCTGTGTGTGTGTCTGCGTGTGTTTCTGTGTGTGTGTGTGTGTGTGTGTGTGTGTGTGTGTGTGTGCGTGTGTGTGTGTGGCTGTGTGTCTACAGAATGCTCAAAAAAATAACCTACCTGTGTAACCACACTACCCATGACAGAGTGGCAGAGATTCTGAGAAGCAGAGGCACCAGAAAACCACGGAGAGTCAACAACAGGAAAGGCTGTGGAGAGATAAAAGGCTTCTAAATGTTGTTTTTTAGCTACACGAATGACTTATATTTGTAATCGAACACACACAATTATATTGTATTGTATTATATTATAAATACAATTGAATTGAACCTTGCTTTGGAAAGAATGGAATATCAATTCATGTTAAGATGTGCTACATACATACATACTAATATGTATTTAACAATAGGAATTAAGAACATTTCAGCTATGTGACCATTACACTTCAGTTGTTTTGTACGGATAGATCTGGTGAGAGGAATACAGAAAGTACAGAAATCATGCCTCGAATGCCACAATACCTAAGGCATTCCCCACACCAGCTTAAGCCTCTTGTGATTGTCTGTAATCCATTAATTCCTCTAATTCTCAATGCGATCGACTGTGAGTAACTCAGGCCATCGCAGAAAAACAAATAAAAAATGCAACAGAGTTTGGGCTAATCTAGTCTATGGTGGCGTTGCTATGTCTTGAAAGTTCACTTCGAGTTGAATGAAGACATTTTAAGGACTTGTTTAATTGAAGGTCTACCAAGCTACTGGTTAGCATATCACAAACATGTGGCTGCTTTGCACCGTTTTAGCAGCTCAGCAGAAATAAATCACATCATGAGATGTGATTGGGAACAAAAGAATTGAGGCTCCCACCCCGAAACCCAGCCTCCCACCATCTATCCACCGCTCCATCTCTTCTCTCCTTCCATTGGCAGAGCAGCGAGGAATTCCTGTCTTTCACAGGAGAAGAAGGAGAAGAAGAAGGAGGAGGAGAAGGAGGAGGAGGAGGAGGAGGAGGAGGAGGAGGGCTGGGCTCTGAGTGTGAAAAAAGGATTAACTTTTGAAACCTGACAATTTTTGTGGCCTGACAAACACAAGATTCCCAGAGGCAATTCATAAAAGTGTTTAAAACCTAACATGCCGGCTCTAATAAGTTAGCAAACCTGCCTGGTTGTGTGTGTGTGTGTGTGTGTGTGTGTGGGGGGGGGGGGGGGGGGGGGGGTTAGGTAGAGAGTAAGAAAGAAAGACAGAGTAGAATATACAGAGAGAATATGTCAGAGAAAGAGAGAGAGAGAGAGACCTAAACATCTAAGACTGGTTCCTCTATGGCATATGCACTTTACTGTATACTATGTACAACACCTAGTCAGCAAGCTGGGAACAGGGAACTGCAGAGAAGTTATCTGGGTCTGAACATCTCTGTGAAGCACCCAGATCCTGCTTCAACCCAGCCTAAACTGTAACCTCAAGGGGGATAGTGACTGGTCAATGTTTACAAGGAGGGCAGGACAGAGGGGCCGTTCTGTACTGTAAGAAAAGAGTCCATTTTGGAGGAAGAAGAAGGAGGAAAAAGGCTCTTTTCATGGCCGCTCTTAGGAAAGGACATAGCACAGACTTTTTCTGTGATTCTGAAAGTCATCATTTTTAAAATGCAGTGTTCTTGATTTAATGTGTTTTTCACAGTCGTGCACACTGAGAATCAAGGTCGAGATACTCAAAGGTAAATTGTCTATCAGTGTCATAATATCCACTTCTTAAGAAATCCTGTATAAGCCTCCCCATAAACACATCTAAAAGAAATTGCACAACTGCACTAAAACTACTTCTAATGATCAGGGATGCAACTGCCCAGTGTCAGAGGGGTATGCAGCAACAATTTTGGCAAATTCTATGTCAAAATTCTATTATGGAATCTTAAGAGATGAGGCGCCTACTCTAGCCTCTTTAGTCCTCTAAAATGTGATATAACATTAAGGAAATGCAGAAATTATTTAGAAACGCACAACAGTAGCTACATATAGAAAATACCCCAAACATTTTAATATTATATTTGGCGCCTCCATGGGTGCGGCGCCCCTATGCGCCGCATACAGCGCATACCCACTTTTTGCGCCACTGCTAATGATTAATGAAGGAATTGGTGTTTATGTCGTATAAAACAGGCTTGACAAAGCATGAGAGTAAATCCTCTCTCTCACTGACAGGGCTACTCTCTGTCCTCGTGGTACTAAAGACAAATAGGCCTTTCTCACATTTCCCTTACAAACCCACAGATTTATACACTCACTCTCTCTCACACACACACACACACACACACATCAGTACCACTTTCACCCACCCCCACCGTGACAAATTTGTAAAAGCAACACCTGTCCACTGGACAGGGATGTGTGTGTTTGTGTGGGTACAGTTGAATATGCAATGCCTGTGTGAGTGTGTTTCCTTGTGTCTGTCTGTGTGTGTATGTGTGTGTGTGTGTGTGTGTGTTTGTGTTTGTGTCTGTGTGAGTGTGTGCACATGCATGAATGTGCACGTCTGTGTGTGTGTGTGTGTGTGTGTGTGTGTGTGTGTGTGTGTGTGTGTGTGTGTGTGTGTGTGTGTGTGTGTGTGTGTGTGTGTTCGAATCCTTCACGTTAGTGTGTGTGTTTGAGTTCAGCGTGTGTGTGTGTGTGTGTGTGTGTGTGTGTGTGTGTGCGCGCACGCTCGCATGGGTAAATGTGCGTGTCTGTTGTGTGTGTTTGAGTCCTGCGTGTCTGCCTTACGTGACCGTGCCAAAGCCCAGCTGATATTGATCTGCACTGGTCAGGACCCTCGGGGGGCCTCCACAGCTCCCCTCTAAGTCCCCCCTTGATCCCTGCTGCCGACCCCCATGTGGCCCCGCCTGCTCTCTTGACCTCTGCGCCATAGTGGAGCTTGGGCCCAGAGCAGGAGAGAAGCCTGCTGGTCCAATGCACAGCCAACATGTAGCTTTGGGGGCACAATTTTGTGAAGTGATTGGGGTGATCTTAGGGTGATAAGTGTGTATGTGTGTGTGTGTGTGTGTGTGTGTGTGTGTGTGTGTGTGTCTGTGTGTGTGTGTGTGTGTGTGTGTGTGTGTGTGTGTGTGTGTGTGTCTGTGTGTGTGTGTGTGAGAAGAAGTGTTGCGGTAAGATTCTTATCTGACAAGCGGCCTTGTGCATCTTTAAGGTCAGCAGTATCCCACAACACACCTCTCACTCTAACATGAGCTTCACCCTGAAGTGACGTCTGAGAAGTGTTTGGAGAGAATCAGTCGTATATAGTGGTGTAGTCCAGGGTATACGCAGGTATACAGAGTATACCCACTTCTCGAAACCGGACGTTTATCCTGTGTTGTATGGGCTGCTTAAAAATAAATGAGAGTATACCCACTTCTCCAGGGACCACTACACCACTGGTCGTATATACTTTGTCATACTTTTCAAAATAAGAGGAGATGTTGTGGTTCAGTTGAGAAATTGACACCATTTAAACACAGCATGTTCCAGTTGAACACACACACTTTGTTCTCAGCACATTACACAGCCCCCCAACTCATTTGCGCATCCTGTGTAGGGGTGAGTAGTTTTAGTACACTCACAAAACCAAACACATCACTGACAATAATGACAGTATGACCGACCACAGCACAGCTATTAATACAACCATTGTTCTGTCCTCCTCAGTATATGACCTATATGATTGATGAAAAACACAAGAAGGCCTTTACTCTGCTGGTATAATCCCAGCGGGAGGAAGATGAGAGAGGAGTTTACGACGAAGCCCTTCTCTGAGAGACGTGTATCACAGACGGTGTCTTTGACAGCGCCGCTGTCTGGCACAACAGCAGAGACAAAACAAGGCAGCGACCTCGGCCAGAGAACAATGACAGAGAGACAGGCAAGAAAGAGAGGCTTCTCCCGCGGGTCTGCTATGGCACGCATCCGCACGCTACCACATACACACTCTCACACACACACACACACACCCGCAGCCACACACTCTCTCACACACACACACATGCCAGATATAGCAGCTCCACAGCGCTAACCACGCCTTGCCCAGGGAGCCCTGATTGCCCCCCTAAAGGTTAGGGGGGGGGGTGGGGGGCGACGGGGTGAAGGAGAGATGCTGAAGACATGGCGACAGGGGTGGAGGAGGAAAGGAGTGGAGACAAAAGGAGGGGAAGGAGGAGAAGAGAGGAGGAGAGCTAACAGGAGCAACACTAAGGAAGAGGAGAGAAAAAGGAGGAGGGAGAGAGGAAGAAGAGAGGAAAAGTGGCCGAAAGAAATGATGAAGAGAGGAGGAAGAATGGAGGAAGCGGAAGGAAGGTCTAGAAGTAAGAGAAGAGGGGTTCAGAGGAGACTAATGGGGAAAAAGACGCAACAGAAGAGGAGGATGAAAAGAAGAGAAAAGTGAAGAGAAGTGAAGAGAGAGAGAGATATGAGGTGAGGAGAGGAGAGGAGCTGATAAGAGGTGGAGTAGGAAAGAGACAAGAAGATATAAAAAAGGAGTGCTGGAAAATAAGGAGACCCTTAGACGGAGAGATGCTGAAGACATGATAGGGGGGTTAGGGGTTTAGGGGTGGTGGTGGTGGGGATAAGAGGTGAGCAAACGGAAGGGCTTGTTTTTAGAGTGGGCAGCTAAGAGGTCCAGTCCAGACACGAGCAGGATGTCCTGTCCCCTCTTCTGCTGTTGTGCAACACACACACACACACATACTATGGTGGTTGTCGCACAATAGGAATGGCTCTGAAGCACCACAAAAGACTCTATATATAGACCACCTTTGATAAGGATTCAAGATTGTGACTGTAATTAGGCTATAGGCTAGCGTGTCAAGTGTGTTATTCCATACTGTAGGTGTCAAATGATGCAGTGGCAGGCAGAATGTATGTAGGAAAAACCAGACTTCAGAGGCTAATGATATGGACGACTAGGCCAAGAATGCCAAGCAGCTCTGAGAAAAATAAAACACCTCATCTCAAACTATTAAACAAAGAAATGAAAAAATGATTAATGATCCCTGCCTTCACCAGTGCAGTTGACGTACCCTGCAGATGTCATGGCAAAATATTGTAAAGAAAAACAACAAAATACTATCGCAGAGCCAAACGTATGTCTTTTGTGAGACCTTGATCCATCAGCTCCCCAATTTAACTACTGATGACACCACTCGGACCCCTCCCCGCCACCCTCTCGACAAGCCCCCATTCACGCTGCTTGCTCGCGCCCCTCCTCTCCAGCCAAGCGAGGTGCTATTGTCTCGTTTCCTGTGACCGTTCGAGTCTTCCAGAGTCCAGGCTACCACTCATACTTAGACAAATGCACGCCTCTGTCCGGTAACACGGGACCGATCGCCTTATATCGCGGCCGAAGTGAAATTGTGTGACGCTGTAAGTGACAAACGGAGACCTCGACTCGCGCCGTGATTACTACAGATTTGTGCATTCCCGGCAAGGAATAGATTTGTTGTTTCTGATACTGGCATATTCTATTTGAAGACATTTCACATCTGTTATGTTGGCCGGGCTCTCTCAAGGATAACGGACCCAGACACGGGGCTCCTCATCTGCAAGATGTACAACTTGTTTCTTTGTTTCTGGCTTAAGTGCGCCTACGTCTAGCTGATGCTACCCGTCGCGAGGAGCACTTTTGCATCAGTTGGCGGAGCTTCACTGTAATTGACAACTGCAGTTCAGTGCCAAAGAGGTGAGACCTTTATCGGTTCAGTCCCAACAACATTTGACAGTGACAGATGTCTTATTTACACCCGAAAAACATAGTTTTATGCAGTCAGTTATTGATATTTTTAGTTGACTTCGGGATATGTTTATGTTTAATTGTATTACTAACCTGATTTGTATCTGATGAAGGTTAAATCAAATAGGATGGTTTGTTGATAGCTACAAGTCCAGTAGTCTTCTAGCATAGTTGACACAGTTTAGGTATTTATTTTTACTGAGAGAAAGGAACAGCTGAACTCCAAAATTGATCCCGGAATTTGATCTTTAGGTTCAGAGGGATTAGTCTGAACTATTCATTTCAATTTCCTACAGAATAACAGTTTACTGTTGCTGCTTTTTATATGCAGCTGCTGGTGAAAGGGTAGTTCTCACGACATAGACCGCAGTCTGTAACTTACAGATAGATGCCAGTTCACGCCAGTGGTCTGGCTGCCGAACAAGAAGCCTGATGTTTGTTCTGAATGCTGCCTGTGTTATCATCCGTACATAGATTTTGAAATAGACCCACTTAGGACGCAGACGGACATCGATTTTCCAATTACTTCCTTCGCCAGGGTAAAATACAGCAGCAATAACGAGCGGCATGATGCTGCAGGTGTCCAAATCTTCTAACTTTGTTTTTCGTTAATTCCTTGTTTTGCGCTAACCAATGTCAACATTGTTTTTAAATAGACTTGTTTCATGATTGATTTGAGCATTTTTCAATGACATGATGAGTAATATTTTATTTTAGTTAGGCTATTTATAAAATGTCCTTTAGTTTTGAAGCAATATTCCCTGTATGTGCAGTGATGACTGTAGGCATGCAGGCCAAACTGATCGTGGGTAACTGTAAGCTGTAACTGTAGACCAACTTCATAATGGCTTCATAATTTAGGCTTCTTTTTAACATCAACAGAGTATAACTGTAAGCAGTTTGCCTAGGCTTGATACTAGCAAACTGGCAAAATCTGGTGACCATGGAAACTAAGTGCAAGAGCACAAATGAGACCCCCCAACCACCACCCCATGACACACACTCACATACACACACGCACACACGCACGCACACACACACACACATACACACAGAGCTGGCTGCCGACAGAGGTAACTCACATGACACTCAATTTAACAAGGGAGTGCTCACACATACATACACACACACACACACACACACACACACACACACACACACACACACACACACACACACACACACACACACACACACACACACACACACACACACACACACCAAAACGACAACTAGGAAAAAGAGAAACAGTAAGTAACAGTCAGTGATGGGACTGTAGCCATGAGCTGGTCTTGTAAGATGACAAGAGAGAGAGGGATGGTAGAGAGAGAGCGAGAGGGAGAGAGAGAGAGAGAGAGAAAGAGAGAGAGAGAGAGAGAGAGAGAGAGAGAGAGAGAGAGAGAGAGAGAGAGAGAGAGACAAAGAAAGAGCTTGCTGGTACAGGCGCTGTATTGTTAGTTTACTGTGTAGGAACTGACGGCACAGTGCTGGCTTTGTGTGAGGGTGTGTATGAAAACGCTGTAAAGATATAATTTCTCAGCTGGCACCCACCATACTGTCTGATGGACTGCGCCATCAGTATTGCCACCCCCCATGGGGTAGGCCCACTGCTCCTACAGTTTGGGGGAGATTCAGGCAGAGAGTCGACGGTCAGAGGGGGGTTTTCCATCCCTAAACAGCTCATGCCTGTTGCTGCTTAGGCATCGGTTAAGGCATCTCTGAGATCTACTGAAAAGTACCTTTGATGGTTTCTATCCACATGATTAAAAATTTAATATGAAAATGAATTTAAAAAAAAGACTTTGTTGAAACACTTGACACACCAAACTTCTTCCGCAGTTTTAGCAGAATGGAAGATATTGAAGGAAAGAATCGTAGTTCCGGATCATTCTTAGAATGCAAATGATACATTCCAAGTGCTAACAAAAGGTTCCACTGTGGAAACCAAAATAAATAAAAGGGGATTCATCAGAAGATCAGTCATTTCGGCCTGTTTTTAGAATGCAAGGATCAAAGGCAACCAGCACCAGAGGAACTGACTCATGAAGTCACAGAGAGAAGCAATGCTCCTCTTCACTGGACCTTCCTGGACAATTATGTAATGTGCCAAGGGTGGGCACTCTGTGGTTCAGCCCTCACTAACTTGAGCTGCTGTTGCCCTGCTCCTCTGAGGCAGTGGAGTTTATGCCACATTGTCAGACCACCTGGAGTGTGAGAGAGAGAGGGAGAGCGCCCGGACCTGGCACCCTTCACCCCTCACCCCCCACTTGTCGCCCCTCCAGGGAAAGGCGCAAGGATGCCACAGACCCACAAGGAGACTGGTGACCCGATATAGAAGCTGTGTGCTGGATGCCAACAGGCAAGCACCCACTGCAGATAAGCAGGCCCTGAGGGGGGCATAGAGAGAGAGGGATAGAGAAGGAGAGAGAGAGAGAGAGAGACTTTTCAAAACCCCTTTATTAAACTATTGCACGGATAAAGGACACCTAAAAAGGCTACTATGTAGCCATACCCCAACTACAGAACACCATGGAGAAAGAGAACATATCACCAGTTAAATAGAAGAGAGAGACAGATTGACAGAGAGAAAGAATGAAAGAAAGAATGAAGGAGAGAGAGGGAGTGGGAGTGGGGGGGGGGGGGGGGGGGTGTGGTGCAGCATTAGTAGCAACATACTGGCCTGAATGGAGGAGGAAGTGAGCAGCCACTTTGAGCAACAGCATTGTCAGCTACCCACACACACACACACACACACACACACACACTGACCCCTCCATTTGTTTTTGAGGAGGGGGAAACAAGAAAACAGGCAAATCACAGAAGAGACTGTGAGTTGAGCGTGTGATCACATGACGTGACACTGATACCAATGGCTCCATATAGGTTAATGGTGTGTAATGAATGCAGGGGGAGGCGGACTGGAGGTCCCAGGGTGAAAGATCAGTTGTCTCCGGAGGAGGTTAGAGGCTTGACTTATACGCCTTGCGTGTCCATGCATGCTAAGTGTCTACAGTGGGCAGGAGTCTCTTAACATGGGGCTAATGGCGTAATGACAAGCCCTGAGCCGAACATAGTTGCCTAGCTTTTCCCATGGGAAACAGTGGGCCTGCTAGCGTACAGGTTTAGATTTCCATTCATCAGAGAGTCAGGAGAAGAGGCTCTGCTATGTGCCGGGAAACAGGCAAGTGAAGTCGTTAGAAGTAGCAGCATTAATGCTAGTTTAAAAAGTCAATGTGTAATCCACTGCTACCAGAACTGACAGCTGTGACAAGTTATGCAATATTATCACAATTATTGATAATATAGTATCATTCTGTGATTTTTAAAGGTCTTTGAATGTTGAAATGTGTTCATTTGCCCAAATGAAAATGAGCAAAATTAGTTTTTAATATTATATTAATACTATTGTATTTCATTCAACTACACTTATATCCCATACCTTCTGTGTTAATTAGGTCATATAAATATAACTGATACATTTTTGGCAATATGTTACCTAACCTACCTAAGGTTTTTGGATGTGCAAATATACCTTGCAAGAAATGAACATGTAGAATTTTCTACATTTTTCTCAGATATTCAAAAACTAACAAGTTATTTTTGGAGAGGCTGAAGAGTAGGTAAGCATTTATTACAGGAAAGTTAGAAAGAGGAAGAAAAAAAAAAACTGCTGATGTGGTCAATGGATTTCCTGAGCAGAGGCCTGATTTGGAAGATACGGTGTCAAAACAGCGTGTCTCTCAGGTAGACATAAACACTCGATGCTATAAACAGTACGGGTGGGGAAGTCACTGAAGTGAGCTGTCAAACAAAACCACACAAATCACCACAGAAAAATGCCAGGAGTGTCCACCTATTCAGCTCTCACATACTAACTCCAAGCCTTTGTTCTCTCTCTGTCCCTCCCTCCCCTCTCTAGCTCTCCCTGCAGGAAACGAGGACTGGCTTAGTCCTGTTGTCGCGGACAAAGGCTTGCTCTTGTAACTCCTAGAATCTCCTTTCTTACCCGGCAGCCATGACAAGGAGAAGGCGATTCTGCGGCCCAAGCTCTTGCTGACAGCCCCTCAAGGGTCGGGACACGAGAGGAGGAGGAACCGATTGGCAGAAGGCCTCCACAGTCGACGGACCCCAGTCCAAAAAACCCGTCGCCATGGCGAGCTTGGTGCTGAATGACACGGGGCTGGCGGACTGCAGGATCGACGACTCCTTCAAGTACAACCTGTACGGCGTGGTGTACAGTGTGGCCTTCGTGCTGGGGCTGGTGACCAACTGCGCCTCGCTCTTCGTCTTCTGCTGCCGGATGAAGATGCGCAACGAGACGACGCTCTTCATGACTAACCTGGCGCTCTCGGACCTAGTGTTCGTCTTCACACTGCCCTTCAAGATCTTCTACAACGTCAACCGACACTGGCCCTTTGGCGACTGGCTCTGCAAGATCTCCGGCGGCGCTTTCATCACCAACATCTACGGCAGCATGCTCTTCCTCACGTGCATCAGCGTCGACCGCTTCCTCGCCATCGTCTACCCGTTCCGCTCCCGCTCGGTCCGCTCGCGACGCAACGCGCTCGTGATCTGCGTCGCCATCTGGATCCTCATCCTGGGCGGCGGCATGTCCGTCACGTTCTTCTCCGCCACCAACCGCGCCAAGAGCAGCACCACGTGCTTCGAGGGCTTTTCCAAGAACACGTGGAAGACCTACCTGTCCAAGATCACCATCTTCATCGAGATAGTCGGCTTCCTCATTCCGCTGCTCATTAACCTGGCCTGCTCGTCCATGGTGCTGCGAACGCTCCGCAAGCCCGCCACGCTCTGCCAGATCGGCACCAACAAGGAGCGCGTGCTGCGCATGATCGTGGTGCACCTGGCCATCTTCATCATCTGCTTTGTGCCGTACAACTCCGTCCTCTTCGTCTACGCCTTGGTGCGCACCCAGGCGCTGGACAGCTGTTGGCTGGAGAGGCTCGCTCGCACGCTCTACCCCATCACACTCTGCGTGGCCACGCTCAACTGCTGCTTCGACCCCGTGGTCTACTACTTTACCTCCGAGTCCTTCCAGAAGTCGCTGACCACAGGGAAGGGCCAGTCACGGCCCGAGAACTTGCCCCGCAGCGAGGCGAACCTCTCGGGGAAGGAAATCAACGACAGAGAGGATATGGAGGCCCATCAGTTGTCCAGCAATGGTAAAGAACAGGTGTCAGAGACCCAGTTCTGATGTGAGCAGCAAAGTGCTACAGGGAAACTTAAACTAGCAAAAAAACAAAAAAAAAGGACAGAGATTTTTTTTAACTGGAAGAGTCTGGGTATGCTGAGTACTTTATGGCAGTTTGGACCAAATTCTGAAAAAAACTCAAATTGAAAAAATTAAAAGAGATTAATGGAGGATGTGGAATAGCTGAACAGAAGATTGGATTTACGAGGGTTCTTTCTGTGAAAAGGCCTCAATCAGGTGGATTATGTTAAGCGCCAGGAAACGACTGGAATTTGCTTGTTGGATTGGACGTGTTGTGTGGACATGAAACCTGAAAGGACCCCACAGGGCCAAAAGCTTCTTTTTTTGTAACCATTTGTCTTGTGGCTGATATACTGTTTGGGTTTTTACAATGTTGAAAATGTGTTTGTGTTAGTTCTGTGTGTGTTAAATGTAAAATGTAACTCTGGGTCAAGAGTCTTGTGACTGTGATTGGGTGTCATGACGTTCTTCAGGAGACAAAACCACCCACTCTTCGCCAGAACAAATGGTATTGCAGTGGTCCAGTACTCAGATGTTTTGCATTGCAATCAAACTTGTTATTCATAACACTATTTGTTACTACTGCCAATGTAACTCTTAGATTTATGCACATAGGAATTGCTTTACATGAACAATCTTGGCTTTCATATTGTGTGAGTATAAAGCACACAGAAACATACGTACAAGAAAACATACATACGCACATGAATGCACTGGATTACAAGTATTTCCTTTATGTTGCATTTTCTAATGAAGCCTGCTATGATAAAGAAGATTATTTTAATTTAGTTGAAAGAAACTGTCTTGTTTTTAACAAAAATGGCACTTTTATATATGGAAATTGTGTTTCAAGTGAAGGCCTTACACTGTAGATCAAAATGGGAGTCAATTAAACCCACACTTTAGAAAAACTGCTTTGTTAAAGTGGATTTTATTTTCAAAAACGCTCCAGACCTCGCACCCGTTCATTTGCAGTCACTGCCCATTTACAAGAAGGAAATCCAATGAGAATGAGGTCAAACCAAAATACACATGGAACATGAAGGCCTGTTCGAGAACCCTGCTCACTGTGACTTTGTGGCTAGTCAAAACAAATGTACGTGTAATGTCTTGAAAAGAAGACTCAAGAGAGGAAGTCTCACGTTCGCAACAGACCAGGCAGACGGTGGCGGGCCATGAGAAACAGGAGATGCCAGAGGGCTCCGTGTCCTAGACTGAGCATCCACGCACACGCGGCTCATTTCGGAGCTATTCGCCCGCCTTCCGCATTAAGAGCCGGCCAGACTTGCAGCCTGTCGCAAGAGCAGAGAGAGAGAGAGAGAGAGAGAATACATAATGATGAAATTGCACATTATAATATAAGTGGCTTACATGGGCATGACCCGAGAGAGAGAGAGAGAGAGAGAGAGAGAGAGAGAGAGAGAGAGAGAGAGAGAGAGAGAGAGAGAGAGAGAGAGAGAGAGGATACATAATGATGAAACTGCACATTATAAGGTAAATGACTTATTTGGGGCATGGCCTTAATGGGAGAGAGAGAATACATAATGATGAAATTGCACATTATAATGTGAGTGACTTACCTGGGCATGACCTGAACGAGAGGGAGAGCAGTCTTATGCAAAGGAGACTTGGAGGAAAGGAGGTAGAGAGAGAGAGAGAGAGAGGCAGAGAAATCCCTCAGTGTTGGGAGAAGAGAGAGCCAAGGGGCTTATTATGGGCTGCAGCAAAGAGGCATTGTCTCAGGATGAATGAATGGTCTTTAGCCTAATCACGACCAGGTCCTAAGAGCGGCCCTAATTCTCTCAGATATGTTGTTATGGGCCCTTTCTGGCACGTAGCAGGCATTAGATTAGCTGCCGGATTCCAAATAAACCTCTGGCAGGCTGTTGTTTTGGAACAAGACACACAAAGTTACGAGCTTAGCTTCTGTGCCTCCAGAAAGAAGCACAGTGAATGTGTCGGGCGAATGGTGCGTGTGTTTGTCTAGGCAAAATTGCATTTCGGGGAAGTCAGGGTTAAACAAGGATGCACAAACTTAGGCTCTCAGACTGGATCTCAGAACAGGTTTTTCTGTAAACTCTACATAGACAGTAGCTTGGTCAGCCAGATGTATGACCTGGTGATTGGCAAACTATGGGAGGTGTTTGATCCAATTATATTCTATAATTTAGAACGTAATTTATTCACAATGCTCAAAACACCTAGTTTAACCCCTTTAGATACGTGCAGTGAAATATGGGGTCTTAAAACTTCCAGGCTAACATAAGATGGAAGCATTTAAAAATGCACTGACTGATTACACAATAGAGAGGTATAATTGTTCTTGACAACCGTGGTTTAGAGAATGGTGAGGGCTACTGTTTTGGCACAGAAAACCACAGACAGTCTGGAGTTTATCTTGTAACAAAATATCATCAGATTCCTGCACACTCTGTGTGTGGGTGAAAGTGAGTGCGCCCACGTGTGCACGTCTGTTTGCGTGTGTGTGTGTGTGTGTGTGTGTGTGTGTGTGTGAGCATGTATGGTGAGTTTGATTGGCAGAGGCATCTGTGTGTGGGAGCAGCAGGCTGCGGGGAGAAAGGACCATTGAGGGGAAAATAGACATGGGAAATACTGTGGCAGGTGTGTGTGTGTGTGTGTGTGTGTGTTGATGAGAGAGAGGGATATGATTTGTGAGAAAGTAAAATGGAAGAAAATTGTGTAGAGGTGGAGAGAGAGTGGGACACACATGTGGGAAATGGAGAGTGGATCTGGAACCTACAAAGATGGTCGCTGAGATAAAGTGACAAGACAAAGAGACAGAGACAGCGGGAATTAGGGGTGTGCCAAATAATCGTCATGACGATGCATCGCGATTCTAATTTTCACGATCTACTGCATCGATTGTTGACGCCAAGTATCGATTATTTATTTATTTATTTTTAAATTGCATGAATGGTTGGCGAACATCAAGCATTTCCGGCCGCGCGATACTGCGACAAGTCATTCATAAACAAAACATGCAGTGTATCCAGTAATAATAATATTTGTGTTTAGTAACCTCCAAAAGTCGTTTCAATATGTACAGCTATGTATGAATTGAGTTGCTTTGAGTTATCAATTAAACACACCATCCAGATCATACACAGCCAGTCAGCCACTGGTAATGGCTTAATTTTTTTCTAACAGTGTTCAGTGAAAATTC
The DNA here is from genome assembly GCF_963457725.1 of Sprattus sprattus. Taxonomy (NCBI): domain Eukaryota; kingdom Metazoa; phylum Chordata; class Actinopteri; order Clupeiformes; family Clupeidae; genus Sprattus; species Sprattus sprattus. Next base: position 4,576,026 of record NC_137925.1, on the reverse strand, counting down.
GCAATGCATCGCAATGCATCGCAATAATTCAAGTATCGCGATGCATTATGATAGAATCGCATCGTGGCATGTGAATCGTGATACGAATCGAATCGTGACTTCTTTGGCAATACCCACCCCTAGCGGGAATAACAAAGGAAATGGACATTCAAACAGAACATGAAAGAGGGAAGAGGATGACAGATGTGTCTTGAAGAAAATGTAATAGCTTATTTAAGATTTGGAGAGCACGGTCCAAAGGAACATGAAGCGGAGCAGAGACTGTGACAAACTGTTGTTTGCACTTCTGGGAATGTGCAGCTTTAAGACAGGAAGTGGCCAGCCACTGGACCAGGGGTCAGGGGGTCAGGGATGTGGGGGTGCGAGGGGGGCCGGTGAGAACGCACAAGAGGGCCACGACCTGACCCTCGCCTCAGGCTCGTCCGTGCCAAAGATCACCAAAGACCACGGTGAGATGGCCATTCAGAAATACACGCCAGCTAAATTTGTTTGCTAAACGACCATGTGCTATTAATAAAAGCTACCACTGGTGTGTGTGTGTGTGTGTGTGTGTGTGTGTGTGTGTGTGTGTGTGTGTGTGTGTGTGTGTGCGGGATCTTTTTTCATGGATCCTTTTGCACTCACTCCTCTCTTCAGGGTGTCTTCCTTGCTGTCGTCTAACTTTAGACATTCAGTCATTTCCTGAGCGGGTTGAACGTGCTTCAGGCTAGAGTTCACTGATATAACACTCGCCACTGTGTGTGTAGAGTAACAAGTGCTACTGTGGATGGGTCCACCTTTTTTTAGGACGAGAACAGCATTAAGTCTCGGGGACGTGATCAAAACGTGACAGAATAAACAGAACAAACCATACAAGTAGCCTTTGTTGAAGAAATGCTCTGATAATTACATGTAATATATTGTGATTCCTGTGGCTGTGCTGTTTAAGTTACTGCAGAAATGGCATAAAGACGTAAAGCAGACCTCAGATGCGATGTCTCTCTCATCAACACACACACACACACACACACACACACACACACACACACACACACACACACACACACACAAACACACACACACACTCACACACACTCTCACACACACACACACACGATGTCTGCAGCTCCTTAAGTGGCTGCCTCACTCACTTCCTGTCACACCAGATCCTGACTAGTCGACAAAAAAATGCTCCTGGGGGACAGGAGTCACAAGTTCACTCTCTGGATCTGTGGGGGTGTGCCTTTGTGGATAGATGAGATAAGAGAGTGTGTGTGTGTGTGTGTGTGTGTGTGTGTATGAGGGATCTATACTGCAAGTGTACCTGGCTACATTTGTGTGGAAATGTATGTGCCGGTAAACTGTGTGTGTGTGTGTGTTATTTGTGTGTCTGTTGTGATGTGATTACAGCAGAGACAGCACGTCCTTATGTTCTATAGAGTACTAATTTGATTAGGTGACTCCGGGGTCAGACAGCTACTTGTGTGGAGCTCGGCGAGGGCTCGGTAACCTTGAGCTGTCTGGAGGTTGTATTTACTTAACGACAGCAAGAACATTCTGCCAATAAACACATGTAGGGCACAAAGTGCCATTTAACAAGACGTCTTACATTTAACCTGTGACGAGACAAATCCTCAAGGTTTTTTTTTAAAGGAACTATAGACCTTGTACATATTCCTGCATATATGCTGGAAAGAGGTCGAAAGGTCATAAAGATGGGGGAAAAGTACATATTATGAAATTCATATAATCCGCACAGAAATCTGGGCTTTCTGCATGGCAGCCCCAGACCTGTGAGGGACTGAGTAGCTCTGATGTAAGATCAGTCATGTGAGTTGAATTTCAGATCCAAGTGTCAGAGCGGGCCTGAGGGCGCAGCTCCGCGAGGGGGCCCAGGCCCGGCGAATAAGCCTTTGCAGCTGTGCAGCTCAACAACTTTACTTTCAACATGGCCACTCTCACACTGGAATAAAATACCCTTCCTAACGCTCTGTGCGTAGACAGAGATTATTATCTGTTTGCTGTCCATATAAACCTCCCCACAGGCTTATCTGTGCCACGGTACACCTTCTATCAGCTTAAGCACACACACACACACACACACACCAGCTTAGATATGTCGCAAGTGGGGAGACTGTAGTGACTGTCCTGTTCCCAGAAACTCTACTCTAGTAATATAAACTCTACTCTAGAATATACATTTCTTTAAAAGAAATACATTTTTTAGTCCTAAAAACTTAAATAAATCATACAAAAATGCCTAGGCAGTGAGGAAATGTCTCCCATACCCTGTGTATCGTGCGGCTTTGGCTCCATTACGTTTGAATTAATTTGATGACATCAGGCCTCTAAAATGTGAATTCATGCAGAAAGCACATTAGAATATATGAATACTAAGCTACATATCTTTTTTTGTGAATTATGGAAGTACTAAAACACATTTATGTATCACATACAGTATACGTATATGGCTACTTTACTAAATTCATTGTCCAAGTGCAATTTATTTAACCTGTTGATCATTGACTATTGTTTTAACATGTTATTGATGTTTGCTAATATTTCATGGAATCAGCATATGACACTAAGCTGCCAAAACAAAGTACCCTTCTCTTGAATCTTCTCTTATAAATAGGGATGCACCGATCCGCTTTTTTCACCTCCGATACCGATACCGATATCTGAGGTTTAGTATCGGCCGATACCGATCCGATACCGATATTAAAAAAACTGCGTGAAAGTATGGTAACTGTGTGTATGTGTGTGACCACACGTGCGAGAGGGAGAAAAGAGGAGTGCATGACATGAGATCTTGGTGCATTTTTTGCTCATTTGCTACTAAACATCATGTCTAGTCATCACTATCAATTCATAACATAGGATAAAAATAATCAAAAATAATGTACGTTCTAACTAGGGCTAGTCTTCATATTAGTTAGCAATCATATATCCGCTAGCGTCAACTTTTACGTTACATTGTAGAGGCTCAGCATGGTGACCTGTTAATGCATTTGCTGGTTCTACTCTGTTAAAAGACCCACAATTACCAAAACTGATTTCTTTATCTCTCTTTAATGTGCATTCATCAATTTCCATTACATGACGATGCATGTGATTGTACACATGTGTGTGCCTGCAATGAGAATGGGGACTGCACTGAATTACTTTAGCATGAGTTATTGCTACACGATAACAATTACACAACTAACATTACTCGATACATATAATTGTGGACATTACACTAGGCAACATGAATCTCATTCATAGCTCATCCAGTCGAAATCTTAACAGGATGAACCCATCTTTATTACAGCGAATCAACATCAGAACATAACTAAATCTCCGCTTAGCATGCTAATCGCTACTAATAGCAACCTGCACTCATAATACTCTACCCATCACAGCCGTAACTTCATGAAACCCCTTACATTCATTATGTACGCACACAATGCCTCACATACATGTCGAAAAATGATGATTTAAGCATTGGAAATGTATAAGGCACAACTACTTTGCCACTGATGGGCGACGAACTGAACTTGTCACTATTCACCGAACTTAACTGAGCAGACAGCGTTGCTAGGCAACGTCACTATCAACAGATAGTTTTTCATACAGTTAACGTGCGGGAAGGCTTTTGATGGCTGTTCTCTGGATTGTCTGCTATCGCGCCACCCTAAATCTTTGAATGTGCGCGTTTCAATATAATAACAGTCCGTTTAAAACAATGATACCGGAGCATGATATGAATTAAACAAAGCCTCCATGTAAATACATACAAATAAACATTTAAAAAAAAAAAAAAAAATTAATATGGATCGGCCCATTGTCACCGATACCCGATCTAGAAATGTCTTCAATATCGGTACCGATACCGATACAAATATCGGATCGGTGCATCCCTACTTATAAACATGCAAAGCTTTCTAAGACATGAATAACATGCACATTAATGCTCTGATTGGTTGGGCACCATTCTGTATTAGAACCAATAAGTTTGTCCAATTTGATTAATGGGCTGTTTGAAGGGTTTCTTATTCAATGCTCTCAAATTCATGTTGATGGTATATGGTCCTTTCATGTGGATGGTATATGGTCCATTTATGTATACGAGACACCATACTGAAATATATACTGTATATAGATGCACACAATTTACCCTGTTTACTATGCTGTGAATAGGTGTCCAAAATACAGAACAATTGTGTCAAGTATGTATTAGTTTGCTTGACTTGAGCCTATAGTTATACTGCTATACATTTTTTACCTAGGCACCCATCATCATCACCCAACAACAAAGCATGTTTAGATTATTTGCAGGCCTGATGACAGCCTACACATGTATGTGCAAAGTCAGTTTGAGTTTGTGTGGACCAGACGACACATCTATTGACGTAAACAGAATTAAAGGAGATGGTCAGTAGAACTTTAATTATATTGTAAATGTTTGGGTACACGTCCAGTCTCTCTTAGGATCACGCACGGTTCAGAATCAGTTACCTGCTGCATTGGTGATACATTATTAAAGTAATACCCAGACGCGATGGAAATGGGAGGCACAACCTTCCAAAACCAAACATCATAATTAACATTACGGGCAATACGCACTGCATTGTGGGGTGAACAACTACTCACATACAAGTCAAAGAAGCGCTGCAAGCTCTGCCACAATAGACTGCAATGCTTTCTTTTCCTGTATATTTCAACTTTAATCTCAATTTACTTTCACGTAATTACATTTTGTTACCAGCAAATCCGCTTCTAGTTCACTGCTGCCTTCAAGGTGCTACTAATCAAAACAAAAGGGCCAGCTCTCCCTCTGCCATTGCTAAAAGTACGCAGCCCGCATCTTTGGCATACAGGTGGGAGCGCCACTGAGACGATACACAGTCTGTCAGCAAGATTCCTTTGAGCACCTCAGAACTAGTAACATCTCCAGAGGCGGCAAGAATTTCTCTCTAGTCCTGTATTTCTCTAGAACCAAGGATAGAACAAGTCTGCCCTCTACTGGCGAATACTAAATACTGTCAGCATAAACCTTCCAAGAGCACTGAACAGTATGGGTATACTTTTTTGCCCCACTGTCTGCAGCCTCTTCACCTGAAAGTTTAGCTTGCGGCCTGTCTCTCTCCCCCCCTCAAAAAATGGGCAAACGAAAGGTGGACTTTGAAAACAGGGGTTTTCAAGAGAGGTGGGAGGCAGAATATATGTTTACCGATGTAAAGGGCAAACCTGTTTGTCTTGTGCGCGGAGCCGATGTGGCTGTAATGAAATAATATAATTTAAGACGGCACTATGAAACAAAACATCAAGACAAGTACAATCATCTGGACATGAAACAGAAGCTCCAGAAGGCAGATCCTTTTTTTTCCCGTAATTTAATTCAAAAAGTGACAGCTTCATATATTTTAGAATCATTACACATAGAGTGGTCCGTTTCAAGCCTTTTTGTTTTAAACTTGATGATTATGGCTTACAGCTCATGGAAATAATAAATCCAGTACCTCAAAATATTAGAATAAAGAATTTGATTACATTACATTGTTTAAAAACGTTTTATTTTAGGTTTATTTACAATGTTCCCAGTAATGAATTCATTTACATAAATAAAGCACTTAACATTGGATTTAACCGACAACAATAATATCACCGACATGTTCACTTTTCATAAACCTCATGCCCAAAAGTATAAGATGATTCACTTCATGCAGAGATTTATATCCATATATTTATTTTCAGTAATATACATTATTTCTCTCTCTCTCTTTCACACGTGCACACACGTGCACACAGACCACAGGCAACATGTTGTGTTCTTCCGTCAGACTAATGCAACCTGCAGTGTGCAGAAAAGAGAGGCGTAAGAAATGAATGCAATTTCATTCAATGAATTTACGAGATTCGACCTAGGTGAAAAAGATTTAAACTTGGGTACCTTTAATTGTGACTTTAGTGTTTTGATCTCCTGGAGTAGTCGCTCATTTTCTCGTTGGAGACCTTCACATTTATTGCAAGCTGGGGGTTTTCAACAGCACTTGGATTAGACATTAACAGTTTTACTTAAGCTGAGTATTCATAGTGTAAATTTGTTTAGTTATATTGTATATATATATTTGTATTGTTTTTGTTTTTTATTTTTCAATAGCACTGAAGTCTGAGAGCTGCCACCTCAATTTCGTTGCACTTGTGGAATGACAAATAAATATATTCTATTCTATTCTAACAGTTCCAAAGATTCTAGCATATTTTTCTAATTAGCTGGCAATTCATGTCCATACCTGTCTTGCGACCACACTCGCACCGGTCAGTGCCCTCACTGTCCAATGAGGGAGCAGTCACAGATGAAGCACCTGGGAGGCAGTCATGTCACGCATGCAGACAAGAGTTAGAATAGTCGTCACGCAACCACACAGGCAAAAAACAAGGGTTTCCACACAAGATTTAGTATTTACACTAGTTGCCCCACGTCCACTGTTACACCGAGCTTTTTCGAGAGGGACGGGTCATGACCATCAATAACAGATTGTACACACTTTTCAGGCAACATGCACAATTTAAAGAGGTTAGGCATGAAATGAATGCAAAGGCATGCAATGTAATATGAATGAACATGCAATAACTCAAAACAAAGGGCAAGTGCCCAGAGTTTGTGTGGGAAAAGCCGTCTAAAACCTTGAGCCCTTCTGGTTGCAACTACATTTTTTTTTTACAACATCTAAATGTTCGAATGATCCAGGGACTCCATCCATTTTATTTTATTTATTATTCTGTATAATTAGCTGTACAAAACCAAATTTTGAGTTATAATGTCCACAAATACTCTCAAAAGCTCTACAAACAAACTAGCTTTAGCATGGGAGCGCTCACCAGGCACTGTATGAGCAGAGGACGTGGAGATGGTATCTTCAGACACAGTGGGAAGTGCTGACCAGCACAGAAGCATACACACAAGCATTTGTTAAAACACACACACACACACACACACATACACACACACACACACACACGGGGGACAATTCAAAGCAAACAGTGAACTGCACTTGTTGCGGTTGTATTTTTTGCAAGAAAGACGGCCTACGGTCTTCAAACCTACCCAGGCGAATCGACTTATGCTAGAACATCAAACAATAAGCATGGGATATTTTGCTAGCTGAAGGGCTTGTCATGGGCTATGCAATAGGTATATGTGGCCCCAGACACAAGCAGGCACAAGCTACAGCCATGCTGGAAGCATCTGCATTTAAACCAGCAAGGCGCATGGAGGACTATAAGAAGGCATAAGCCATTCAGATTTTAAGATCTAATAGCAAAATACTCCTTATGTTCTCTACCATGACGTCATAGTGCAGCAACAGCATTAAAACATTTCGATTTAGTCATTTAGCTAGCAGAAAACATTCACACTATTTAATATAAATGGCTTCTTTTCTGACGAGTCAGTTAATTCAGAATAATTATCTTGAATGCAAGAAGTAAAAGCTTAGGAGTTGAATTTACCTCTCTTCCTCAGAAGACCAGACCTGAGATTAGATCCTGGTGCACCTAAAGAAAACAAAACAACGAGGTAGAGTGAGAAGCAGTGACAGCAAGAGAAAGCAAACAAACATGAAAATGATGAAGCACCAACGTCCCATTTAACTAAAGCCTATCCAAAAGGAATGAAATAAACCAATAAACAAACAAACACATGCAGTGTAAATGTAGGTACATACCAAGACTTGGCCTTCTGAGCTCGCCTTTATTCTCTGGAAAGGCTCTAGAGATTCTAGACGGTCTGCCTGCAATAGATGCTGCTGGCAACGCTGATGCCGGTGTATTCTCTGCCAATAACAGTAGGGACTATTAAAGGAAGGTATAGTTTGTGATTCTAGAAAAAAGGTTGTTGATATTTGAGGAACTGTGTGGCGCGGTCTGAGGTACTATGTTTCAAAGATTTACTTTGGTCATGACAAATCCACAACAATTTCTTAAGACATTCACTTCATAATCCGGGTCTGAAATCATGCAATAATGTTGCAAACATCTTTTAAAGCACAATATTGTTCAATACTTCACCAAATAAACATGGGTTTCGTTGGTGTGTGCCACAACTCTGTTGGCTTTGACCTAGTTAGCTCACCTGTTTTAGACAAAACACTGTGCAGTGTGCACTCTTCCCTTTAGTGTGTATGGGTCTTACCTCCTTTCGACTTCTTGGCTGGGCCTCCTTTGGGCTCTGGGACGGGTCTTTTCAGGCCAGCAGAGGCTTGAGAGGGTCGCGCTGAGCTGGCTGTAGTGTCTTTGCTCAGGGAGGGAATGGCTCCCTCTACAGGCAAAAGGAGGAAACAGCACCACATTTCAGTTCCAGTTATTAGGCCAGCATAAAGGTCATACAGGTTATAACAAATCTCTGCACCATCATGTTGACTACTGTTATGAACTGTGCAGTGCCAGTAATGAACTTCAAAAGGTCATAAAAAGATGAACCATATTTAAGAATAGCAACTCGGAACAAAGCATTGCTGGGGAATTGAACATGTGTTCCATTACCTTCATACAGTAAACCGAATTAAGGGTTTCATATCCAGGAGGACAGAATGAGACAGGGCTCCACTTTAATATCAGAGGCTTGTTCAAAGTGTCCTTTATGCAGGTTGCTGTGTTAAAAGCATCATACGGTTTGACATCATGTAACCTACAGGTCATGTTGTGTTTTTTTTTTTTAAGGAATGATACCGTTTGTTTTTTTCCTGAGGCGTGCTGAGCATGCTGGGGCCAGGCTGAGGCGTCTGGGAGCAGCTGAGGCTGGCTGCAGGGTGGGAGGGGCAGAGCTAGCACTGCGCAGCGAAGCTTTCATTCCTGTAGCACGCACACAAACACAAACACAAACACAAACACAAATACAAATTACAGGTAGTTATTTAGTTTCAGTAAAACACAAGATAGAAAAAATGGATGCCGACCAACAATCAACTGCTGACCGACTGCTCCTATTTGTTTTATTCATTTTAAACTGACGACTAAAACATCCAATGAACTCAAGGAACAAACTGTACCCTGGTTTAGAATAGGAGGTGAGATTTGTATTGTGAAAAGTCAGAACCTCAGAACTTAAAAGCAAATTCAAAGTCCGATATTACCGAGTGAAAATCTGTTAGACGCCCCAGGAATGCCAGATGGTGCTTCTTTTCCCTTCAAAAAGAAATAATAACACAAATTAACAGTTGGGTAACTGAACAGGCCTGCACTGCAGGAAAGTTAATCCAGACAGAGCCAACGACACATAAAGCCATTCAAAGGAAGTGGCATACGTTTGTACTCAGGCAAACCCACCAAAACATTTATCCAAAATGCTACTTCAAATTAAACAAAACAGCCTACTACGTAAACTGTAAGTGTTTTTCCCAATAAGAACACTACTGCTAGCAACACAATCACAACCAAACATCAACGTATTTGCTTCCATCTCTGCTCACCTCTAACATGCTGTTGGCGAGAGTGTTCATCCCCAGTGATGCGGTGGTGCGCGTTGGCTTAGGGATGGCTCTGCGAGTGACAGGAAGTCCTGAGAGCCTGACACCGTGCCCCGACACTGCCGACATCCCCACGGCTCTGGGACACGCGAGGCCCGTGGCTTGGGGACGTCTCTGCTCCAGGCTGGCCTTGGCTTCTTCTCTCCCTCCCTCACAGGGGAGGCCTGGAGCTGCAGCAGGGGGGGCTCCACCAGGTGGGTCACCATCGGTTCTGGTGGGGGAGGTGGTGCTGTTGGAGGGGAGCACCAGCTGCTTGCGGGCCTCGCAGGCCTTCCCGACGACTTTGGCGGGCCGGGAGAAGGAGAACTCGCGGTGCTCAGGCATGGGCGTGGAGGTCACTAGGCCAGCCGACTGCAGGTCCAACGATTCGTCCAGCATGAACAGGTGTACCTCGAGCGGCGGGCGCTTCGCCATCAGCTCCGGGGTCGCGCTCAGGCTCTTTGCCAGCGTGGCCGAATCAGACAACGTGGTGTTGCCAGCCGTTTCCATGCTTCCCTGTTCAGTGGAAGAGGCTGCATCAGGTACGTGGCTGGTGCATTCGTGAGTGACGTCGTTTGAACTGGTGGTGATCGGACTCGGAGCCACCGTAGGAACGCATGGTGAGGCACTGGTGGTGGTGTTCAGCACCTCAACAGTGACGTTCATTCCTTCAGCAGAGGTCATGGTAACCGGAGTGCTAGCACTTCGCACCAGCTCTACATCCGTGCATTCGTGAGTGACGTCGTTTGAACTGGTGGTCGTCTGAGCCATCGTAGGAACGTTGGGTGAGGCAGTGGTGGTGGTGTTTAACACCTCAACAGTGACGTTCATGCCTTCAGCAGATGTCATGGTAACCGGAGTGCTAGCACTTCGCACCAGCTCGACATCCGTGCATTCGTGAGTGACGTCGTTTGAACTGGTGGTGGTCTGAGCCATCGTAGGAACGTTGGGTGAGGCAGTGGTGGTGGTGCTCAACACCTCAACAGTGACGTTCATTCCTCCAGCAGATGTCATGGTAAGCAGATTGTTACCTCTGCGCACCAGCTCTACCGTGCCTTGCATCTCTCTGGCAGGTTTGGTGGAAACGGGGGTTGCCAAATCCACTGTTGCATTGTGACGAGCAGTCAAAGACACCTCACTGATGACACTTCCATTTACGTTTGGAAAATCCACTGTGGCATTGTGATGGACAGGCACGATGGTGTTGACCTCAGTTGTGGTTGACTTGCCATCATTCCCTTTATCCACAGTGGTGTTGATCCCTGGAGCAGGTGTGGAGATACTGGAGGCAACTTCAGGCCTGATCATGCTGCAATCACTCCCAATCTCCATGGTGATATTTTCCTGTCCTGTAGGCGTTGCACCGGTGCTGCCTACACAGTCTGCCAGGTCCACAGTCCTATTCAAATCACAATCTGACGTGGCAGCATCAGAAACACCGTTGCAGCCAAAGGCAAGATCTGTGGTGCTGTTCATTTCATCAACAGGTACTGCGATGTCACTAACTGAGCCAGCTTTACTGATACTGTTTTGCAGATCAATGGTGCTGTTTATGTCTGCGGCCAGACTGTCAATATTGGCTACAGCTGCAGTTGCACTGTCCCTACAAGGCAAGTGCACTGTGTTTTGGGGACAAGGCAAAACAATGCTCCGAGCAGGACTTCCGCTTCCACACCCCACATCCAAGGTGTCATTTTGGGGATTCAATGGCACAACATCCGGGAAGGGCAAAGTAATGACAGTGCCGGAGCCACCTGGCAGTTCCAGCGTGTGTGCCGGCCCAGTGGGTGTGATGGAACAGTCCATAAAACTCCCCGGCGGGCTCTCGGACATCAGATTGGGAGAAGTGGCTTGCTGGAAATGACCGTGCCCGCCAGGCCTCGCCAGAGCCATCATTGGGCTCCCGTCCAAACAAAGGCGCCTGAGACCGGGAGTCAGGCGACCTGTGGTGGCAGGAGTCCCCAACTCCTCTTTTAAGAAGGAGGAGTTAAAAGTAATGTCCATAAATGATTGTCTTTCCCAAGGTGGAGTCTCATCTGAAAGATTGTTACCCAATTCCTGCTTCCCTGGCCGGGTTTTGTTGGGTGATGGCAGGGAGGCAATTCCCTTGCTCACCTCTGCAGTTGCAGGAACATTGCTGACTTCACGTGCATCAAGGGGATGACAGTCACTGGTGTCTCCTCCAGTTCGATCAGCAGAAGCTGACGTCTCTTGCTCATTCATGCTCATTGTGCTGGAGTGCTACAATTTGCCTGGAGAGGGAGGGTGAGAAGGGGGAGAGAGGGTGGGGTGGGAAGAGGAAGGGTCAATAACATCAATCAGGCCAACCCTTTGACCGAAACCAGTTGTGGGAACACTGCCTTGGGCTTCTCAATCAAAATTCATCAGTGAAAAAAAGTGGTGGGCCTAATGTACATTCTGAAAAAACATAGTTTTCTCCCGTGATCAATGATGCATTCGTACGTTGAGACTGCAAACAAAGTTACCAATAAGCGCTGGGCACATTCAGAAGTAAAGCTATTTGCGAGCATAGCCTCATTATTTTTTGTCTCTAGAATGTCTGTGGCTATATGTGAAGCCATAATTACAAGGACAAGGACAGTTTATGAACTGTCAAATATGGTAACGCTAGTCTCTGCACAAGGAGTTTGCAATAAATGAACGAGGCAGGAATCAGCTAGCTTCTCTGGCTAGCAAGATAAGTCGATATCTACTGGCTTCTAAACTAGCACCCTTTTAACTAAAGGATAGTGTGCTGGTTTTATGAGACTAATAATGTAAAGTCCCCAAAGTTTCGTGAACAGACAGCCAGGTGGTAGGTGGTGAAATGACGTTAACGTTTAAGCTAGATGGAGTAGCAAGGACAGCGAACTAGCTCCATTTGCTTGTCAACAAGTATGGCAGAAACATTGACGACAGACCAGTGTAACAACAAAAAACAATGCAGCATTATATTTAGTCATAGTTAATTATAGTAAGTCATAATTTATGATAGACATATTTCACTTACCATGAGTTGCAAAAGCAAGGAATCTTTGGAACGCACTTTAACAGTTCAAAATAAGCACCACAATTTTCGATTGGTTAGTACCAGCATGCAACGCGCCAGGAATGCATTATCGGCCAATCACAGTCGACCAAAAACACCAACTAGGAAACTCTTCGTTGAAGGGTGTCGAAACCTGATTAGAGATGACATAACCATTTGTTATTTGCAAAACTTTTCATGGAGGATGGAATTTGGCAAGAAAAATCTACTAAATCTATCCTAACTTAACCAAAAAAAATAGCCAAAACCAGGCGACTTATTATGTCGTTTAAGTAATGCTTTTGGACAGATAAACAGGATTTTGAGCTTCATTAGGCTATGTTGTCTGATACGAGCAATCAAATACATGGGAATTTGGTTTAACTATTCTACATGGGGACATAGTGCCAGAACTGAATAGCCTTAGAAATTACCAGACAAGACATGACCAGACAAATTGTTGATTTAAAGGCTATGTAATCTGGGCCATGTCATCACCTGATTTAGATGTCCCCGTTTTTCAGTGTCCTGTCCCCGCAAATTTACCCACTTTTAAAAGTGAATTAAAAACCGACCAGAAAGACCGGGCCACAGAACGGGCGGGCAGACATCTCACATTGTGTTTATTTTGGCCAACAGAGGGGGCTGGCTGCATGCTGCTCAGAGTAACATTAATCTCAGGCAGCAGATCCTCTAGTCTAGTGAGCAGTGTCATTCTCTCCTCGCATGGTGTGCATGCAGGCAGGAGTGAGTTACTATGGTTTCCGGGACACTCTGTGTTCCCACACTCATTTACCACAAATAGGCTTTGGCTTTTAGTCCAGCTACCACACATAGGCTATGGCTTAGTCCATCTCTACCATATATAGGCTATGGCTTTTATGGTTTCATTTCATGTCACCCTTCATGTCACCTTGTATGTAACAAACCACAGTAGTGGACATATACACTAAACATATACATTAATATAGCAGACCTTTAAGCCCAACCCATCACCCTCTGAGTCTCAGCTATCTGGTCAGCAGATTAATCAAATCAGACAAATTACTGCTTTTTAGATCATAAAATAGAAGCTCTGAATTTGGATAATAGGCCAATACTTACCCAAAGTCTAATTCAATTAAAATAGCACCAACAGGCTAATAACTGTTCAATCAATAACATCATCGACACAATCTTGTAAGAATATGTTTAACACTTCTCTTGGAGGGTTACTCTGCTGAAACACAAAGTCAATCCTATTTCAGTTATCGGCCCCCAGAACAACCATGTTTGAGTTAGCAAGAACAAAGGCTATCAGTGGAAATGGTCAGGAATGGCACTGCATAACTGAGAAAAAAAAAAGAAAACAGTGGTGGAAAACCAAAGCATTACAGTACAGGAAAAGGTTCCCTGAGTACAGAGCATGTTCTAGTTTTCACAGTGGTGAGGACATTGTCGCTCTTAATAATCCCAAACAAGCAAAGTTCCTTTTTTTTTCTGTCCTCAGTGCATTGTTCTTGTCACGTTCACATGTTTGTGCTGGGTCTGAGCAGTATATCTGGTACTTCTCTTAAACCGATGCAGGTGAGTGTCCTTCCATTGTGAAGTCACATCTGACATGACATGACAAGACCGCCTCCTGGGCACAGGTTCAGAGGTCATGGGGGCCTTCAAACCTGCACCAAGTAAGCTCCGCTGCTCCTCTGTTGACCCTTAAGAGAGGGTTCTTTGTTTTCTTCACATGTGCTAATTTGTCAGCAATTCCAATCCATTAATACACCATTACATCACGTGCTGATGTGATACATCCTGTAGGTTATCCACAGGTATTAAATATGTCACTGAAGCACAGGATGGTGTTGGACTGTATTCCGCTTCTTGCTATATGCGCATGCCCCAGGGAGTGGGAGCCAGGAACCTTGATTTCATAATCTGTCCATGATGAAATGACAGGACAACTTTAAGTTTTAAGTTTTGTTTCTCTATAAGTTACTCCTCCAGAGATCCTTGTGATGCAGATACTAGGCTAACTGTTGCTTTTCAAACAAGTGCGCCATTGAAACCATATAAACAAATAGGTCTACATCAGAGGTGGCAAATGCTGTTCCGCGAAGATAGATACAAGTGCGTAATGGTTCAGACACTAAGACAGCATTTATGTGATATTATCACTGTGTTTTTTGTGACGGTTGCTATGTCAATAAGCAAGAGGATGCACCGTTAGTGCCTCCCTGCTGAATGCGTGTACAGTCATTCTGAAGAAGGTGTGATGGTGTGCTTGATGGTGTGCTGTGACTACTATGGTCTCCCACATCATAAACTGTTGAACAAGCGTGCAACTGTTGAACAAGCTCATGGACTGCCAGAAGGCGGGCTGTTGGCCACTTCCTCTTAAATGCCTGCATGTGCCAAAGAGAAAGAGAGAGGGTGTGTATGCGTGCAAGCTGTACGCAACTGCAGACAGAAAGCTCAACCTCGTCTACCACAAGATACCGGGCTGTGAGACTGAAACACCCCCCCCCCCCCCCCACGCGTACCCTGTAGACGGTAGGCTTCTCACCCATAACAACACCAATCCAGACAGGGTGCAAAGACACAGTTTATGCTTTGTTGGTTTCGTTGAGCTCTTCAGTCAGGTAAGTGGGCATGTTGCATCTGTCCTGTATTGGGGATGTTTTTTTTTGCTTGTAGATAATAATCTTCTACAACAGTAGCTCGAAAGACATTCATCTCATGCGTGTAATTTTGTGAAAATTGTACTTTTACCTATATATATATAGAGAGAGAGAAACGTCTAATGAAACTATACTTTAAATGTAGTGTCTAATAACAAAAAGTCTCTTTTAATACTTACACAGCTGTTGAAAAAATACAATAAAATACAGCAAACTAGAAATGCGTGTATGCTTTCAGTCTCTGTGTTTTCATAAGTATAAATACAGGCTGGCATGTTGACTGCATACTTGGCTCGCTGGCACTGATGCTGTGTAGGTCTGCATCGAGTCGATTGGGTTACTTCTTCATTTCAGTTCAATTAAACAGTTTGTCAACCTAGAATACCTAGTCAGCTTTTATGAATTGCAAATGCATTTTAATTGACATGCACTGTTATATGTGACTGTGTGATGTATTTTAAAAGTACTATATACATTTAGTAATTCATTAAAATACGCTGACACTGTACTGTGACAAGAAAACAGCGTTTCGAGGAAAGAGGTTTGTTGAATCAGCACTGCGGGTTAGCAATCTGGGTTAAGAAACGGGTTTCTTCAGGAGTTGCATTTGAACAATGGCTATGAGAAGAATTTATCTCAGATAAAAGCCTCTTGCACAAAACTTCAAAGAAACCAAAAAACAAGGAGGAAGAATTACTTTGTGATTGTATTTTGAATCAGAGTGTACATGTGGATGAAAGTCGCAACAAGGGTTTGTGTGTGTCTGGGCGCATGTTTTCTTGTTTGGTAAAGACGTCACTCATAGGATGTGTGCTATTGTGTGAAGTTTATTTATTTACCATGTTTTCCCTTTGCACTTTTGAGCTGGCTGCTAAGTATTTCCCAACAAAACGCCAAACAACATTTGTCCAATTGACTCTTGCTGCAGCATATATGCCTCATTCTGTAGTACTAGATTAGGTTTGTACTGAATTCTCACAAAAAATTGCCGTAGATGGTTCCACACTTAAAGGTTTTGCATGAAAGTTTTGCCAACTTCCCACACACTCAATGTTTTTCACTCTCTCTCTCTCTTACACACACACATACACACACTCAAATGTGCACATACACACACACATACACAAACACACAGAGGCCTTTTCAGGAAGGGTGTTGGCGTTAATGAAAGATGTCTTGGTCTTGGTTCACTTGCCTGTTTGCTTGAATAGCAGGAACTCATAGGACCCTATGGTACTGGTTATAGGGGGGGGGGGGGGGGGCAGCCTCTGTTATCATTAGACCTGGGTGGGGGTGACCATATCAATTCAGCTGAGATTTGAACCAGCAGACGCCACTACAACGACACTTCCTCTTCATCAGAGCAAAGTACAAAGTACACTAAAGAGAACAAGAAAAGACCAAGGTTTTCTGTTCTGCATTGTTAGTTTTGAAAGAAAGTGAGAACATGTATGAAGAAATAAAAGTGCCAAAAATACCAAAAGATGTTTAAGGAAGTAAGTGGCAATTAACTATACTCTGTATGTTTGCAATTAACTTATTTCTGCATGTCTCAGCAGAGTGAGCAAGCATACAGCATATAGAGAAGACCCTGTGTGAATATACGTGTGATTGTAAATCGTGTCCCTCTAAGGGTCTTGGGAGTTGAACAGAGAATGGTGAGAATTCGACTTTTTACAGTAATGGCTGAATGTGTGACTGAAAGTGAAAGTTACCTGCTGCATTTTTTTGGCCGATAAAAGGAACCGTGGTCTGCATTAAAAACTTTGCTTTTGACACCAGCTGCACCAGATATGACACCAGCTGCAATTGTTGGCTTCATCAAAGGAAGATATTTAAACATACGTATCAGAGCAGAAGCTTGGGCCTCTTTGAAACAAACTAGTCCCTGATAATATGACTGCAACTAGGACTTGATAGTAAAAACAATGCATATAACCATTTCCTAAATGTGTCCCTTGTTCCCTGACTTGTTTAAGCGAGTGAAACTGACCATTGTTATTTCAGTTTCAGGCGCCTGGAAATATATCCTCAGTGTGTGACTGAGGGTTTCTGTCGATGACACCTCCGCCTCTCGGCCTGATGAATGCTCACCTGGTGTTGAGATGAGTTCCACAGGCTCGGGCGGGGTTGGGGGGAACTCCTCCGACTGTAAGCATGACCTGGAGGACTGGGAGCACGCGATGGAGCAGCTCTACACCTGGCTCTACCTGATCATCCTGGTCCCCGGGTTGTTAGGCAACACCCTAGCCCTCTGGGTTCTGTGTCGCTTTATAAGGTCAGATTTGGTTGCCAACTCACCTCCCCTCCCCAAACCTGTTGAGTTTTTGTTGATTTTGATGTCTGTGTTGATGTGTGTGTTGACATGAATAAGGACACCAGAGTTATTATAGATTTAGTAATCTTTCATTCTTTTTAGTTAGGTTTTTTATTTCAAATTTAGTTTTAGTTCATTTTATGAGTATTAGTGTTTTGCTATATTGTCTAGTTTTCGTTTAGTTTTTATTAAGTTTGAGTTTTTCAGGTATTATGCAATTTTTATTGAATGTACATCAGTGGTGAGTCTATTGCACTATAACAAGGCATGTTATTTTGGCTGTAGGTTGCGGCCCCATAAAGCAATGGGTTTCCCTGCTCTGAAAAATTGCTTTGGATGTGTTGCTACTATACAGTCGAAGACCCCAATGATACTGCTTAAAGGCACCCAGTGCAACTTTCGAGGCTTAAAAATAAACATTCAATTTCTAGTCTGTTTTACACGTAGTAAGTTTCAATAACTCCATACGATTACATATCGACATTCAAGGAGCAAAGATAAGATCTCGTTGTGTGGTGAGAACTGATAGAAAATCGATAACAACAACAATCGCCGCCATTTTCTTTATTTTTTGTTACCTACAATAAATAAAGCAGGATTCCAGTCAATGGAAAAATGGCCTCTCCCCACCGGCGATTGTTGTTGTTTACGATTTTCTATCAGTTCTCACCACACAACGACGTCTCATCTTTGCTCCTTGAATGTCGATATGTAATGGTATGGAGTTATTGAAACTTACTACGTGTAAAAAAGACTAGAAATTGAATGTTTATTTTTCATTGAATGTTTATATAAAGTTGCACTGGGTGCCTTTAAGAACTCTGGAGGCGCATTCGTTAATGTGCGCATTCGTGATTTTTTTTATGGTGCGTTTATATTTGGATTCACCTGAGCAGAGGTATAGTTTCATTCACTTCATTCAAGATGGATGCTGCCCATTTAGAGTGCGTTTGAGCCATTGTGCCTACTCAGGAGAATAAGCCCTACCAGGCTCTCTGTGCCAGAATGTTACCAACGATGGAAAACACCAGGTTTATTAACAAGGTTTATACATGTCTGAACCTTATCGACAGTGGAAAGCATTAGAGTGATAAATATTGTGAAAATAAGATAAATCTGTCTCCGATAAATATTAAATTACCTACAATATTACCAAACACTATGTATGCCAATTGTGAGATCTTAATTAATGTAATGGCATGGCAAACAAGGAGTTACATGAATGGTTAATGAATAAACAGTTTATTAATACAATAAATGGTAAGCTTAAATGTTACAAGTGTCAGTCAAACTGCATGTACTACACAACTGAAATGATGAAGTACAACTGTAAATAAGAAGAAGTGATTACACAGGTTGGATGCCAAATTATTGTAAATTACCAAATAAACCTAATTGCATGAGATAGAAAAAAAACATAAACTGGGATGAATAATCAAACTTGAAATGAATGGGGGAGAGAAATGGCGAAGAAGACACAAACAAACAGAATGATAGAATAATAGTAGGAAGGGAGGATCTCCACACTCAAAGACAGGAAATGAGAAGCAGCAGCAAAAAGAGCAGAAGAAGAAGAGAGAAGAGGAAGCCAACACTCTAAAGTGTTTGGTTTTGTACCTCGAGATTTGCTATCATTGGTGCATTTCCCCACCATCCTTGATAACATTCTCCCCCCCCCACCAACCCTGGTCATCTGGGTATGCCCAGGTAAAGGTTACAATGGGCTAATCAAATTAGCCATAGCAGGTACTTCAGATTGCAAGGAAACCAAGATCAGACTACTGCCAACATCACAAGGATCAATTCAAGACCAAACATGAATATGTTACATTCATATACATTTGCACATATTCGGGGATATACAACACCTCTTGAGGTTCTCTCTGTGACAATGGGGGGGGGGGGTAAGGTTGAAATAATCAACCAGATTCTAAAGGAATGCAGCATGTGACAATTAGTTCAACTGTGACCAGGCTCTGGGGGTGCCTGTGAAAACAGACAGGTGGAGAAGCTGTGGTGTGTGACCGCTGACCTTTGACCTCTTTGCCAACCACCGTGAATAATAATTCAATCCAGAAAAATGTACATTCTCAGAATGAATTCTGCCTTACACACCACTACATACAGATACATCTGAAACAAGCTCCAGTGTCCATGCCTGCATGCATGTCGGTGTGTGTGTGTGTTGGGGAGGTTAAGGGATCGGAGGGGGGTGAGAGAGTGTGTCCATGCCTGTATGCATGTGTGTTTATGTGTGTGTGTGTATGAGTGTGTGTGTGTGGAGGGGGTGTATCCTGCATGCATGTGTATGTGTGCGTGTATGTGTTTGTGTGTGTTTGTGGGTGGGTGGGGGGTGGGGTATCTTGCCTGCATGTTCGCATGGGCGTGCTAACAATTTTGCTCATTTTGTTTCCACAGAAAAAAGACCAAGGCGGTGATCTTCATGATCAACCTGGCGGTGGCAGACTTGCTGCACGTCCTCTCCTTGCCGCTGCGCGTCTACTACTACTTCACCCACAGCTGGCCGTTTGGGCACGCCACGTGCCTCCTGTGCTTCTACCTGAAGTACCTGAACATGTACGCGGGCATCACCTTCCTGATGTGCATCAGCATCCAGCGCTGCGCCTTCCTCATGCACCCGTTCTGCGCCAAGGGGTGGAAGCGTCGCTACGACGTCCGCATCAGCACCGCCGTGTGGCTGGTGGTGGGACTGTGCTGCTCGCCCTTCATCCTCATGAGAATCAGCAGCGGTGGTGGTGGTAGTTCCGCCCAGGAGGGGCTTGAAACCGTCTCCGCTAGTAACGTCTCCTCCCACCACGCCCAACACCTGGCCAACACCTACAGTTGCTTCAAAGACCTGCCCATGCGTAAGCTGGAGCTGCATCAGGCCGTGCCCATGATGGCGTTCGCTGAACTCTTTGGCTTCGTGCTGCCTCTGACGGTGATCCTGGTGTGCTCGTGTCTGATCCGCCGCTCGCTGCGCAAGGCCGAGCAGCAGCGCAGCAGGGACACCCGGCGGGCGCTGCGAATGGTGCTGGTGTGCACGGGCGTCTTCCTGGTCTGCTTCGCCCCCTACCACATCAACTTCCTGCTCTACATGATGGTGTCGCAGCAGCTGGTCACGAACTGCGACGTGGTGCTGGTCGTGCGCCGCTTCCACCCGATCTCGCTGTGCATCGCCAGCCTCAACTGCTGCCTCAACCCTCTCGTCTACTACTTCCTGACAACCGAGTTCCGCGACCATCTGGCGCGCACCGGAAGTTCCGTACTTAGGGGACGCCTGATGAGCATGGAGAGCACCTCCTCGGCAAAGGAGTAACTTTCAGTTTCCAGAGGTTAACAAAAATTGTGTGTGTGTGTGTGTGTGTGTGTGTGTGTGTGTGTGTGTGTGTGTGTATCTCACACCACGGCAACTCCGTCCTCAAGGGCTGACTGGTGAGCCTAGAAAGCATATCCTCTGGAAGGGATGAACTCTGACCCCCATACCTCTCTGTTACAAGGGAATCATTTCAATTCAATTCAACTCAGTTCAGTTCGATTCACTTTGACTCATTTATAAAAAGCTCCAATGACAACAGACGTTGCCTCAAAGGTGGCGCCCCCTAGAGCACACCCAAGGGGATGGCGGTGAGGGATACCTCCCTGTGTGGAGCCACTTCTAGCAGGAGAAGGACTGCACTGGGCAGTCTGGGGCGCCTCACTTAGCAGAGTGACTGGCATTAACTAGGGGGTCATTCAGCTAGCTAGACAAGACCATATTTTTCCATATGGGTGTGTGGGGGGATTGCATATACTGCATATGTCTGGATAGATTGGGTGGTACTTTCTCATATAGAGTATAGCTGGACTATAATATGGCACCCCTTGGTCGAAGCACTAGTAATAATGTTGGCTAGAGAATCTTTGTTTTGCCTAGAGCATTTTTTCAGAAATGCAATAGCTGTGATAATGTCATCCCCTTTGTAGACCTGCAGAAAAAAATCAATAATAACTCCTAAATCAATACTAACTCCTAAATAAATAATTGGTACATTTAGAGATGGCCCTAAGCCAGAACAGAAAACGTCAAACTCTGAACTTCACTAGCCTGGTGACACCAGCCCACGTATTTCCGCCTGAATTGATTTCAAAATAGAGTCACAGGCTGGTAATGGCCAGGCTAGAACTTAACCACACACACACAGACATACATGGTGATCTGGTAGATCGAATTTTTGAAGAAAAAGAGTAAAACAAACCATCGTGGTGTTATTTTCTTTAAACATTACAGAGCGTGGCTCCCCTTCTCTGACAGGGGCAGATGACAAAGCCTGCTTCCCACAAGAGGATGGTTGAGAGACCCTGAGAGAATGCTCCCTCCAAGTGTTAATTGCACTACGCCAATGTTGCACTTCAACAAACTTAAACAAATAAACAATATCTCATTTAAAAAGAAATTCCACTCCTTATAAAGGCTCTGGACCCCCCCATTCCATTTCCATTTACTGATGCACGCAACTCTTAATTCAGCCCAGCTGCTATGCTGCCAAATTATCTGACAGTAAGTCAATGGAAAGTCCATCAGGTGCTTTTATTTTCCCTCACCATTCCTTGTATAGTTTCACTGCTAAATAGGGCAAATGAAAAGTGCATTGCGGTGTTTAAAACCTATTAACTTGAATTAGGGCACCTTTCACATATACACTCATGTAGCCATTTTTGTTTTTGCTTCAAAGCGAAGAGAAAATTAAGTACTCAATAAGCTACAGTTCTTAGGAAAACCTTTACAAACTTTTACACTTTTACTTTTACAAAACCTTTACTTTTTGGCTTTATCAATAAACTACACAAGTACTACACAATTTAAACATTTCTGCATATACAGTATATGATTAAGTTGACTGACAACACATATCATGTGTGAGTACAGATAGTTTCTGCAGGCTACTTCTGTTCTGACACAGGTGGAAAAATGGCAGTTGGAAAACCACTTCTCTTGTCATGGTGTTTAGCAGGATGCCGATTACCATGAATCCCTTTCACAGGACACCCACTCTCTAATGTATATTACTTTACTGTTTTGGTTGCTGTTAGCAGTGTGTCCCTACCACGGATTTTGCTTACTCCATTTGTGAAAAGACTTTTAATTAATGAATGTTGTATATGGTTACACTCACACATCAATATTGTAATCTCTCTCTCTCTCTCTCTCTCTCTCTCTCTCTCACATGCTTTCTCTCACTCTCTTTCTGTGGGTTGGATGGGTGTAATAGTGTATTCCTTATCACATTGTTTTTTAAGCAATTTATATCAACAAGAAGTTGATATTGCTTGTGACTGCTGTATAAGACGTTTGTTGAAATAAGCTGCCCCTTATTCAGAAGTTCTGAAAAAGCACTAGTCTAAGCATCTAATGTATGAGCCAGAGTACTCTACTGAAGGACTAGCCATGCGCTGCTTCATGTGTATTTGTGTCTGTCAGTTTCTGTTAAGTGGTGTCAAACAGAGTTTGATCAAATAAAGTTAAACTTTCTGCAAGAGATTTTCACTGCATATGTATCCAAAATAATGAACACATTCAAAATGAGCTCCAGTTTATTAATATTACCTCTAATGCAATGAACCTGTAAACAATAATGCAATATTAGTATATACTCACCTAGATAGATAAAACAAACACAATACAATAACAATAATGTATTAATATTACCTCTAATGTCAATGAACCTGTAAACAATAATGCAATATTAGTATATATTCACCTAGATAGATAAAACAAACACAATACAATAACAATATCATCAGTCATGTATGGCTCACTACAGCAGTGTAAGAATACACTGGTAGCAGTACCAGTAGCTACAGCCATGTGATGATGTGATGTTATGTGATAGAGTGAGGAGGGTCTTGTGGGGTGGTATCGGCAGTGGTTGAATGATGTTTGTGGTGTGTAGGTGTTGACGTTAGAGATGTTGAGAAAGGAAAGTTAGGAGACTGGCAGGTAGTGGTTGGTGGCAGGTGTGAAATGTGGTGTTGCATCCGCCTTCCTGAAATTCAAATTCAAATGTGCTTTATTAGCATGACACATGATAAAATGTATTGCCAAAGCATTCACAGGAACAGTAAAACCTGAATTTATAGGAGATAAAATAAGAGAAAGCGTATGTAAATACAAACCATAAGACACACAAACATTCTCTTCCTCTCTCTCTCCACCCCCCTCCCCCTCTCTCACCAAGTGTGTCTGTGTCACAGATTTGAAGGTTGACAGTTGAACTGTCACTTTTCCGTCTGGTCTGACTTACCTTGTTTCTTTAACCCACTTCCCTGACATATCTTGGCCAAATAGCTCAAATGTCTAAGGTGTCTCAGGCGTCCTACAGCACAAAAGATACAAACACAGAGTCACCAATGTGTTCTCCAATGACAGTACAATGACAAATCAATTTAATCATTTCACACACAATTCACATGAGTTCTACAGAGAGAGAGAGAGAGAGAGAGAGAGAGAGAGAGAGAGAGACTTTGCAAGTAAGATACCTGTTATAGTAAGATCCAAATATTGTTTTAAAAAGGTCCTTACAGCAGCAAATACTCAATTCATCATATGCACATCGTCAATGGTAAAGGTGAGACCTACAGTTCCAGATAAAGAGAGTATTAATTGTGTTGTGACACGACGCATAGATCTATATCTCTTTATCTGGAACTATGTGTGTGTGTGTGTGTGCCAAGCCAAGCAACTTACAAAGAGTAATTGTTTGTGACACTTCGCAGTACTTTGTAAGTTGCTTGGCTTGGCACACACACACACACACACACACACACACACACACACACACACACACACACACACAAAGGTGTGTAGTAACGTGCTCAATTTACTCCTTTACATGTCCTTTTTACCAATTAATTGTACTTATAGGAGTAAATATAATGTAGAATACATCTCAGCCTTGCTCGAGTACATTTACATTTAAAAGAAAATATTTATACATCATTGCATTAGGCTATACAAGTCTCACTATTTTACATTACATTACTTGTATTCAAACATGCACAGCTTCTAGCCCTGTCATCTGCTTTGGTTACATAAACATATACGTACACACAGCATTGGCCTCTGGTTTGTATGTCAATGGGACAGCAAAACAAATGTGTCCTCCCATTTATCATCTTGGTAAAATGTCAAAATATGATGAAAGATTGCATTTTTATGGATGTCATGTGGAAAACCCCACTGGTATGCTATAATATAAAATAACTCTGAAGTTAGTTGTGGTCACATGAGGACTCGATGGAAAGCCGGTCTGATGGGTAAGGTTTTGGTTTATTCTGCAAATTTGATGCAACAGACTTGAAGCACACACAACAGGTTCTGATGGAGAGAGAGAAGGCAGGATGATAAGGAAATGTTGTCCATAGTGTAGTGTCTCTTATGTGTTCAGTATTCTTCAATGACAACATAACCTAAACTAAATATCTTACACTGACAATACCGCATTAATCAATACATCATCAAACAGCATACAGTTTGCTGTTTGACATTTCTTTCTAATGGAAATCTAAGGATGAGCTTAAAAGATGATAGTTTCATTTCAACTGAATAAAGAAGAGAATCTCCGTATGGCCTGAAGGTGTAGGCCTTTTGTTTGCTTAAGTTGTTCGTGTGAACATGTGCGTGGCTAGTTTTTGTGTTCTTGTTAACATACTAATTATGCTAAGAGATTCACATTTACAACTATGATAATAATGATGTTTATTAATATATTGATTTGTGTTTGGTGGGCACCAAGTCATTGTTTTGATGAGTCGCCTCCTTTTACTTTTGCTTGAGTCACTATTATTATAAAGTAACAATACTTTTACTTGAGTACGGGTTTTGCTTACTCTACCCAACTCTGTACACACACACACACACACACACACAAACACACACACACACACACACACACACACACACACACACACACACACACACACATTACTGTGCAGGAAGTGCGTAGGACATCCACACTGAATATATTTGCACTTCTCTATCTGATTAAAGCACAGACACACGTTGCTATTCTAATCTGCTCTTTTAACTTCCTTGCAGTTTTAAGTGTAACATGCAGGATTATAAATTGATGTTTTACATTTGTGTGATTTTAACAAATTGATCATTTTTAACCTTTGATACCGACTTAATGCCCATGAATTATGTTGGACTGAAATGTTTTTGGTCTGACAGTGTCATCATGGCAAACACCTCACTTACATTGAATAGCATTCAGTTAGCAATGTATTTACAGATATTAAATTGTATTGAATGGACAACTCCCCCCTCGCATACCCATACTCAGCGCTACACCACATTCAGATGTGGTGTGTGTGAGAGAGAGAGAGTTTGGTGAAAGAGTGTGTTCACACACCTTCTCTGCATGGATGAATAAAGATTATTCATCATTCATTCATTCAATAAGGTGTCTTTCCCAGTTCATCCCCATGGGGTGATGAGCTGCCAGCACATCCTGCACATTTTCTTTTATTGATCTCTTAGAAGTGTATTGTATTTACAGAGCATACAATAGAACACAGAAAAAAAAAGAAAAACATAAAACTTGTGTGATAGTACATTGGTACATTGGTAGATCAAAATTGCAAATTTTAAGTATGTGCTTTGTAAACTTAGATTAAGTGTCCACTTCTGCCACCTCTTTTCAAACACGTCTTGCCTCAAGTCTAGCATATGAGTTACCCTCTCCATTCTGCACATTTTCATGAAATGACTGGTATTCTCTGTAACTTGCAGGACAGTTTTACAACACATGAGAAACCTCAATTCAGCAGAGTCACCTCCAGACTCTTAGGCCGCGATACGTTAGACCTCATGGTTGCGATTATATCTAAAAGGATGGCGCAAGCTGCCCAGAAGCTTGTATTACACATGACGGCTTTTCGTAAATGTTTCGCCATCTTGTTGCATTTCTAAATTCATTTAAGAGGTGATTTCAGGTCATTTCCTCGCTGTACATGTCTGTCTCGAACATGCCTTATTAACATTTCATACACAAAGACAATTCAATGTGCTTCATATAAATGATATAAATTAAGCAAAAGGGGCATTCACAGGAAGGATTAAGACAAAGTGCTTGAGAGTGAAAGTAAAAGTATTAACAGAATATATCCAGTATATAATTGAAAAATAAAGTACACAGTACATAAAGTAGTAATTCAAAATGCGTTAAAAATAAAATGAATTATTATTATTATTATTATTATTATTATTAATTTAAAGAAAGTACAAGTAAAGTGTAGTAACAATAGAGTGCAATTGCCACGCCAGTGCTGAGCCCGGCCCCTGCCACGCCCCCTCCTAATCAACACACCTGCCTCAGTCACCTTCCCAGTCCCCTGATTGCCTGATCACCTTC
>NC_137925.1:4529159-4541659 GCF_963457725.1 Sprattus sprattus | reverse complement strand
TTATTTTGTGGCTAAACTGTTTTCTTGTGAGACAGTTCTGTAAGACCCGTGGGCATTATAAATTGATTTTGACACATGGATAAAGTCTTCAGGAAGCTGTTGTATTGGCATGATGTGGATGTGAGACTTAACACAGTACTGTCGTGCATACTGGCAATGAGACCTGTAACAGTTTAAAGAAGAAAAAAAAAGAATGTTGTACTGAGAAAGGTGTGAACAAACTGTAAAAAAAAAAAGCTGCAGCATGGTGAAAAAAATCATGGCCACAGCTTTTAGTATCAGAAAAAAAAAAAACATTTAGCATATGGCACGTTCTTGAACTGTTAAATGTTATAGTGTTTCATGACTTTCATGGGAAAAAGACTTTACTTGGTCCTGTTTTGTAAACTGTTGGTGTAAACCAATCCCTACAGGAGAATACATTACACCATGGAAACAAATCAGGGAGATGATGGGGTTGATCATTGGGAAGATGTGTGGGAGGTGATGGGGTTGATCATTGGGGTGATGTGTGGGAGGTGATGGGGTTGATCATTGGGGTGATGTGTGGGAGGTGATGGGGTTGATCATTGGGAAGATGTATTGGAGGGAAATATGGGATAACAGAAAGCGACCACCATTCTCTTACATCAGGAGCCCTAGCCGAACACCTTAGATTTCTTAGCATTCACACCCTCTCATTTTTCATGAGTTATGGGCAGGTTATGGGCAGATGTTGTTAGTGTGTTGCGATCTGCACTTGGTTAGCAACCTAGCGTGCTGTGGGAGCTCTCACTTGGGTTGTGAAAAAAGATGCAAAACACCTGCACCAACCAAAACCTTGTCATAAAAGGGCCTGTTGATTTGTTTGTGCACAGTCTCATGTGCTAGACAAAGCGGACCTTTCATCACGCTTTTGGGCTTTGATGAAGGGGAGGAGCTGCGTCATTCATTGGTTGGTAGAGATAGACGAGTCAGCATTCTAGCTCATGGCAAAACACAAACTCCATGGCCAGGGGTTGCACAGCGAGTCATGGTTGCTGTAAGTGTGCTTGTGTGTGAGTGAGTGTGTGTGGTGTGTGTGTGTGGTGTGTGTGTGTGTGAGTGTGTGTGATATGTGTGTGTTGCCTGGAAAAAGTCTCAACTCTAACCCTCTTGGCATTTGTCTATTTCCCAGGATCTGATCAGTTGCCCTGAGCAAGCCTTTAGAAGAACGACCTTGGGCTCAGTTGGGTAACAGCAACGCTCAGCCTACACATGTGACCTCTGCTGTCCCTAAGAGAGAGAGCTGCTATGACCATCCAGCATCATGAATAACAGTGTGGACGAGTTCAACGTTTGCTTGCGCCTCTGGAAAAGACAGTGGCTCTGCTACTCAACGTCATCTAGCCAATCTCCACTCTGATAAGGTCAGGTCAGGAGAAGGAGCACAGCCGTTTCCCACTAGGTGCTTAAAGAACAAGAAAATCTAACCACTGATTGGAAAAAACATTGATTCAATTCAATTCAATTCAATTCATCACCTGGAAAAAGAAAGGGGCTCGTTCTGGGCCCAGGTGCTGCTTTCTGGGAGTCCTGGTGCCCCCCCCCCCCCCCGACGACTGGAAAATGATGAACGACTCATGCCCGGACGATTCCATCGCCTTGAAACAGTACGAGCACCAGACCTACGCCATCGTCTACTCCATCATCCTGGTGCCGGGCCTGATCGGTAACGTGCTGGCGCTCTGGGTCTTCCACGTGTACGTCAAGGAGACCAAGAAGGCGGTGATCTTCATGATCAACCTGGCCGTGGCCGACCTCCTCCAGGTGCTCTCGCTGCCGCTGCGCATCTACTACTACCTGAACAACTCCTGGCCCTTCGGCCGCGGCCTCTGCATGTTCTGCTTCTACCTGAAGTACGTCAACATGTACGCCAGCATCTTCTTCCTGGTGTGCATCAGCGTGCGGCGCTGCCGGATGGTGCTGAACCCGCTGAGTTACACCGCGTGCCGGCGCCGCCTCGATCGGAGCCTCTGTGCCGCCGGCTGGCTCCTGGTCTGCCTCTGCTGCCTGCCGTTTCCGCTGTTGCGCGGGGGCGGATCCGACAGCGAGTGCTTCGCGGAGCTGCCGGTGTCTCCCGTGCCGACGTGGGCCGGCCTGGTGCTGATGGTCGGCGCGGAGCTCCTGGGCTTCCTGTTGCCGTTCGGCGTGGTGGGCACGTGCACGTGGCTGGCGGCAGGGAGTCTCCGGGACGGGCGTCCGCCGCGCGTGCCGCAGGACGGCGGGGAGAAGCGGCGGGCGCTGCGGATGGTGCTGAGCTGCGCCGGGGTGTTCCTGCTCTGCTTCCTGCCCTACCACGTCACCTTCCCGCTGCACTGGGCCGCCAAGTCGCGCTGGAGAAGCAGCTGCCAGTTCCGCGCCACCGTGCTGCGCTGCCACCCCGTCACACTCTGCCTGGCCAGCCTCAACTGCTGCCTGGACCCCGTCATGTACTACTTCACCACGGAGGAGTTCCGCAGGCGCCTGTCTCGCCCGGAGCTCGCCGAGAGTCTGCAGCTCCAGCGGCGGATGTCCTGCATCACCCACGACGACAAGGCCCTGCCCTCGGAACAAGGATGTCGGATACTAGGATAACCGGGATGTGGAGTTATGAAGCTTTTGTGTTTTCGTGCTCCCAAAACCAATCTCGTTACCAAGTCCACAGGAAGGACGGCGTCCTAGGTAAACTCTAAGCAGCTTGATCTGGTAGGGGGAGACTGAGATTTGCACCATGGCATCTCCTGAACCATAAGCAGAGCGGAGTTCGCCTGTAAACTGGACGCCAGAAACTGAGATTAAGTCTCCCGTGGCGATGGCTGCTTGGGCAACAGGGAGCGAGAGGACCCCATTGGACGGTGCACAGGGAGCGAGAGGACCCCATTGGACGGTGCACAGGAAGATGCGGCCAGGGGAGAGGAACTGAGGTACCTTCTTGGCAGAGAGAGGACTTCTGAGGACAGACTTGAGGAAGGGGGGGACCTGAGAAACAGGGGAAGTAGGACGTAGACGAAACCACTGGACTGCAGAATGCTGAAGAAGCTGACCGAGCAATGACCACTCAAAACTGTGAAGAGTACTCACAATGGTATTCAAAACATTAAGTCAAAGTGAGAGCAGTGAGTGATTACTGCTACTGCGGAAGTACCTGAATTAAATGTATTTAATACACTGTGATAAAACAGAGGCCGACTGTGGCGGAACAGCAAGGACTAAACCACCTAGGTTGGATCACAATGTTTTTGCAGTGGGTATGTTGATATGGGTATTCCCTACTGTGGGGAAGTGGATTATTGGTACAGAGAAATCAGGAAATGCAGTCAGCAATTCAGTCTTTCCAAGAACATGTGATGGGACCACAAACTTCAGAGCTAATTTTACCAACAAGGACTCAATGACCAAAGAGTCAGGGAGAGAAGATCACATGCAACCTGTTATATTGAGTCAGTCAGCTGAGCTGTATGTTATTGTTCCTGCTGAAGGTATATTAAATCATATATTTTTCTACATTGTACTAGGAACCGTCTGTCGTTTGTACTGTTTGGGATGTACACCTATTGTTTTTGTTAAAACGTGGTACAATCGTCTGAATTAATTCAATCAGAAGTATTCATGATTCATAGCACAAATAATGATGGCTATAATGTATTAGCACATTTGTATTTTTATCAACTATTTAACTTTTAAGTACCGACAGTGATGACAACAACAGAAGCCCTTTCTTTTTGGCACTGAGGGAGAGCACCACACACGGCTTCCTGTGCCAGCGTGTGAGGGGGGGTGGGTGAGGTCGGGTGAGGTGGGCCGGTGTTGCAATCTCCAGCTACTGAGGCAAAACAATGAGAGTGCTAGGCTGAGCGAGAGCAAAGCGGTCTAGTTTCGGCTCCGACTAAAGCACTGCACACCAGTTTCAGTTGGAGGCGGTTAACAACACCGGTTCAGATGTGCACACTGGTTTCACTCGGAGGGTGTTAGCGGTGGGTGTTATAAAAGGCAAATGTGAGGAAAAAATATACAGACAGACAGACAGACACGAAACCTGCCCTGCACACACACGGAGAGTTGAATATGCGTATGCATGAGTGGTGCCATCTAATTCATTCTAACAGGAAGTGGTGAAAAGCCACTTCATGCTCTGGCGCTCACTGTTAATCTTCCTATTTATGAACTTATCACTGGACTGACTGTACAGAGGTAGGTAAAGAATGTCGAAGTATTTCCAATCCTGCACACACATACATACAGTACATTTGCATTTGTGAATGACATACTAACATACTGTGAACAACTGAGCAAGTGCACTGTGCAGTGCTAAGCTGTTAAGCCTACCCAAGCCTAAACAGGAAGTTGCCACAGAGGATATTTCCTATTGTGTACCCTATGCAGGTGCAGCAGAAATGACAAACCCTGCGATATCAACACTACAATGAACATTGATGGCTTATTTGTACTTTGTATGTTTCAATATGAGCGCATTTCTTAATATTAGGATCTGTAGACTGTTTCCAACCCAAAGCAAAGGACCAATATGCAATATATTTAGTGTACTAAATCATACAAAGACCATGATATACCATCAGAGAATAAGGAAATATGCTAAATTGACTGAATCAATACATGTGGTAAAATGTCAAGTGTTAGATTGTAAGTTAGATGTTTGAAATTGAAATTATGTAAAATGTTCTGTGTACATAGGTTGATTGTTGCATATTGTTTTTAGCTATGAGGGTCCAAAAACCTCCAGCCCTTAGAAAGAGGGAGAGTAAGAAGCATCACTTGATGACCCCTCCACTGTCCAGTGCTGGATGGCCATCAAGTGGAACTCTTTGCCCCTCCGCCTCTTGCATCACCATCCCTCAATGGCATCACTTGACACACACACACGCACACCTAAAACAGAAGCAACACAACACACTACTGCTTACTTAAAGAAATGAATCTTTATTTTGACCACAACACAAAAAGAAGAAAAAAAAAACCTTACAAAGTGAAATTTCATCAGTCGGGTTCACAGACATCTTGTCATCTTTCTTAAAAAGACTCTTTACTGCTCGGGGCTTCATAGAGCTTAAGCGAAGAGAAACAGTGACTTTCACGCACCCTGATCCACACACTCGTGATTGTCTCCCTGGACAGTAATACCAGCACCTCCCTCCACTAACACACACCACAATTTTACTTCATTCCAAAATGAAGGAGATTTTTGAAAACAAAAC
The DNA here is from genome assembly GCF_963457725.1 of Sprattus sprattus. Lineage (NCBI taxonomy): Eukaryota > Metazoa > Chordata > Actinopteri > Clupeiformes > Clupeidae > Sprattus > Sprattus sprattus. The sequence goes on along the minus strand of NC_137925.1, from coordinate 4,536,446 downwards.
AAAGAAAAAGAAAATCACAGAGAAAAAGAAAAATAATCTAAGAACACACAACTGGTGCCTGTCTTGGTAACACAAGGGGGTAGAAAAACCTCATACACACACATTGAATGACAACAGCAGTTAACGTCTACAACATGGCTGTATCTACAGCAGTTACCGAGGTCTTCGTCCGCTTTCATCGAATAAAAACACCACTGGGGTCCTGGACAGACCTCCTACTCGCTGTCTATGTGCAAACGACCTATAAAGGTTCTGACAGAAACCTTTACCACGTAACTTCAATGCCTACCACAGCTACAAATCCCTTTTTCCACACCGTGACCTACCTCTAAAAGTAACAGGGGAATTATGCAGGCAGAACATTTGTTTCTATTCCAATTATTTGGTTGAGTGATTTCATCATAATTCATTATAATTTGAACCACGGAGTTTGTTTTTTAAATTTGGTCCGTGTGAGACAACGTGCTGCATCCTTTAGCTGAAGGACGAGCAACAAGGAAATGAAACCTAAAATGTGCCTGCACAGTGCAGAGGTACAGCAGATAAGTATTACTCAGTGTGAACGTTATTTTATTATCTTCCAGAAGCATCTTTGGACAGGGGGTGCTCCATGCAGAGCGCTTTGAAGACAGAGGCGGGTTAGATGGCCTGCCACGTCAACAAAGCTTCTAGAAGCATCTGCCTGATCAGTCTACTATGCCCACAGTCGTGCAGGCTACGTTTTGTTTTGTGTGTGTGTGTGTGTGTGAGTAATCAGTCAGTTAATGCTGCCGTTTTGGTACAGATGGTTATCTCCTGCCAATCAGACTGATTCGGTGACCTACTTTCTGTTGCAACTTGATGAAAGCTTTCAGAAATAAAAAAATAGGGCCACAAGTGTTTCTAAGTGTTTTCTCCAAATGTACTCAGTCGTCAGTAATATCATAAAAGCAATGTTAGTGTCTATACATGCTGTCAGCTGGACAGCGCTAGCATAGAATATATATGCTATCCCATGGGAACAATGTTATAACTCAGGGTCCCTCTCTTACACCAACAACTTCTTATTGTGGTTTAAGGAGCACCTCAGTGCATTACCTGGGCTTGGCCACTAGGAGGCGCTGGTGGCAAAAACAGCTTTGGTGGCCTTCTGGTGGTGGGCCAAGCTACTCACAATGTATAAATAAATAGCTCCTCTATAAACGAGTCTAAAACCAAGCACTACCAAACACAAGCGCTAACACGCACGGCATGCACTGTTGTCATGTAGAGGAGACAGAAATGTTAAGGACTGTCGTCTTGAAAACACAAAAAAAACCTGACATCCAAACAAGTGCAATGGGTTAATCACAAACATGAGGAACACATAAAGGAATTTAAAAAAAAAAAAAAAACATTCTCCTCCAACAAAGCGATAATGCTATCCCATTGGGGCTAGAAGAATACACCATAGTTTTACTTATTTATTTGTTTTAAATAAAGATGCTCTTGCGGTGGTGGGAAACAGAGCTATAAGCACAGAGTTCAAGAGCAGCAGCAAAGGTTACAGGGAGCTCTAGGGGGGGCTTGAAGCGAATAGAAGGTCATACAGTTACATACAGCAGCAACAGGAATGGAGAAGGAAGTGCTAAAGTATGCCGCTTTTTTTGACACTTTTGCTGTTGTGAGACACTTCTTACTACTCGAGACGTATGGTGTATGGAATATGGTGAAAACGAGAGCGTCAAAAGGATGCTGTACGTACACAAAGGGAAACGCAAAAGAGCGAGCCTGACCTGTTCTGGCCTCGTCACAGGCCAAAGTAGCAACCGTATGCCCAACCCCCCACCCCCTTCCCAGACACTGTGGCATGGAGTATATGTGTGTGTGTGTGTGTGTTGGTGTGTGTGTGTGTTGGTGTGTGTGTGTGTGTGTGTGTGTTGTGTGTGTGTGATGGGGGGGGTGTGGGGAGGCTGTTGGGGCAGTTGCGGTCAACCTCCCCCACCCCTGACCCGTTCCCGTGTCAACAGCTTCAGGCCTTGCAGATCTTGGTGGAGGTCACAAACTTGTTCTCAAAGTGGCGGATGGTGAAACACTCCTCTACTGACCGCTTCTGGATGCCTGTGGGAGCGCACACACACACACACACACACACACACACACACACACACGCACATGCACACACGCACGCACACACAAGTATACAGTAAATATCACACTCTATATACCCTCTGTCCATATTTAGCTGACATAAGGGAGTCCAGTAGAAACAGGACAAACACACAACTCCACAGACACAGATGACAGTAGGGTCCAAGATTTTAGTTCTTCTCTTTTCTGACCATAATTAACCAAAAAAGAAAAGAGAAGTGTGAATGTTGACAAACCACTCCAGGTCACTGAGCCATTGTATAAAAAGAAAAATGGCGAATGTGTGTGTGAAAAATAAAATTAAACAAAAAACTCTTTAGTTAAGTCCACACATACTGTGGTTGTGAAGGGTTTTGGAAATGAGAATTCAGTTCTGATAAAGAAGTGTCACTGTTTAACTGCCAACTGTAATATACCAACACATATCTTACACTCGTGCAATGGTTCATGTGTTAGTCTAAATGCGTTGCGAAATGTGCGTGAGACTGTGCCCTGCTTCCATGTCATAACTTTATGACTGATCAGTTGGAGAGTTTCCTGTTGGTCATAACACTGTTGCTGTGATGGTAGGAGATAACTCCTAAGGGCTGATAACATCTCTAGAATAATCTAAATAAACACGCAGAGGCAAATCCCATTTGATTCCTCAGTGATGATGAGGAGGCTACTGAGGAAGGGAGCGAGGGAGGGAGGGAGGGAGGGAGGGGTAGAGATGAGGCTACTGAGGAAGGGAGCGAGGGAGGGAGGGAGGGAGGGAGGGGTAGAGATGAGGCTACTGAGGAAGGGAGCGAGGGAGGGAGGGAGGGAGGGAGGGGTAGAGATGAGGAGGCTACTGAGGAAGGGAGGGAGGGAGGGAGGGAGGGATGAAGATGAGGAGGCTACTGAGGGAGGGAGGGAGGGAGGGGTAAAGATGAGGAGGCTACTGAGGAAGGGAGGGAGGGGGGGGAGGGAGGGGTGAAGATGAGGAGTCTACTGAGGGAGGGAGGGAGGGGGGGGAGGGAGGGGTGAAGATGAGGAGTCTACTGAGGGAGGGAGGGAGGGAGGGAGGGGTGAAGATGAGGAGTCTACTGAGGGAGGGAGGGAGGGAGGGATGAAGATGAGGAGGCTACTGAGGGAGGGAGGGAGGGAGGGGTGAAGATGATGAGGCTACTGAGGGAGGGAGGGAGGGAGGGGTGAAGATGAGGAGGCTACTGAGGGAGGGAGGGAGGGAGGAAGGGAGGGAGGGAGGGAGGGAGGGATGAAGATGTGGTGCGTTTACCGAGGATCTCGGAGCGGCGCTGCATGCGGTAGGTCTCCTTGCCGTCGCACAGGCGGCCGATGTAGAAGCCCAACTCGTCGACGTCATCGATGCGCTCAGTCACCACCAGGTCCTCGTGCACTAGGTACGTCTTGTAGGAGCCGGACTGCCACACAACACAAAGATAACCTCTCTCTTCACCATCATCTTCATCATCAACAACATCATCATCATCATCATCATCATCAACATAGTGCACGCAGACTCTAAGCTCTGGCACCACTTAAACAGACCCTGACCAGCATCACTGCCAGCATCCTACACCATTGCTCTGTAACATCAGCCAGTGAACTAGGAGAGAATACAGTTCTTGGCAAACACTGGCACTAACCCAGAGCAACAGGGGAGTGTAGAGCCGTCTACTTCAAGCTTCATGTGTGAAACGTCATACCCTACTAGCAGCTGATACTCAGTGCTAGCTCAGAGGTCTGCAACACAGGCTGAACAAACCCTTTCAGGAAGTAATCCAGTGTCACTCATGGACTAACTATTCATTAACTTTCCCTTTTACGAGTGCATGCAGATGTAGGACCTACTAAACATTACTGCCATCTGCTATTAAGGCTGCTAGTACACAGTAGTCTTACATCATTAGTTTCATTCAGGCGTCTGCCAGGGCAGCCTCGCCACTCACCATGAGCTGCATGAAGAGGTCCAGGAGGTCCTGCGGGGGCATGACGACGGAGGTGTTGAGCGGGATGATGAAGCAGGTGTGCAGGGTCAGGTCCAGATAGGCGGTCAGCTTCTGCTCAAAGAAGAGACACCACCTCTTACAGTCAGGGTTCACTCCTCTCCCATAACTACATCTTATTTCTATGGCACTTTGCTACTACAGGACTGTAGCTCTCCATTTAACTTGTGGTCTGCTAGATGGAAAGTAGATGCAAAAAAACAACACACTTCTCGTCACACACGCATAGGTGCGCACAAAAGAGGGAAGCAAAGCAGCCCGAGGCAACGCTGACACTCTTATTTGCAGCGAAACAGCACACAAGTCAGCACCACAGTGTGGTGTCCAAGCCAAAGCAGAAACACTTGCTAATTTTAGTTTAACCTTTAGGTGCTCACAGCAAGAAAATAAAAAACTAGTGTGATTTCAGTGAAGTACTGTTTTAGATCTCTCCAAACCACATCAGGCTTTGGCTAACTTCCAAAAAATTAAATTATAAGATTTGTTTTCCAATTTTTTTCAATTAGGCTGCATTATGTTCCATCTGTCATATGAGTGTGAGCACTCTGTTGCCTAGTTCCTCCTGGTTCCACTGTTGCCTAGTTCCCCCTGGTTCCACTGTTGCCTAGTTCCCCCTGGTTCCTCCCCTTAAGGTTCCCCTTACCTGCTGGAAGTCATGCAGGATGTAGGCTGGGTCCCCATTGCTGAAGTGGGGTGAGGGGATATTGATGATGGCCACATTATCGCGGATCTCCACCTCCTCGTCAATGCGGGGCAGGTAGTAGGGCTCACGGATGTCTTCGTTGTCCATCTCGGTGAAGTGCATGGCTCCATGGTACAGCTTCTGGCCATGGAGATGAGGAGAGGAACCAAGTTAGATAAAGATAAAGATAAAGATAACAATTGTTTACTTTCTTTTTTAATATCTTTACATGCCAAGAAGAAGCAGCCAGGCAAAGGATAATTGCAGAATTGAAGCACAGCCTACAACGTTCAAAATAAATCATGCCTTAAGCTAAAGACTGATTAAAGTGAATTTTGAGAGAAAAAAATACGAGAAAAGAGTCTTATTATTCGTCCGGCTATACACGCAACTAAATGGACAGATTCGTGTCTATGACATAACCTTCTTGAAAGGGGAACACACCCCATCATTACCTTTGGGGTAAAGTAACGGTACACACAGGCTCCGCCAACGATGAGACCGGTCAAGATGAACGCAAGGCCGAGCAGGGTGAGCAGGCAGCGGCCAGTGGAGTTCTCATGACGGTACACCGAAGCAGACTCTGGATCCTTTCCGGGGAAACCAGGAAGGGTTAAAATTAGACACATTTGAATGGGCAACCACAAATAAGGAACAAGGTACAGAATATGAAAGTGAACAAGATCTGGTACAATGTCGGCCAAGTTCGGGAAACATTTGTGTTTATTATTATTACGCATTGATCTGACAAGCACACCTATGTAATCAACATAAGTCGTTATGCATACATAAATAGACACCAAATACTTAGCTTGCTAACATGGCATTGCATTGTATTGCAATCAAAGATTGCTTGACTGAAGGTAAAATCATCAAATTTTCGGACATGTCACATAATATTGACGTTAACGCCACAATAACTCATTAAGAATTAATCTTGTTTTATGCTAACTACCGTTAGCTTAACAGTTGTAGTTTCTGTCTAATGCGCTTAAATGACGTTACATAAACTGAAGAGATTTAGTTGTGGATCATGTGGTTAGCTACAATGGTGAGATTCGAGAGCCATTCCAGGGGCCTTCAGCTACTCTTAGCTGGCTAGTTGGCTAACTCCACCGACATTGGCCTGCAGCCGCGAATAGAGCATGAACTGGGCTAACTGGCTAACGACGGGCTACTTTAGTTTATGCACGGACAAAAAACATGCCATACTTACTTTTTCGTTGACAAGGACGTCCTTTCCGAGCGCCTTCTGCGCCAGGGCTGAGTTAAAGGCGATCTTTACCATGTTTCACCTGTGGTAACAAATGTAGCTCGCGAAATTGTTCAAAACAAATGCCTGTCCTTCCAGCTGTGAATTGACTGGAGGGTGAGTGACGCACTTTGTTTGGTATCCGACATAGACCGCACTGGATTTCCTGTCACGTGACTTCAAATAAGCTTGCGGTGAAGCAGGTGTAAAGCGAGCTGAAAATAGACATGCAATAGTTATTTTTTTTAAGTTAACGTTAACATACTCACCTACTTTATGCAGCTGGTGATGTACATATTTACTCATATATGCTATGCCTTGTGTCAACAATGAATACAATGAACTATGGGGATTATAATAAAACATGCCTGGGGGATTCACATGTTTATGGACAATATATTCAATTCCAATTTAATTGAATTAGGATTGCATCTGATTTTAAATATAGTACGATAAATGCGATGTAAATATAGCCGTTATAAATTCATGAATGAGTTTTGGCGCCGCTGTGTGGCTACAATGAAAACAACAACTATGGTACTAATGAAGTCTCTCTGAAAGTACCCTAAACATAGCCGAAAAGACATCAGATTAATTTTACAATCTTACCCAGTCTACAAAACTAAACAAATGTTAACACCACTAAGGGAGAAATGTACAGCCAGAGCTTCAGTAACGCCAGCCATTTCCAAAACGCCTTTTGCAGTTTGCTTCAACTCTAGCAGGAAAACTTGGGACCCTATAATACACTGTATTGGCTTCCATCTGTTGCCTCTCATTTAAGTCAATGTACACTGCCTCTCACACACAGTCCACCCCCTGCTTTTCAGCAGCAGATCCGTGAAGGCAGGCCCCGTGGAAATACCACACTGGGAGTTTGTGGCCATCACCAAGCCAGCCTGTGGTGAAATGAGACCGAACATGATGAAGATTTTCCCCTTTTTAAATCTGATTGAGTGCCTCTCTGTTCCCAGAATAATGTAAGGGATCTGCTGGCCTCTGCTCCCCTTCGTTTCCTGTGGGAGCCTCGCTGGGGGAAGGCTGTGCCCATAAAACAGTCCTAAACCCTTAGACATCGGAATGAAGTTGCTGCTATAGGTTCAAGGTGGTCCGCTGGTTTGACTACACTGACCTCGCTGAAGGTAAATAAACAACGCGTTATAGTGCCTCGCCATTTTTTCGGTTTTGGTTCCAAAAAAGAAACCTGGGGGCCGGCGGTGTTCCAGAACCATCTATTGTACATTCACCATCCCATC
>NC_137925.1:4511659-4514159 GCF_963457725.1 Sprattus sprattus | reverse complement strand
GAGAGAGAGAGAGAGAGAGAGAGAGAGAGAGAAAGAAGTGGAAGCCTTAAATGATGCATTTTCTCGTCTTGGCAGCGGGCTGCATGGGAGAGGGATTGTTTCCACCATTTTTTTTTCTCTTTCAGGCGAAGGCCCTCGGTTTTGGCATCCCTTCCCAAACCCAGAGGAGAACTATCTTTAGAGCCGGGCAGAACTTTCTCCCCATTGTTTGGTTCTGACATTAATCCCTTAAAGAGGTCTTTCCCTCTCTCTCTCTTTCTCGCTCTCTCTCTCTCTCTTTTGCGAAATGATCCAATCTGTTTCCAGAGGTGGCTTTCTTTCACTCCACACGGGGAGAACGGATAGCTTTATTAACAGTGAAGGAAGGATCATTTTCTAAAAATACAGGGCCCCGGACCCCTCTAATAAATCATTTTGCATGGCCCTGATAAAGGAAGAGAACCGCAAGAAATTAAAGTATCATGAGCCCGAAACCACGCTTTGGCAGCTGGCGAGATGGTGCCTGGTATAGGTCTTTGATTGAAATAACATGCACACGCACACACACACACACACACACACACACACACACACACACACACATGCTGTCTTTGAATTCGCCCGCTTTGGCAGGAGGTAAATTATAGTGTCTCTCTGTAGTTTTAAAAATGCCTCCGGTGAGGAAAAAAAATGTATTAAAGCGAGGGAATTGTGGGGGGAAAAAAGCAGAAAAGAGAAAAAAAAAAACTAATTTATGGAGATAATCCGCCTGTTATGGGTAAATGGGGTGTTGTTGGCACCCTCCAAGGTTTTCACAGAGGGCCCTGACCACGGGATAAATTGGTGACAAGAATTTTCCTCCCGGAGCTCCTCCGAGGCGGAGGATACGGGCTCATGGAAGGATCCGGCACAACCACTCGTGCCTTATCAAACCCAGCGACCCTTAACCAAAAGTGACTCCCCCTAATTTTATTCCAATCGGTGAAACTTGTTGTCACTCCGAATCCCCATCAGGTCATCAAAGAGCTCTACAGTGTTTTGGCAAAGGGAATTGGGGAACAAGGGGGGGAAAAAATCTGCTACTTATAGACATGACATACCGCACTAGAAGTGGCAAGAGCACTGTATATGAAAATCACACAGTCACTTTCCTTAAGAAACATTGAAAAGCCACAATGTTTTGAAAATTAAAGCTGGTTGGGTTTCAAATATTGTAACTGTTTGCCTGACCAAACAAGAAACAGTAAGACAAACAAACAAACAGACAAACAAAAACAAACAATTCATATCCCCGTGAGAGAGCTATGATAGATTCTTACATGGCAGCTCTGACAGTCGTGTTCTCATGTTTTCTGAGTGGAGTCAGCTTTCTGTAGAAACACAAGCCTTTCAGCAGGTCGGGTGGCCTCGCATAGGAAAGCTTCCAGAAATTACGATGTTTATTTTATTCTTTATTCTTTTACGAGTGCCCAGGTGCTCTTTTAGAAAAAGCAAATCTCGCTTGTGAAACTTGAAATTCACATTTTTCGGTGGGTATTATGACAAGGCCGTTAAATCAGTCTCTGTGGTGCCTGGGACTCAGGCGGCGCTTTGTGACTCAGGAGGTTTGCTTTCTTAACCCAGAGTCAGGTCTGCCCTCCCGGCTCACTGCCTGCTGTAAGACTGGGATGCAGAGACTGCTGAGACTGCCTCCTCCTCCTCTCTCCCTCTCTCAAGTGCTTTTCACACCTCTTCTACTTCGGTCGACTCCCCTCTGTCCTCCTCACCCACCCCCCCCCCCCTCCCCCGCCTTTCTTTGCTCTTCTCCCTGTCCTCCTTTCCACTCTCCTCTCCTCCTTTCCCCTTTCTTCACTATCCTCTCTTCTCCATCCTCCTCCTCTTCCTCTTTTTCTTCTTCTCCTTTCCCCTCTCCTCCTTTTACGTTTCTTGTTCCATTACTTCTACTTTTACCTGAACTGATCCCCCTCCTCTCCCCCCTCCTCTTCTGCTCTTTCTTATGCTTCTCTCCCTTCTCTCTCCCATTGTCTTCTATTCCTACTCCTCTCCTCTCCTCTCCTCTCCTCTCCTCTCCTCTCCTCTCCTCTCCTCTCCTCTCCTCTCCTCTCCTCTCCTCTTCTCTCCTCTCCTCTCCTCTACCATCCTCTCCTCTCCTTCACCATCCTCCCCTCTCCTCTCCTCTCCTTCGCCATCCTCTCCTCTCCTCTCCTCCTCTCCTCTCCACTCCTCTCCTCTCCTAACCCTCTCCTCCTCTCCTCTCCACTCCTCTCCTCTCTTAACCCTCTCCTCCTCTCCTCTCCTCTTCTCTCCTCTTCTCTCCTCTCCTCTCCTCTCCTAACCCTCTCCTCTCCTCTCCTAACCCTCTCCTCTTCTCTCCTCTCCTCTCCTCTCCTCTCCTAACCCTCTCCTCTCCTCTCTTAACCCTCTCCTCCTCTCCACTCCTCTCCTCTCCTAACCCTCTCCTCCTCTCCCAGGCCTTCATGGATCACCAGACTAAAGGCCTGGAAGTATTCAGCAGGGCCCC
>NC_137925.1:4491659-4504159 GCF_963457725.1 Sprattus sprattus | reverse complement strand
ATCAGCGAACAAACCAAGCGTACCATATAAACACAACTGCAATTTGCCTTTTTCTTCAGTGGAATTATTTTCTGTGATTAAAAAACATTTTTAATAAGACTCGTTCTTCTTTATTTGTGTAAGACGGATCTATTTCATGTCGGACAGTAATTTAATAATCCAAACCTGTCATTACGACCGCTTTGCCGACGCTGAAAACTTCACATGATAGCTATGACATTATGAGAAACAGACAGGAGCTCTGCACCGGGTAAGGAAGCCCTGACCGAAGGGTGGAGGGAAAGGAGACAACCAGACAGAACTCTGCTTCACGGAAAGCCCCCCAAATTAATATAGGAAATGTTAGCTTCAACCGAAAAAAAGAGTGAGTTTCATGGAGATATTTTAAATACGCGTTCCAGATGGTGCCAGTTAGCTGGAATAAAATATTTGTCCCTGGATTTTCCGTCTCTTCCTCTGCATAAATTCCATTAAGCCAAATTTGAAGTAACATAAAAGCAAAGTGATTTCTGCTTACCGCCCCTACTAATAAAACAATCTGTCAAACGGGTAGCTCCAACAAAAATGTTTCATAAATACCATGTCAAATATCGAATATCTGCATTTGGCACGTAAAAGCGTAGCATTTTCTGTACACACAAACGGATTAAGCTTGGTCCAAAAGTTTGACTGCTGATTATGGTGTAAGCCTTCCACGCGTTTTTGCGATTTGTGTGTTTGGGAGGAAATGGACGATGATTTTACATAAGTGGGTGTAACAAAATTTAGCTCGTTCACACAGCCTGTATTCAATTTGCTGTTGTCGTTTTGAAAGATGAACAGATTGCAGTTTGAATTGTGAGACGTAGCCTATTTACAATGAATTAATTTATGTTGCATTACATCTGTGTGGCCTAATGTGAACCTTTTTCATGGACTGGGGACTGAGAGTACATCATAGCCTACCTAGAGCGTCATTTAATCAGTGTAAGATGTTACAACCAAATGTGAATGTTTTTCTGCAGACGACAGTGCTCTGCAATCAAAAAGATTGAGGTAGCACCGAATTAATATGGTAGGCAACATATAGAATGTAGGCTAATATGATGATTTTAGTAAAGACGTTTGCGCTTAAATTCTGTTTAGTTTTAGAAAGTTTATCCAGTTGATTCCAAATAATGCATTATTTTAAACATTGTACCTATGCTGGGTGTTTGCTATATACTGCACACGGCTTTGTGTAATATTGAAAATGCAATAAATAACAAAGCATGTTAGTTGAACGAATTTATCAAACGGTCTTAGAAGGAATCTTTATGGATGCTCATCCTCCTAAATTAAAGCTATGCAATTGGTCAGAAAATAGATTCCATGAAGCGCGACACGCATCATCTGAACTAGAACGGATGTGAAGTTACAGCAAATTCGGAAGCAGCGGTAGATTACTCCCCTCTCCTATTGGAGCTCCTTGCTATTTGACAACAAGGGCTGGTCTCCAACCCGGCAGCAAATAAGAGAGGGAGGGGAACACGGAGGCTGGGAGGGTGGAAGAAACTGAGGGAACCGGGAGAAAATATTGACAATTTAAATGTAAGGGCGCAGGGGAGACACGTGTGAACTCGTGTGTCCATGACGTTCTAGTGAGAGCGGCTGGAGTACGGATGCCCCGCGTCCTGAATGAGGCACGATAACAAGTTAGGAAGTTTGACAGAAGACGGAGGCTCGCTTGCGACTTGCTGGCCCAGAATGCAGGGTCTGAGTTCGCGGGCTCACGCCTTCTCCGTGGAGGCGCTGGTTGGGAAAAGCTGCAAACGGGTGAAAGTGGAAAGCGAAAAGGATGAGCGTCTGCTGGAACACTTTACGCCCGAGAAGGAGCGTAGCTCGTCGGCAGGAACCATGATCACCGATGGAGAAGAGAAGGGTTGGTGTCACACCTAGTTTACAGGAGTCCTGGACATTGTTATTTTGCTAACATTTAATTTTACGCACGGGGACAATAGCAGTTAAAGTTATCACATAGAGTCAATTTTAGCACAGTTTGGCTATATTTTAAACTATTTATCTAGAAAGGGCAACAACTAGCCTGGATACGGAGACATATACTTCGTGTATTCATTGTGAATTACATATGAATCATATCTTCTTTTAATGATCTTGTACAACTTAAGCTTTAAGTTCACAAAAATAAAAACACAATAGTATGCTTACATTTCATTGTATTTTTATTAAGGCCTACATATTATAACGGTGAAGTGACATAGTTACGTTCACTGAGTGTGCATGACATAGACGGACACTGAGTCTGCATGCAGCATCCTTTTTTACCGTGGTGTGTAATGTTCCAAAGACAGCGAGAGGCGGAGGAAAGCGTCCCTGCTTTTACGGAAGCCCGTGGACAGCGAACGCGACCCGGAACCCGAGAGGGAGGTGCGCATAGAACTTCAGGGATCAGACTTGTGGAACCGATTTCACGAGATCGGCACGGAAATGATCATCACTAAAGCTGGCAGGTAAACTTTGACAGCAGCCACGAATCCCCCGTTGGACTGCGCGTAACGGGTTGGTGATCTTAAAATGATCTTAAAGATAAAAAACGACTTGTGTGTTAACCTGCTGTAAATGGTTAAAACATTAACATTTCATTTGTTTAGTAAATCTACTCTGACAACATTAACTTAACATTATTTGAGTGTAGTACTAAACGAAAAGGAAGACTTCTAAAGGCATGAACTTCTTAGGCTGTTCATGTAAAAAGCTCAAAAGCTAGGAATAGTTTGGTGGTGTCTGGTGGTTTGTGGCAAGTACGACATACTTTTACAGCTATACATTATATATTTCAAAGTGCAGTACTGTAATGTAGTGCAACCTTTGGGCTGGGGTTCATGGGGAGGAAAAAGTGATGCTCAGATTACACCAGGGCAAAACTTTCCGATTACCTTTAGGAAACGTGATTACATGGTCCAGAGGGATTATGTTTGACATTGGCTACACCGAGGGAGAGTGAAATACAAAGAAACCGTGGGCTTTATTTCCACTGTGTATTTCCCACTGCAATTACCGCACACTAAAACCAGCTAAATATTTCATATAAAGGCCATCAATCAACACACAACAGATCTTGTAATGATAACAGCAGTAGTAAATCAAACTTTTGACTTAAATCATACGAGATATTATTTATATCCTTATATTATTTATATTCCACAAGGGCAATAATATGCACCTTTTAACTTGCTACAACAAGTATTTTGTCAATTTATTTTTTAGACTTATGATAAGCAGTGTAATACTTTGAAAACTCTCTGAAACTTTAGTTTTTAAATCTGGAATAATGTGGTATTTTTAGACCTGCCGAATTACTAGATTACTGATTTTAAAATAAATGCGCTCTTTCTGCAGGAGAATGTTTCCATCGGTTCGGGTAAAAGTTAGACATTTGGATCCGTTCAAACAGTACTACATCGCCATGGACATAATGCCAGTGGACTCCAAGAGATACAGGTGCGTCAATCGGTATCCCTTTTAACAAACCTATATTGTTTTTTTTACTGTTTCATAGCATTGACTCGTTTGCAACAGTTGTATCTTGAAATATGTTATGTGAATGAAATAACCAAATGTATGTGAAAGCTGTCGATGCAATTTTGCAACTACTTGAGACACTCGAATCTCAGCACAGTATTGACTAGCGACCGGTTGCTCTTAAAGTTCAACATTTGAACCCTTACGAGTTGTGTCTATGTCGCCAGTGGCATTACTCATCTGATCGCATACCGCATAATTCTGTACTGGAAATCGATACATTAACGCTTAACGAACATAATAAAAAATATTTAGGCATTTACAGTTAACGAAAAATGTAATGGAACTTATTTAAAATATGTCATATACCCCAGGGTTGACATTGTTAAATGTTGATGGACTATTTCATTTTACTTATAAGGGCATGGCATATTTCTTTTAAGCAACCCTACTTTTGTCTTTTTTTTTGCTCACACACTGGCATAGTAAATTATATCAAATTACTATTTTGGCTAAATTGAATTTACATAATTTGAATGGAAACAAACAAGGTAACAACTCTCATGACGCATTGATTATCTTAATCTTATCTCAGTAATTGTTTTGATAGCTTGTCAGTCAAATGGCACTTATGAATTAACATGATTTATATTTTTAACAATAACAAGGGTATGTCTGTTATTACGTAGGTACGTGTATCACAGCTCACAGTGGATGGTGGCGGGAAACACTGACCATTCGTGCATAGCGCCTCGGCTATACGTTCACCCTGACTCGCCGTGTTCGGGGGAGACCTGGATGCGTCAGGTTATCAGCTTCGACCGTGTCAAACTCACCAACAACGAGATGGATGACAAAGGCCATGTATGTCTATGCGTAGCCTCTCTCAAGTTACCTTGATTATCTACCTTCGGACCGTGGTCAGGGAGAGGATTACGAGGTGATTGACAAATATTCCTCATCTTTCGTCAAATGCAGATCATCCTGCAGTCGATGCACAGGTACAAGCCGCGCGTCCATGTCATCGAGCACGATCCCCGCTTGGACCTCTCTCAGATGCCGTCTCTCCCGGCTGAGGGCGTGCACACTTTTTCCTTCCCGGAGACGCAGTTTACCACAGTAACAGCCTACCAGAACCAACAGGTAATGTCCTCATTCAATGCAACCAATGTCGTTAAGGGCGATATATTTCACAACAATAGAGATTAGCGATTGTCTGCACGATAATTCTGATCCTCACTATTATTAGTCATGTTAAACAGTCTTATGATGAAGCCATTTGATGAACATGTCATTCAAGATAGACCTTTCCTTTGTCTTTACAACTTATTTTTGTTATTGAGGTCATGAGGTCATTATTTAAGTAAGCCACATTTTTACTCTTTATTTGATATAACAGATCAAAATTGATCTGGGGGGATGCAAATAAAACCATCCAAATGCTGATAGACTTTGTCAGGCTTTTATACACTTTAGCGACTGAGCCTCTCCAACAGTAAAAGTGAGTTGGCCCGTATCAGGTTCATATAGGCACATAAACAGGTCATACTTCGGCAGGCCACTCAGGGTGGCTATAAATCACGGTGAGAGGCGGGTAGCTCTGGCAATGGACCCTGAACATGTAAAGCACATTCTGGAAGCCCTGGTGGAAGAAGAGGGTCTCGGAGCTTCAAAGACCTCCGTACTTACAGACAGATGCACGCACACACACACACACACACACACACACAACTGCACACTCACGTTAGTGCTACAGTCAGGGAGGGGTCAAAGGGTACAGGTGACCTCGGCACAAGGCCCAGGAGGGGAGGGGGGCGGGGGAGGGGGGGGTCTATGATGATATAGTGTTTGGGAGAGGAGAGCTGTTTTGCCGTGCACAAATGGAACACGCGTTGTGTGTCAGCGATCTGTTTGGAAGGGGTGGTGGTGGGTTCAGTCGTCTCGGCGTACACACGGCAGGCTTGACACACGTACACACACCGCAAAGCATGCATAAACATACTGTTTGGTTGCAAACTCAAGACACATTTGGTTAGCTATACTATTTGAGACCCTGAAACACACACACACACACACGCATAAACTGTCTCATGTGCACACAAACACATCTTATATGTGACTGAGCACATACACTGAATTGCACACAAATATACTCACGATTGTAAACTCAGAAATATAAACATGGAACACGCTCACGCAAGGACACACACACGCAGATGCACACACACACACACACGGCCGGCCTGCCTGCCTGCCAACTCTTTTCATCAGTGACCACTTTTTTACTGCAGAAGATTGTTTTACAGGCTGAGCGCTTTGGCGCTAGCCAAGCCAGTGGAGTCCACATAGTTAAAAGCCCCATATAAAATTATGCCCAACAAGTCCCCTGTTATCACACAGGCCTGTTTGACGTGGCACATCGCCCTGGGTGGCTCGGGGAGTGACAGGCCCTCTGAGGATAGATAACAGGGCAGGCTTCCTTCTCAATCTTGCTCCATAAAAGCTGAGGTCATTGTTGGTTTGCTGAATACTGTAAGTCTGTCCAAGTTGACAATGTGTTTGTTTTTTTGTTTTATTTTTGTGTTTTTTTATTTGCTTTTTTTTTATTCTTACGGATTAGATAACCAAACTGAAGATTGACAGAAACCCGTTTGCCAAAGGCTTCAGAGACCCAGGGAGAAACAGGTAATGGACTTCACAAAACGTTCACATGAAACACAACACTACATGAATACTTTTATATGTTCTGTTCGTGAGCAGATAAACATATGAGCATTTTAATAACTTAAATAACCTTAAAGTGTTACAAGATTTTATTGTGAAATAAGGTAGGAATTCTTGTTTATTTTTGTAGACATACTATATACTCCCTTCAGCATAGCACTGTAATATTTCAAAATGTACTTCACTTTGTATTACTAACCTCAGCATCTCTCCCTCTTTCTAACTCTATCTCGCTCTCTGTCTCTCTCTCTCTCCCCCTCTGTGGGATTCAGGGGAGTTCTGGATGGAATCCTGGAGTCGTATCCCTGGAGAAACCCAATCAGTCTTGACTTCAAGCCCTTTGCGCTGGAATTGCAAGGTTCAGACAAACATTGAAATGTCTTTCACCAGCTATAAAGGACAGTTGCTGAATATGCCATGCCAACAAAATCTCAATTTCATTTGAAAAATCAGTGAGAGTTAAATGTCTTTTCCTTAAGTTTGGTTTTTGACACTTCAGTGGAACTAGTTATTTGATTTGCCAACCTTACCAACATCAGATATTTGTTTAAGTATCTTTACTCATGTTTGAGATAAAAGTGGATTAAAAACTGTGAAAAGGAGGGTAGGATTAAGGTTGGATAAAAATGTGTTTGATATATGCTGTACTTCTGAGGATTTCAAAAACTCTTGCATACACTTATAAGGCTATGAGGGATTTGTAAGAGCCCCTCAATATCTCCTTATCTCACAATCATATAAAAAGGCACTTCCCTTCGAACCTCCATCCCTGAGAAACCATAATTGTTCCACTTAAAGTCTCTTTTCATGGTTATTTGCTGTAAAGCGGATCAAGCTGCAGTCCACGTTTCTGATCCGATAGCAAATTCTGATCCAGTCAAATTCAGCATGACTCCCCACTGGTTGTTGAGTCAGTGTGTGCACTAGGGCTGTCAACGAATATTCGAAGTTCGAATATTCGTTCGAATGGTATTCAAAAACGCGAATTCGAACGTGATAATTAATATTCGAATGTGCAAAAACACTCCCGCGGTACAAGCGCCTCTATCTGCTTTGTGAATGAGCCTCTGTCTGTTCGCGATGTCCCTCATGTAATGTTTAGTACTGATTTTATCAGGACTCTTATTGTGAAATGATGCGTGAACCGGAAACTAGTGTAACGTAGGCCTACCTGAGTGAGAGTGGAAGACGGTTGATTTAATAAAGACTCCTGAACTTGCAGTATATGTGTAATACTTTCTATGATAAAGTACAAGTCAATACATGGTGTCAGAAGTGGGATAATATTCGAATGTGAAAAAACACTCCCGCGGTACAAGCGCCTATCTGCTTTGTGAATGAGCCTCTGTCTGTTCGCGATGTCCCTCGTTTTAAAGTAAGGAAGCAGTGCTGCTTGCGATGATCGTTCTTATAGCCTAATGTTTTTTTTCATTGAGAATAACTCAGCAGTTTAGCCACGGTTGCACTACATTACAAAATCATATAGCCTACGTTCATCATTTTTGTTCCTGGCGATTTCAATTGGTTGTCTGTGCAAGACAACAGACATGGACATTTATTCTTTCTTATTCACAACTGTTCTGAGCTGGACTTACACAGGCTATGCCATTCAATAAGCATCCGAAGTAGAGCAGGGGAGCTAGTAGTCTGGTTGGTGAAAGCTGCTGTAACGCAATGTTCTCGGCAAAGTCCGAGACAGCTTTTTTTCGCATTATTGACGTATTGACGGCAACTGCGTAAAATAGGCAACCAGATATTCGAATAGTTCGAATTCGTGATTTTTTTCCAAACGAACATTCGAATGTCATTTTTGAGCAATTTTGACAGTCCTAGTGTGCACTCAAAAAACTCTGGTGTTCGTCCACTCTCCTGGCCCTGCAAATGGGGGACTTACATAGTGGCGTGGACCAAGCCATATACAAATTCAGCTGATCAACATCTTGCTTCAGTAGCATGGTAGGGAGGGGGTGTAATTTGATTGGCTGTTGAGTGCAAATATATTCACTTTCTAATGCTCTATTGCAGATGTCAGTTCTAGGTCTGCAGCAGGCTGTGCTGGCCTCTCCCCTCTGAAGAGTCTACTGCCCCTGTCCTCCTGCCCCAACTCCTCTGGCCCTTTTGCCCTATCCTGTGGCGACTCACCCCTCCACGGCCTCTCTGTCCCACTCTGCTACAAGATCTCCCCCGCCACAAGCCTTCTCACAGCGCGTGCCTACAACTCCCATGGTGCCGAGGGGCTACGAGGTTACCAGGGGCTGTTGCGGCCCTTGGCAGCATCTGACTTCCCTTTACTCTCCGCGCTGCACAGCAAGAAGGTGGCCAGCTGTAGGGGCCAGTGTGTGCAGGGGCCGCCAGGGGCCCCGTCCGCCTGTCTCCTCCACCTGCAGGGTCTGAGGGGGTCAGGGGTCAGCTCAGCGCAGCATGACCCCCTCCATTCGGCGCTGACCTCGCCTTACGGCCTGTACGGCTGCGGTCTGCCCATGACGCCCCAGCTGTCTTCGCTGGCTCGACACGCTAAACTGGCCGACAGCGCCGCTGGCGTTGCAGCGTCGGCGACACAGACTGGGAGTCTCCTGCGCCAGGCATCGTCGTGGCACCCGGCCATCAACCACTGCCTCTGACAGCTGACCCCACGACACCGCTGCTGCCTGGGACGCCGCTGTCGTGAGGTTGTCATGGCAACCAACGAACACACAAACTCCAGAGGACAGTTGAGTTTCAACAGCTTCTGGGATGAATACCTTCATGACTTTTTTTGCCTTATCATAATCATCCTCATCATCATCATCATCATCATCATGGTGATCATCTCCCCATCTTGAGGGCCAGCCAAAGGGAGGTCGGCAGAATGGACGTCTTATGTGGACTGGCAGGGGCAGTTAATCGCACACACATTGAAGCTGAATATGTCAAAAGTGGAGTAATGTTTTTTGGCATTGAGCTACACAATTGTACTCTCAAAGGGAAAGAAGAAAGTATTCAGTGGTTTGGACACACCACAGAGAGAGAGAGAGAGAGAGAGAGAGAGAGAGAGAGAGAGAGAGAGAGAGAGAGAGAGAGAGAGAGAGAGAGAGAGAGAGAGAGAGAGAGAGAGAGAGAGAGAGAGAGAGAGAGAGAATGTTGTGAGGTTGAGTTTAGGAAGGGTGAGAAAGGTGATTCAGCTACCAGGGAAGATGAATGCTAAAAGGAGGAAGGCTTTTTTGGAAGTTGGAAAAATCTTGGAGATTTGTCATTCACAGATTGAGTTGCACAAAAAGACTTTTCCTGCCTTGAATACTCTATTTTAATATACTGTGTATATTTGAGACAAATGTTCAGTGTATGAACTTCCATTCATTTGCAGAATAGCAAGAGTTTTGGTGCTGTTGAATTAAGGCAATTAAGGTTTACAAAAATACTCTTCACAGGATTAACATATTAGTGACAGTATTTAATACAGATGTAAGTGGACATAGATAACTTCAGCTAAGAACAGGTATGTTTCTTGAAAAACTTTTGAATATTTTTAAATCAGGTATATACTGTATAAAACCATCGTTTTCACACAATTAATGCTCTTTTGATTTGCAAATTGCGCCATCAGAGAATATATATTTCTCATTTATTTCATACTGGTCATGAAAAAAAACCTTGTAAATTTGTATACGGGGACATTCTTCTCAGTGTGTGTGTGTGTGTGTTTGGGTCTGTGGGTGTGTCTGTGTGTGTGTGTATGTTTTGGGGGTGATGGACAATGACAGATTCTCAGTTATATCAACAGTAATTCTTCATAACTAAAGACTAATTCGGTTTTGAGTCATATGCCTTCATAAGGACGGATACAATTTGGCCAATGGATGTGCTCAAAAATCTGAACCAATCCCTGTCTCGCCATTTGTCAAAATGCTGTTGTGATAACAAACGTGCCGTGGTCATGTTATCTATACATTTAAAGTCATTTTTAAACATGTATTATGAAGTATGATATAGGGTGCTGGACATGACTGGCAAAGGGCAAATGAAATACATGAGAATGATATCCATCAGCTGAAACCTTCCACCTCTACTATCTTAACTGTTGTTTAGAGATTATTACAAGGGTGTGTGTCAATTATGACCTTTTCAGAAGACTGGTTTGGGGATCTACCCTAAATATCTTGTGTTAGTCATGCATGGAGAGGACACTGCAGACAATCTATATGCAGATCTATGCATCTCACATATATATATATATATCACTTTAAATAAGGACACAAATTACAACCCCCAACAGCGCTTATATTTTGATACACATTTTACATATTGATGAGAGATGCTCACATAAAAAAAAATAAAACAATGTCAAAAAGAATCAAACAGTGTTCAATTCCAGCATACGTTTCACTGCACTTGGGTTTGGTTTTCCTCTTGTGGTTTTTTTAATGAATTTGTAAAATCTCCAGATGAGCGCAGGGCCAGAGTAAAGTCCAGCATGTAGTCTGCTTCCCTGATTGCTGTAACCACACTGACTTAACCGTGCCCAGAACAAAGAGGAGATCAGCTTTCATGTAGACATGTAGAGAACCAACATTTTCTATTCTTAACATATCTGTTTTCTCACAAGTTAGGCTTAAACTCTTAGCAATTATTATGACTATAGCCAATCTGGAGACAGTTACTGGCATACTGATATCCAACAACACCTAAAGCCTACATTTATAAACTCTTTTCAAATGGTTATAATTATAATTGTGTTATAATTATAATCCTCTTTAATATTTACATAAATATTTTAATAATTACCACATAGAGGCAGTATTTGTCGTTTGAGAAACATGTTTTAATAAAGATATTTCATGGTATTTTAATTTTACGCTGAATCATACACATAATCCACCACTAAAGTCGTTGGGAAATGCCTCGACCTACTTTGTAATAAATTATTATTACACGACTTCATTAGTCTAAACAAGTCTTATTTTTGTTTTACGCGCAAAACAGCACAGCGTTGTTTTTTCATGCGGAGTTACCATGAAGACTATGAACGTGGATACGTGGAAGCTTGTGACATTAACGTGTTTTTTTATGAGCAAAACCTGCCAAGGAGTTTGCCTTTAAGTGAAACAAATCACCACTGTTGCGCAAAATTACACGTTAAGCGGCTCAATTAGGCAATTTGCTCGGTTTAACTAATTGTGCCCAGGGTGAAAAGGTGATAGGCTAGACTCTTGCTCTGACATTCGTGAAGGAAAGAATGAATTGTTTCATATAGGTGAAGTTTGTTTTAGTATTACTGGCCTGGATCATGTGGTAACTTTTCACACTCTTCGCTGCTCTTTCCCAATCTGTTTCCAGAGACAAGTCGTGGCAAACATTATCAACTAAAATAACAGTGCCTAACACCGGTCTACAAATATTGGTGTAAATCTTTTGATTCTCCTCTCCTATTCAGAGACGGGTTTCTTCCACTCCTTAACGCTGTGATAATTTGTGCCTTAGCACCGAGAACGGGAGTAATTTCCCCCACAAACTCCTCTGTCCGCAGTTTCGGGGCTCGGGAACAGGGATTATCCCAAGCGGTGGAAATGGCCCGTTTCCCGGCGGACAGCGAAAACCAAAAGGCAATTTTCCTGTCAGGGCCAAGCATGCCAGCGAGGTAACGTCTGCGTGCCTCAGAAAATAACAGGAAAGGAATTTATTAATGAATAAAGACTCTCCGGTCTCACTGAGTCCATCGAGGGTCAGGTGCGGGAGGCAGCACAACGCAAGGGTTGTCCCCGTGGTTTTCTCTAGACCACTTCATCGCTGTCAATAAATTCGACACCAGCGCCGAGGAACTATTTTTCCTTTGGCCGGATTTTACGTGATTCTAATTACCGAAGCTATGATAACCACATGTAAACAATATGCACCTGCTAATCAATTTAACCTCCTGCTCCAAGCAAGATGCTAGTTTCGACTGAATCAAACAAGCCCCACCTGTCAGTCATAATAACCAGACTCCACATATGTCTCCACTGTCCCTTTCGGCATGCTCCGAGGCAGTTTGAATAACAAACTGATTAGGTAAGTCTGCTTCTCATTACCGCTTCCCCGGAATGCTGGAGTGCCCAGTCTCGGTCGCCAGTTCTGTGCATTTGCGCTGAATGCAGTTTGGAATTTCTTGATGCAAGTAATAGCAGCAAATGTAAATGTCTGCACTGACTTTTGAAGGTAGTTTACCGTCAAACGTCAAAAATTGCCATGCATATACAATGCATAGCCTACCTATTGTTTTGGGCCGAACAGAATATGATGAGGACTATAGCAAGCGCTCT
>NC_137925.1:4476659-4481659 GCF_963457725.1 Sprattus sprattus | reverse complement strand
GGGGGAGAGAGAGAGAGGGAGAGAGAGAGAGAGAGAGAAAGTGTGAGAATAAGGGGGAGAGAGAGAGAGGTAGAGAGAGAGTGTGAGAATAAGGGGGAGAGAGAGAGAGGGAGAGAGAGAGAGAGAGAAAGTGTGAGAATAAGGGGGAGAGAGAGAGAGAGCGAGAGAGAAAGTGTGAGAGAGAGAGAGGGAGAGAGAGAGAGAGAGAGAGAGAGAGAGAAAGTGTGAGAATAAGAGAGAGAGAGAGAGAGAGAGAGAGAGAGAGGAGAGCAGCAGCGAAAAAGGGGGGAATGAAGGCAGGACAGATAAAGTGATGATGCATTAGAGAGCTGGGAAACACGCGGAAAAATCTTCTTTTTTTTTTTTTTTTAAGGATTGTAAATGCATCTGAGAAGGAGGCAAGGTAGTAAATAGTGAGGAGAGAAACACATACAAAGTAAGAGAGAGAGAGAGAAAGAGAGAGAGAGAGAAGAATGAAAGCGATAAAATGACCAGCTGGGGGGATCAGTTTGGGCATGTGCAAAGGCAGACCCAATTGGGTGTGGGGGCCAGAGCCCCTCGCGCCCAATGACCTCACCAGTGCCCCTTAGCCGGTCAAACACTGGGACACCCCCAACTACCCCCACTGCAACTCACCACTGGATCATCATGTTCTTCATTCCCTGTCTCTGTGGTGGCGACAAGGTGCTCATCACTACATCTTCTCCACAAAGCCATGTAGGTTTGTGTGATATGATGTGGGAAAGTATCAATTGTTTGCTGCTGTACAGTACCTTGCGTAAGTATTCACCCCCTTGGATGTTTTACCCTTTTATGGCTTTTATAAATCAGTCATGGTCAATATAAGTTGGCTTTTTGGACAAAAAAATTCACAAAATATCTCTCTTTAATGTCAAAGTGAAAATATATTTCTACACAGTTATGTAAATTAAATACAAATATGTAATGAAAATAAGTGCTTGCATAAGTATTCACCCCCTTTATCACCCCCTTTATATAGACTCACCTAATTCAACAGAGGTCCAGCCAATTGGTGCTAGAAGTCTCACAATTAGTGATATGGGGATCAGTGTGCAGTAAATGTGTCTCAAGTGATTGTAGTATAACGACACCTGTGTCTGGAAGGTCCATTCACTGGTCAGTATTCAGTAATCAGTATTACTGGGTATTGTTAAACCATTAAGACCCAAGATCACTCTAAGCAACTCAGAGAAAAGGTTGTTGAAAAGTATAAGTCAGGGGAAGGATACAAAAAAATGTCCAAGGCACTAAACATCCCCTGGAATTCTGTTAAATCCATCATCAAGAAATGGATGGATTGTGGCACATGTGTAAATCTGCCTAGATCAGGCCGTCCTCACAAACTGAGGGGCCGTTCAAGAAGGAGACTAGTAAGATAGGCCACCAATAGACCTATGACTACTCTGAAAAAGTTTCAAGCTTCAGCAGCTGGTATGGGAGAAACTCTGCATACCACCACTGTTGCCTTGGTTCTTCACCAATCTAAGCTTTATGGAAGAGAGCCACTGTTGAAAAAAAGGATCGACTACAGTTCGCCAAAAGGCATGTGGAAGTCTCCATGGTCAAGTGGAAGAAGGTTCTGTGGTTTGATGAGACCAAAGTGGAGCATTTTTTCAACAGTGGCTCTCTTCAATGAAGCTTTGATTGGTGAAGAACCAAGGCAACAGTGGTGGTATGCAGAGTCTCTCCCATACCAGCTGCTGAAGCTTGAAACTTTTTCAGAGTAGTCATAGGTGTCTTGGTGGCCTCTCTTACTAGTTTCCTTCTTGCATGGTCACTCAGTTTGTAAGGACGGCCTGATCTAGGCAGATTTACACATGTGCCATATTCCTTCCATTTCTTGATGATGGATTGAACAGAGTTTCAGGGGATGTTAAGTGCCTTGGACATTTTTTTGTATCCTTCCCCTGACCTGTACTTTTCAATAACCTTTTCTCTGAGTTTCTTAGGGTGATCTGTGGTCTTCATGGTGTAACAGTAGCCAGGAATACTGATTACTGAATACTGACCAGTGAATAGACCTTCCAGACACAGGTGTCGTTATACTACAATCACTTGAGACACATTTACTGCACACTGATCCCCATATCACTAATTGTGAGACTTCTAGCACCAATTGGCTGGACCTCTGTTGAATTAGGTCAGTCTATTTAAAGGGGGTGATAAAGGGGGTGAATACTTATGCAATCACTTATTTTCATTACATATTTGTATTTAATTTACATAACTGTGTAGAAATATATTTTCACTTTGACATTAAAGAGAGCTATTTTGTGAATTTTTTTGTCCAAAAAGCCAACTTATATTGACCATGACTGATTTATAAAAGCCATAAAAGGGTAAAACATCCAAGGGGGTGAATACTTACGCAAGGTACTGTAGTCTCTGTGGCAGGTTTGATCTGTGACAAGGCAGGTTTGATTCTTCAAAAACAATAGTTGTATGACCAGTACGGTTCTGTATTACAGAGGGGCAGACCAAAAAAAACAACATAATGTGAGGTCACCAAACACAAGAACAGAGGTATGCTGCTTTGATATGAAGGGTAGTCAAGATGGGTTATTGTTGGGCTGGATTTGACAGCCAGGTACGCTGGGGGTCAATACAACGCCCCCCCAACCCAAAAAGAACAAGGCGGAGGTCTCTCACTCACCCCAACATAAGAGAGACCAGCAGGCAGTTGGTGTGTGTGTGTGTGTGTGTGTGTGTGTGTGTGTGTGTGCGTGTGTGGATGTGTGTGTGTGTGTGCGGATGTGTGTGTGTGTGTGTGTGTGTATGGATGTGTGTGTGTGTGTGTGTGTGTGTGTGTGTGTGTGTGTGTGTGTGTGTGTGTGTGTGCGTGTGTGGATGTGTGTGTGTGTGTGTGTGTGCATGTGTGGATGTGTGTGTGTGTGTGTGTGTGTGTGTGGATGTGTGTGTGTGTGTGTGTGTGTGTGTGTGTGTGTGTGTGTGTGTGTGTGTGCGTGGGGGGAACGGGGGGTTGGTAGTTCCTGCCTGGCATTAGTGTTGTCTCCTGTAGCCGGATTATAAATAGCGTAATGGCATAACCACCGCTAATAAAATTGTCCGTGGCAATGAGGATAATGGAGGCTTCTGCTGCACCGGGCTGTCAGTCATGGGCCCTTGATTATAATTGGGAGGGACGCGGATCCCTAGAGAAGGCCTGGGTCAGGGGCCAGGTCCTCACTGGGGCGGCCCTGCGCGCTGCCTGCACACGGCCTGCACTCAGGACCCCAAATTGGTTGCAGCTGAGGCGGAGAGGGGGCCCGAGACTCATCGCCACGGTAATGACGGCTTGGCATGCGAGCGGCTGAGGGTCGCTTCCGTCCGACGCAGGTGAGGCTTGCGACCTCTGACCTTTCATCTGTTTCCTGTAGAGAGGGCGGGAGGTGGAGGGAGGGGCGTGGGGGGTTGGGGAGGTCTAGCAGAACTGACCGTCTCAAGCACAATGAGCCCCCAGTTTTCAGGAGCAGGGAGAGACACAGCTAGACAATATGCATGTGTGTGTGTATATTGTGGGTGTGTGTGTTTGTGTGTGTGTGTGTGTGTGTGTGTGTGTGTGTGTGTGTGTGTGTGTGAGTGAGTGAGAGAGATATTCCCTTTCACTCTTTCATAACAGGAACTCATGATGATAGACAAAAGACACATAAACAAATTAGAATGCTAATGAATTCCTATTAACTAATTTGATTTCTACAGATTACTAAACAGACACAAAATATCATATTACCTGATTAAAATAATTTTGCAAAAATATAAAGTATATATATATAAAACAGCTGATAGACTTAATGGGGAAGATAGAAGATCATATAATTGGAGTGATACAGGCATAGTTCATTACTATCACTGTAAAAGCCAAAGCAGTATTCATTTTCCTTGCCATGTTGTAATGTGAAAGTGAAAACATGGATTTAAAACTCTATGCAGTGAATGCTTGACATGGTTGAATTAGTCCATTCGTTTGTTAATTTAAAATGGGTAACACCCTGAGCTGAGATTGCATAGTTTAGTTTCAACCCAAACTGTTTGGCTGTACTTTGTCTGGCTAACTTGTCTTGAACAATTTTTTTATTAGGATAGCACACCGGATATAAACACTCCCTTGAGAACTATGTAAACAGAAATCAGTTTTTTTCAATACATCAACTGGCTGTTGGTTCTCAATTTATATATACAGTGGTGGCCAAAATTATTAGAACACCTGACAGATCTGAGAATAATTAGCTTTTTTTTTGCCTCCAAAACATGGTTTAATTTCATAATGTTCATGAAACATGCAGATGGCTGTTCTGAGCACAAAAAAATATCAGATGAAGTGAGTCCTACTGTTTTTAACCACTTTTAACTTTAATAAGTGGTAGGTCCACCTTTTGCAGCAATTACAGCAGCACATCTCTCTGGCATAGAGTCAATATATTTCTTGAGAACTTCAACACAAATGTTATATCATGCCTTCTGCAACTCAAGCCAAAGGCTTTCCTTGGAATTTACAATAGATCTGTCGAGTTTATTTTCCAACTTGCCCCGAATTTGCTTGATGGGTTTGAAGTCCGGACTTTGATAGGGCCGGTCCATCATTATCAATGTTCCAGCAGATTCCTTGTTGCCAGTAGATCCGGCAATAGTTAAAATAATGTTTAGGGTCATTGTCCTCTTGGAAAATAAATCCAGGCTCAATAAGATGTCTCCAAGAAGGAACTCCGTGCCTCACCAGAATGTTGTGGTATACTTTTGTATCCATGATGCCATCAATTTAGCCAAAGTCACCTGTTCCTGAGGCTTAAATTGCAGCCCACACTATAATACTACCCCCTCCTTGTTTAACTGTTGGCAAGAGACACTCATTTTTATATCTCTCCCCCTCACTTCGTGGAACATACACGCTTTGCTTGTTGCCAAACTATTAAAACCTGGACTCATCAGTACACAACACTTAAACCAATCTTTCTTTGTCCATTTCTTGTGTTCTTCTCAGG